>NW_023605194.1:17174388-17681955 GCF_014898055.3 Talpa occidentalis
GACAGACCTCTCCTGCCGTGCCCCCTGCTCTCCTCAGCAGTGTATTTCATCAGTCTGCCTGTTCTGTATCCCGCTCTGGCTCTGGTGAATTCTGTCACCCTCCTGCACTTCTGACTGTACCCAGTGCTTGTATAAGTAAATAAATAAATCTTTTTTAAAAAATGCACACATGCCAGACATAAATTTGGTATGAAATAAATGTGAGGCCCTTTGTTAACTATGACAATTTGTTCAGCTTGCTGATTGGTGTGTAAAAATTGATAGTATAGCTAGGTAGAAAGAGCATTTTGAAATATTGTTTTCAGAATAGGAAACTGCAGATTTTCAAATAGAATTGACCTTTGAACAATAGAGTTTTGAAGTATATGACCACATTTACATGGATTTTTTTAATCAACAGGGTTTGTCCTCCATACCCATAGGTTCCACATCTGCAGACTCAACCAACAGACACAGAGGGCTGACTAGAGGGACTTGAGCACCCAAGGATTTTGGTTATCTGCAGGGATCCTGAACACAATCCCCCACAGATGCCAAGGAACAACTGTGTTAAGCTTTGGGGGAGGGCCTCCCTGATGGCGCAAGAGGTTAAGTCAAAGCACTATGAAGATATCAGCAGCCACTGCAGCATAAGTTTGATCCCCAGCCAGCGAGCTAACTCACATGGTGTAGCAGACCTCTCCTGTCTCACCTGCTGCTCCCCGCAGCAGTGTATTTCAGTAGATCCACCTGTTCTTCTCCCCACTCTGTCTCTGTAAATCCTCTCACCCCACACCTCTGGCCTGTGCCCCAGTTCTTGTATGCATAAATAAATAAATCTTTTTATGCAGATTTTCAGCTGTGCAAGGATTGGGAGCGCAACCCCACATTGTTTGTTCAAGGGCCAACTATAGTGGAAGAGATTGAGAATTATGTGTTGGTCTCACTCCTTTGAGCTGAATATAGAAATGTTTGTGGGTCACTGGTCAGGCCTTCCAGACTAGAGCTCACAGGTGCATCTAACTGTATGAGGCTCCTGGGTAAATGCAATCCCATGAGAGCCACCCTTCCTGAGAAATGAACTGCACAGCACAAACCCCAGACTCCTCCTCTGTATACCGTGGGGCACTACTAAGTAACAGTGGCAGCCTCTCCACTGATCCTCAATAACACAAACTTCTGTGTGACTATTACCAATTACTCAGCAGTGAGACACAAAATGAAAACAATTTGACATCCCTGCATCAGACAAATCCCATCCATGTACTATTTAGAAAAGGCAAACACTTACAATACAGCAAATTATAGGACATTCTCTAAGATTAAGGGAAAAAATTACTGGCCATTTTGGCCTAGTAAGCAATCTGTGTTCTAATTTCCATAGAGCCTCAGCAGAATTCTCTGGAAGAATTAAATCTTAATATTTTATTAGAGACATGGACAGTAAAGCTCTGAGTGGTGCAAAGAGATCACCAGGCCTGGAGGACTGATAGATACTCTATAAATAAAAAGCCCCTCACTGGAGCCTCTCTGTCTTGACAGGAGGCACAGGCCAATCATCAGCATATAGGTGGTAACTGAGGCTCTGTTAGAAATCTGGATGTGATGTAGATTATAGGGAAAGGAAATTGAGAAAGACCTTTATTGAAAGGGTGGGCAGAGGAAGAGGTGCCTGTGTAGAGAGTAAGAAAAAGGTTGGAGAGAGGTGGGGGGAGAACCTGGACATTATCAAAGGAGCAAAGGGGAGAGAAAGGGACAGTCCAGAGACAGATGCTATACAGGGTCAAGTGAGTTAATTACTGAAAGCTGTGGTCTGTATGTCATTCAATGACATCTTTGTCAAAAGTCATTTCAATGGAGTGACAGAGGCAGAAGTCAGTCTCAAGTGGGTAAAAGGAAATGAGAAAGCGGGATAATGAGTATAGATAGCTCTCAAGAAATATGGTTGTGAGCCAAAGTTGGGACATTTATAGAAAGGAGTGTGAGGTTCAAGGAGAGCTTAGTTGATGTAATTTAAGGCTGGAAGAAATTTTAAAATATTTAAATATGGATTGAAAGTTTGGAATAGGGATGAATAAGCTAAGATAAAGGGGAATAAGGTTTATCAGTAAAGTCAGGTCCTGAGGAATTAGAAGGAATGGGATGATTGGGTATCTGGATAGAGGAATCTTAATTGGGGATGGGGATGTTTCTTTCTACTTTTCTTGCAGAGCTCAATCAACCTACAATACTGGATACATAGTTGGGAATCAATACATCTGAGTCATTCAAGATTGTCTTGAACTGGGTTCCTCCCTACTGTACACTCAGAGACAAGGGATTTTATGTTATTTCTTTGTCTTTTGTTTATTTTAGAGAGAAAGTTGGTTGTTTGGCTTTTCTTTCTTTGCTTTTGAGATATGATGGCAGAACTAGAAAGGAAACAAGAAGAAGGACACCAAAGGTGCATGACTGAACTGGTTATGAGCAATCAGAGCTCTAGCCCCCTGGGGACCTAACAAGACTCATGAAGGCTGAGGCTTAGAATTGCCCTCCTGGCCCAGGAAGGAGGAGCCATCACTGTCTCCTCACTCCTACTGATCAAATTATCCCAAAGGGTCTTTAAGGTCTGCACATGTACCAGAATGGCTAGGGGTCTCTTATGAGTATCCTACTTGGGGAGAAAACGACCCCTGAACAAAACTGAAAGGCTGACAATGAAACTGAAGCGAGGTCATACGAGGTCACCTCTGTACACAGCTAAATTGCTAAGCAAGCATGAAGCAGAGGCTGTAGATGGGACCATGAGATATTCAACACCAAGGTCAATTAAACGTCATTACTTCACAGTGAGATCACTCATTTGTGTTTATTCACAGAAGTACCTCAAATATTAATGGCAACTTTTACATCAAGCCACTAAAATCATTGTATGTAGAGGAGACACATCCCAGTTACGTGATATTTAAAGAACTTCCATTAGCACTGCTTTCTGAAAACACTTAAGATTCAGAAAGTGCTTCAAGAATATTCACCTGAAGATGTCTTTACTGGATCTCTTTTGAAGATTGTCTATGCAATTCTTTCATTTTCCTCTAAACTACTGTATTGTAAATGTGTCCCTAATGAAGAAATTGCTATTTATTTAACATTCAAAATATCTCCCATTAAGACCAAATTAACATCATTTAAAATATTGCCAAATAGTTTTCTTTGAATAATTACATTCTATTAATTTTTGCCTCAGGGCTTTTTTTTCTTTGAAAAGATAACAACTTATTAGGGATACAGTAGCCTTACCATAAAGGTTTTCCTACCTCCATTGTTAGTACATAAAGGAGGATCTAAAACAAAAGTATCCAAGAGCCAGAGAGCTGGAAACAAGATGCTACAAGAAAGTACTCAAGAGTCTTGAAAGATAATTAAGCCCCAGAATGTCTACAGTCACCTACAGAGCAATAGAATTTGGTGTCTTTGATAACGAGCACTATGGAAAGGTATCATCATGAACATATGCTCATACATAAACTGAGTCCATGAATAAAAAATGAATTTGGCGAAAACTTTTAATAATCTTTTATGTGATAGGTTTATAAAAACCCTTTAAAAAGGATGTGCATACACAAAATACTGAGGCTGATTTTTACATGTATAATAGGCCCTTAAATTTGGTATTGCATAGGACTCTGTAGTTTTCAAGACACTGCAAGTCCATTATTATCTCTCCTTGCAAAAACTTTCCAATTTAGGAAGAGCAAGTAGCACCATTCTATTCCGAGCTAGTGAGGAAACTGATGCCCTGTTTGTCCTGAGGATTTGCCCAATATCCCTGGCTGGTATGGGGCAGGTTCTTGATTACAACCATGTCTTAAATTCAGGATTCTTTTCCTCACATCAGGCCACTAGCTACTTGAATCATGAACTTCTTGAGAAAATGTCTCTACCTCCATCATAGCATAGCACTTCCAGGAGAAGAACAAACATCTGTCAACTTGCTACTGGCACTTAGTAATTGCTAATTCTTCTAGAATATTCTCCCACACTACAACAGTACTACCTGTCTGTTCATACCCAGAACTAACAGAAATTTGTATCCAAACTACTGACAGGTTCTATTGTAGTAGCAGAATTATTCTAGAACCACACTTAAGTATGCCATTGTTCCACCCTCAAAATTCCTTGCTAAAGAAGAGGCTTCTCTTTTGACTATATCAACCCATTACTAGGAGCTGAAGGTGGCATTAGGTGATGGATGGGTCCACACACTGTTGTTGGCCTTGATGTGGATCTGGAGGAAGATTTGGCAGATTTGGGAATTCTCACCTTTGAATTGTCTGCATTCTCCATACCTCTACATTAGCTTTTTTACTTTTTGTCTTTTAGTTATAGATCTGTTTCTTCTCTTGCATTTTTGATATTTTAAGATATATCAGTATATTTTGAAAAATATAATTGCATGCATATTTTAGTCAATAGTTTTATTCAATAGATGAATGAATTCATATCATATTGAAGCTGCTCCCACGCTGGGGCCATGGAAAGAGGATGGGGCAGAGCTTCATGTAATAGGACCCACAGATCTCTTGGGATGGCTTACTAGACTCTGTTCTTGTTTCTTCCTTACACTCCCTAATAGTCAAGGTATCCATCACATCACCGAAGGGATGTGACCACTTGAAAATTATGTATTCTCCAGGAAAATTACCAGAAAAGCTACTCCATAAGGAGAAAAGACAAGATTTCCAACCATCTTGGCTCAGAACAGAGAAACCAACTTATCTCAGTCCTCTGCCTCTACACAGAAAAGCCAATTTCTCTTTTATCCATCTGGAACGAAGGCATTTCAGGCAGACACTTTCCCATTAAAACAAGAGCTCTTCTGGGGAGGATTAGCTCCTTCTGATTTCACTACAAAACCCCAGGACTAGGGTTCCCTGCACAGAAAAGGCATTGACAGATTAACAAATTTAACTGCTTTCTGTACCTCTCCAGCTCAGTTTCCCCAACAGCGTGAGATCAAACACCAGGTCTCCTCAAGCAAAACCAGCTAGAGGGCTACCTTCTCCTCTTTGTCAGTAGAAATACAAAAGGTGAGGCTGAACCTTTGGGGTCTCTCTAAATGACAGGAGCTGTGTGGGGAATATAAAGACCCTTCTACCGCACATAAGATGCAGGATCAAAAAGAGTGACCATCTAGAAAAGGGCAGTTAGGAGGTATGGAGCACTTTTCTTTAAAAAACCAAATGGGAGAGGGTGAATTTTTTATTCAAAATTAGTATTATGGGGAGCTCATTATGAAGAGGTTACTTAGGTTTTTTTGTTATTTAAATTGCACTCTCAAATACATACACATTTGTATATAATTACTTATTCAAGGGTAAGTAATGGTCAATTATGTCTGAAATAAATATATCACTTTTATTAATAGGCAGTAAAAGCATATGGGTCTGAATGGCATCTGAATTCCTGTTGCTTCAATTGTCCACACATGAAATAGTTTGACCTGTGTCCCATGGAGCCATCAGTGGTACCAAAATGTCAGTGGTTTTCAAGCATTTCTCAGCAGCAAATATCTTATGTCAAGTGTAAAAGCATTAAGAATCCCAATACACAGAGAAAACAAGAGCCAAGCTGTTCCAGAGCCCACCTTCCCAACATGCACTTGGTGGTGCAGCTGACACAAGTCTCCTAGGAGCCAAGGACTGATGTAAAAACTTAAGAAACATGTCTTGCACGTAAGGCTGGGGAAGCAGGAGGAGAGGGGATAGGTTGGTCACTTTTTTCTGTGAGTTTTCTCCTCAGAGTTGTATATCTGTTAGGACTAAGTTTATCAGTATGGTCAAAAGTTAGAAAATTTGGGCCTCCCCTGGTGGTGCAGCGCTTGAACACTGGGCTGCAAAGCTGCCCGCAGCCTCTGCAGCACCGTTTTGATCCACGGCCACCAAGGAGAGTCCCACATGGTGCGACAGACCTCTCCTGCCACGCCCACGGCCCCCCTCAGCAGTGTATTACATCAGTCTGCCTGTTTCTGTTCCCCACTGGTGAATTCTCTCACCCTCCCGTGCTTCTGACTGTACCCAGTACTTGTATAAATAAATAAATCTTTAAAAAAAAAAGTTAGAAAATTTATGTGGATTATGTCCTGAAAGTTATGAAGAACCAAATCCACCAAAACCCCGATGACAAATCAATATGCCACTGTTGTTGAGCTGCTCAAGTAGTAGGCACAGAAGGTAATAATCTGCCTCTACGAGGGACACTCCCTGGATATGTGGCCCCCCAAAGCAGGTTGCACCCCCAACTAGCAACTGCAGCTTCTCCTCCCAAGACCATTCTGTGGCACAGTCAGACTCAGTATGAAGAACAGTACCACAGTGCTTAACCTGGATACCCCAGGTGGATACAAATCTGTGGGTTTAAACCCTGAAAGAGAAGCTACTTGTAGTTGATCTGAGGACTTTCTGCTGGGACAAGTCTTATAAGGCAGGTTTATTTCAATGAAAGGAATGAGGAAGTTTTGCAATTTCTGAGCTTCAGAAGTAGATATTAATCACTACACTACAAACTGTTCCTTTTGCATAAAGCCTTTCCTGATCCTGATTCAATTTCCAGAACTTCTATACTCCAACAAAAATTAAAAACCCACACTGATTTCATATATTTATTTGAGCTATAACCCTTATGGCTTCCAATAATTTTTCAAAAATTAAAAAAAAATAAAAATAAACAACAACAACAAAGAAAGCACCCAATAATCAAAAGGATCAATGGTCAAGTAAAAATAATACTATGAAGCCAACCACGGGGAGTTGCTCAAATTGACACAAAAGTTAGTTCTGAGCTTTCCAGTCACTATATAGAAGGGCACACACAATTACCTAGGTTTAAAGTAGAAAAAGTTCACCTCTCTGGGGCAATTGTTTTGCTACTTCACCCCCTCCCACAACTACAGCTGCCCCAAGACAGGGAGGACCTGGGGCATCCTGTTCTCTCACTTCCTTGCTGTCCCCTGTGTCTTCCTCTCTGCTGCTTCACCTTCCTGACTGTATCCACACCAGGCACTTGTTCTGTCCCTCCTGCCAGGGTAGGGTTGTGACTCCTCCTCCTCACCCCAAGAGCAACAAGTTCTTCCCACTAATTTAGCTCTCATCACACTACATTAAAATTGCTTAGTTGTCTGTGTTCCCCACTGGGCTGCATGTATTTTAATATATTTAAATGAATGAATATAAAAAGGGCACTGAATAACATAATGGATAATTCCTCGATAGCAGTTTTATAAAAACGTAGACATTCTACATATGGTCATTTCTTATGCAGTGAGCAATTGCCAATTACCCCAAGTTGTTTTATATTGTTAGCTGGAGAAACAAGATTCCTTGGCATGAAAAAGATAACTACACTCCCTGAGAATAAGGATGGTGTCTTATCTTCTCAGTTCATTTCAGTTCAACAAACATTTATTGAGTAGCAGTCATTACGCTAAGTGCATAGGAAACAATGATGAATAAGGCATAGTCCTGTTCTTCTTTAAGTATGCAGACCTGGCTGGGGAGTCCTAACACACATGGATAGGTACTCGGCAAAGCAGCTTTGTCCAATGCAGACTGAGTCTAGAAGGCAAGACTAGGCCTATAGGAAGTGGTTCTTAAAGGATGTGGTTCATCTGGTAAAGGGACATTCCAAGGGCAAAAATAAATAAAAGAATGGCACATTCAGCAAGAAATGACATGTTGTATACATGGAGACTAAAAGGGTTTATTTTTACTACAGGGAAAAATATAGCAAGGAAGGTATAGAGGTGGTGTGATGGGTAAGAAATTCACAAAAGACTGATGGAGTAGGTAGAGGAGCTTGTAGGCAATAGCAAGGAAATTGGATTGTATCCTATAGGTGATGAGCAGCCACTGATGGCAGGAACATTGATTTTTATTTTAAATAAATTACTTTGGGAACAGTGTTGTAAATGAATTGGAGGACTGCTGATCGGAGAGCAAGAAAATCAGTTAACAAGCCATTGCAACATTTCAGAAAACACATGATAAAGAGATATAAATGGTCTTAAATACCAGGTAATAACAGTGCTTACCCCTTTTCTTCTCTTTTAAATCACTCCAGAGCAACAAGGAAATTGAGAAAGAAAAATGCAAATTCTATACTTAATGAAAATATAACCCTGAAGCCCAATATATGTAGAAAGGAAGCCAAATGCAGTGGAAGACAAACAGGGCACAGACAGGCACCAGGGAAAGAATGTTTACAGCTATAAACCTTACATCAAGCTAGAAAAATATACTTCTGCAAGGATGGCATTTCCCCAGAAGCAAACCTACAACCTGCTATTTGCAACCAAGGGGATTTGGCCTAGGAATCAGCAACGAGAATGTTCCTCGAAGTCACTGGAGATGAGGAGTTAGAAAGCATGGCTGGATTACAATCCAGGCAGGTGGTTCTACCTTATGAGAAGAGCCCACTGCCAGACAGACCATCTTGAGTTATATGAAAACTCACTGACAACCAAACTGTTCGAGTGAAAACGAACTCTGATCTATTACCAAGATGAACCTCCTCAAATACTTCATCTAAGAAGATCTCATGTCTTTAAAAAAAAAAAGTAATTTTTAATGATAAGATTAAAAAAAAATAGATCAAAAACTATAAAACAACAGAGCGAAATACAAGAGAGAAAGGATCAGGGCAAGCAACAGCAGATATAGAAGAAAAACGTGTTTCCATGGAGCAAATGAAAAGTATGACCAAGCTACTGTGATTATAAATAACCTATGTGATATGATCACATCTATAGAAAAGAATTGAAAAGAGAAATACAAGAAGTTGCGGAAGTTATGCTGAGGCAACAAAAGGAGATAAAATATAAGCTGGCAGAGCTTAAGAAAGAAATCAAACAATAGCCACCAAAAAGGAAAGAGAACCCTGAGCATGTTAAATAATCAAGCATAGGGCAACACTTTTTTTATTTTTATTTTGCTCAGGAAGTTAGAGTAGAGTAGAAGGGAAAGATGATGACCCTCCTTTGTCTTTTCTATTGTCCACATCCTAATTCTTCTGGAGGAAGAGAGATAAATCAATAAAACTGAAATGAAATACATTAAAATAAAAATCATGAAAACTTTTGAGAAATTAAAAACTGAATCAATTGGATCAAAGAGCCTTATTATTCCAGAGGAAAAAACTGATACAGTATGACCAACCACAAAACATATACTAATAAAGTAACTGGTATTCAAATATATACATATTAAAAGGACTTTAGGTATCAAGGCAAAAAAAAAAAAAAAAGAGAGAGAGAAGACACGCAACATGGAAAAATATCAGACTAGCTTAACACAGTACCACTCAAGAAGTTAATGGAGGGCCTCCCTGGTGGTGCAAGGGGTTAGGATGGATGTAGCCTGTGAAGCTGTCTGCAGTCTCTGCAGCACAAGTTCTATTCCCGGCCGGCTGGGGAGCAACACACATGGGGCAGCAGACCTCTCCTGACTCGCCCTCTGCTCCCTTCAGCAGTGTACTTCCATTGATCTGCCTGTTCTGTTCCCTGCTCTGTCTCTGGTGAATCCTCTCACCCCTTCACACCTCTGGCATGTACCCCAGCTCATGAAAGCATAAATAAATAAATCCTTAAAAAAAAGAAGTTAATGGAGCAAATTTCTTATGGAAAGCAAAGAATGCATGCATTTTATACCCTAAAAATTATATTAAAGCATAAAAGGGGCAGATGAACATATTTTCAACATTCAAGAATTCACCTTTTTTGAATATAATACTAAAGAACAAACTTCAGAGAGCAAAATATAAATGGAAACGCCAGAGTAAGAGGATTGGTGAGGACCACTGAATAACTTTACCTGTAAACTAAGATCACAGTTAATGCAGGAATGACAGTTCAAAGCAAAATATAGATGTTCAAAATGATTTAATTAGAAACAGGTTAGACAGAGCAGAGAGTGAGAGGTCATAAACATAAGCTATTTTTTTCCACCTTTCCTCAGCAGTGCTTCATAAAATATTTAAGTCTAAACGGTATTTTATTTCAAGATAGAAAAGCAAACACTAGAAGATAATGTAATCTACCAAAATTGGTTGGTGAGGGATTAAAGCAAGAGGGGGAGAAAATAGAAATACATGGAAATATACTAATTTTATAATTGCTCACAAGAGAAAATCAATAGATATTATCCAAAAATAGAAGATATGTTGTGTTATGCAAAATTGTAGTCATAAAGCTAAGTAGTTGGAACAAATATTC
Source organism: Talpa occidentalis (assembly GCF_014898055.3). Taxonomy (NCBI): domain Eukaryota; kingdom Metazoa; phylum Chordata; class Mammalia; order Eulipotyphla; family Talpidae; genus Talpa; species Talpa occidentalis. Next base: position 17,184,614 of record NW_023605194.1, read on the forward strand.
AAAATTATCAAAGAAACACACAGGCAGCAAAGGAGGGAAAACAGACAATATAATGAGAATTTTAAAAAATGTTAACTAACAACTTAAAATACACTGTCAGAACTAAGACAAATCTGTTACCTTAATCCATACAAATGGGCAAACCCAGCTATGAGGACTCTGAGTCAGTACTGATGGCCAAGGACTGCTGTTCAAAACCAGTGTAAGTGTAGTTGTTTACTTGCAACCCACTAAATTCTTTTATTGCATTATAATATAAGCCAACTGGTAGTTGCAAATAATAGCAAATATTTGTTTTTATTTAGTGATTAATGAAATTCACTGTTTTGCTCAAGAGGACTGGCCTTCGGCATTATTTAGGGGCAGTGTTATTTTATTGCTTCTGGCCTCTTTCATAGTAAAAAGATTAATTCCTTAAAACTGCCTTCAAGACCCTGTGGGACCAAGTATACTCTATACCTTCCTGATGTTCTCTAAACTCACCTTCTAGATCACCTCTGCTGCATCCTTCTCATCTCCCTGAACTCTAAATACTAGAATGTCCTATGTCCCAGTCTTTGGATTGCTTCTCTTCTCTATATGTACTTCCTCCCTTGGTGACTTCAATGCTGTGACTCAAAAATACCCGCGATATACTGATATGTTCCTACTTATATCCTCAGTCCTGAACTCCCCAGTAGCCCAAACTACACCCAAACTCGAATCTCTACCTGCCCATCGCACCTCTCAGTGGGGGGCCCAACACACCAGTCTCTATGTTCCCCTCTAACTTCTGCCACCCTTGCCTTAGTTCAACACTCAACAAGGTCTTCCTAAATAACAATACCTACAGATGTCTAACACTCACAGGCCTTGCTTATTTTTTGGCATAGTATTGTCATTATCTGATTTATTATGTAGATCTATAAATAGGAAAGACATCAACATTTATATAACATCGCTTTGGTGTTCTACAGATACAATTAACAAATGTAATTCTCCCAGCACTTTATAAAGTGGGTGTAAACAGCCTTATTTTGTAGGTGAGTCCAATGAGGTTGAACTCAAGGTCACAGTTAAATGTGGCAAGCCAAGGATGTCAAAAATGCTGATCTCCCTTGAGTTCTAAACTACAGGTTCTTGACCATCATCCTTCACAATCTTTCCTATCTACTTACATATGGACATAAATATCACAGAGACTTTTTTTCTGTTTCCCACTAGGATGAAAAAAACAAAAGCAGGAATTTTCTTGTGTTTGTCATCCTAACCACAGCACTTAAAACTAGGAGTCTACAAGTAGGGGGTCTAGAAAGGAGTCACCCATCAATAAAACTTTATTGAACAATGGGAACTTATATCTCTTTCAAACAAAAAAAAAAAATGAAGCCAGCTGAAGAAAAAACCTGTGATGACTTCCAGTATAATGTTAAAAACAAACATTTCAGAATAGTCACAGGAAAAAAAATCTGGATATTTGCCTGAAGCATTACAGAAAACTTTGGGTGATACAAAGGAAAAATGAAACCAAAAAATCTGAATATTTTAAGTTCTAAGTTATGCTTCCTGGAAACAAATCTGCCACATTCATCATCACATGCAGCATCGGCATTATGGAAAGGGCGATCAGAATAGTAAATTCATAAATCATTCCATGCTCTACATTAAAAAAAAAATTAAACAGAAGAAAGCAATGATAAAGTCTTAAATCTGGGACCATAACAATGGAGATGAATTGTTGAGAAAACATTAAGCATGCTGTTAGAAGGGGTTGTGTATTTAGTCTGTGCAACACAGATTGACTTCCAGGCATCTACCTTGAGTGACCCGGTAAAGAGTAGTGCCAACAGGTGTCAAGTTCCAGGGGACTTACAGATGTTACTTCAGCTATGGAACATCCAAATTGGGATGTTAAGATGGCTGCTAGCTACTTGGGCCATCAGAATGCAGTGGAGGTCACAATCCACTGACAAGAGTGAGCAGGACATGGCAATGTGATTCAAACCATGGGAACTTACAAGTGCAAAGAGGGCAGAAGGTGAGGACTCTAAGAATAATGCCTGACACAGTCTATTCTATCTTGTCTATGTTCAAATAATGCTGTGAAAAAAGGAATGAGAGTGGCCATGACTGATCAAGATTTAGGGGACATTCCCATGGTTCTGACTTAGAATCAAGCTGAGAAGCAATTTTTTAAGGATTTTTTTAAGCCAGAAAGCCCTCTCTTGACAAACTGGTTTCTGAGTGGCTGGCTATTTTTCCTATAAATGATTAGACCTCAAAAATCCACACAACCCATTTGCAAAAAGGAGTAAATCCTACATGCATAAGTTTATCCATACATGAAGTAGTCACTGAGAACCTCTGATCTGCAAAGGCATCTTCCTCAGAGCAAGGCTGATATTGTTGCTAACCTGAGAGAATGTGGAGTGCAATGTGGAAAGGAGACACATCCACAAAGATTTAAGGGATAATCCCTCACATGCTGGAGGAATGGTGGACAGTAGGAGCTACCAGCATTCAGAAAGACATCAACATTTATTTAACATACTCATCTTAGAAGTTCATAGAAGGTGTCATAGAGGAGATGGGTTTGATCTGGACTAAAAGATTAAGAGGGAAGCAGAGAAAGTCATTCAGGTCTTAGATCTGCACGAACATAGGAGATTCCAAATTTTACGGTTTCTTTAGGAAAAAAGTATGCAAAACAACTGATAGTTGAAGAGTGGAGAAGCTGAGGAGGGAGGTCAAGGCTGTTAACAATGGTAAGTTGATTACACACACACACACACAGAGTTACTCAGTGGAGCACCCTCTTCAGATTTTCCCAACTTCTATTTTTTTCACCTCCTTCCAGTGACACTGACACCTAAAACAAGGCTTATTTTGTTTCCCTGAAAGTGTCAGCTCCACGTAGTTTTCCCCAAAAGTGAGGATTCTTGAAATGAAGGACTCTGGACTCAGATACATGAGGAGGTAATCAACACTGTAAACTTTCCCAGAAAAGATCCCAGAGATGCTTAATTATGGAATTCTCACTCACAAGTTAGACAGGTCACTTTGGACAGAAGTGGAATGCAGCTTTGATAAAAGACTTGAAAGTCAAATTCCATTAGAGTTTTTGATTCTAAGTGACCTCAATCTTCAGCCCAAGTCTTAGTCATCTCCAGGCCAAGACTTTAGTATAAGAAAACAATCCAACTGAAGGACTCAGTAGGTCCATGAAGTCATCTGGGAATGATACTGACCCTTAACATCTTCCCCTTTCATCACGAGTCTGGGATCTTATCTGGGATCAGCTCCCCAAAGCAAAGGGGGGAGGGCACCCGGATCCACATCTTCACAACTGTGGGGGAACCATCCTCAGATTCCCAGTGAGCAGCTGACTTCTCCTTGACCACCAACCCCATTTTCTTCACTCACCTGAATGAAGATATATTCATCCTGGACCACCAGGGAACTGATGTCAATGGAGCGGGCAAAAGGCCCACTCCGAGTTGTCTCGGCGCATTCCTGGATCCTGCAGGTGAGGTAGTGGGCATCTGAAATGAGAGGGCAGAGTGACGCTGAGACCAAAGGGGGAAATACAAGCAACATTCTCAACACCCAAAGCTCTACCTTATGGGGAATTGATGCAATTTAAAACAATAATGATATTTCCTTTTCTTGTAAATAATTTGTAATAATTTTTAAAAAGTGGTGACACCTAGTTCATGCAAGGGAGCAGGAAAAGAGTTACTCTTACATCCAACTGGCAAAAGAGTAAATAGGTATAACTTTTTGGAAGAGCACATTTTAAATATCTATCAGAATTCTAAATGTGCATATCTTACACCAAGTGACTTTAATTCAAGCCATTTTTTTTCTAGAGAAATGCTCATACATTTTCAGAAGAGAGAGGGACAAAATTTTACATTGTGGCATTATTTGTAACAGTGAAGAACTGGAAGCAGGCTGAATATTCCCAAATTAAGGAACATTTAAAAACACTAAGGTACATATATATTAGAGAGAACTGGACTGCAATTAAAACAAATTAGGTAGATGCATATGTATTAACACACTGATTTCTCTAAGACACACGGCTCGGTGATCTTTTAAAAATATTTAGAATATATATAATGCAATACAATTTATGTCAGACAAATCCTTTTGAACAAGTATGTTTATTTAATATATATGTTTAAAAAGGATACACACAAACATCTATATATACATGCATATATAAAGAAAGAGAGAGCATGAGAGGGAAGTTTGTGCCATACTAGAAAGAAAAAAAATCAATGAATACATAAAAAATTTAGCTATGATTACTTTTGGGGAAGAATTAATTTAAAGAGATAGAGTTGAAATAGGGTGTTTTTAATATTTTATATCTTTATTATTTTTATACTAAGAATGCATTTACTTAGTACTTAGATAAACTTTACAAACTCACACAATTACTTATAAATCTAAACATTGCAACAATTTAACACCCCCCTTGAAACCCTCAAAAATATGGTAGCAGCTGAGCTGAATAGGAAATCCTTAACTGTGCAAGCCATTTTGATCAAGATCACAGGATCATCTAAGGAAGGTCATCCATTCAGTTACAGTTTTTTAAGGGAAAACTAAAGTAAGAATGTGTAAAGAAACCATTGTGCAAATTTGCTTTAAAAATGACTATTATTGGGCATCCCCTGGTGGTGCAGGTGGTTGAGCGCAGTGCTGTGAAGCTGTCCACAGCCTCTGCAGCATGGGTTCAATCCTGGCCTGCCGGCGAGAGTCACACATGGCACAGCAGACCTCTCCTGTCTCACCCGCTGCTCCCCTCAGCAGTGTATTTCAGTCAGTCTGCCTGTTCTGTTCCCTGCTCTGTCTCTGGTGAATCCTCTCACCCTCCCCCACATCTGGCCTGTACCCCGGTTCTTATATGCATGAAAAAATAAATATTTAAAAAAATGACTATTATTCATTTAATGGTGTTTAAGAATAATGTAAATAATGTATGGTCAAAATGAAAAGTGGGTAGGAATCATGTTAGGATTAAAAGCAGAGAAGTCTTGGTCACTATCTAAAGCTACATGCATTACTCTCTGTATTTAACACTGTCCCCAGGATGTGGGCACAGGTGTCAGAGGTGACAATCAACAGAATGGACAGCAGCAAAGTCAAAAGGTTTAAATAAGCAAAAATGTCTAACTATTGAGTTTAAGGCAAGGGTACTTTATTTTTATTTTTTAAGGGTACTTTAAATTATCCCTAACTGTCTATCTTAATGAACTGATTTACTAATTGATTCAATAAGCATCTCTTGTGCATATACACTACCTCAGGTATTGTTGAGGTACTAACCATGCCTAGCAGGTAATGAGATAGATTTTTTATTCTAAAAGGACCTGGAACGGGCTTTCCCATATGACTTGTAATCAGCGATCACCTGTAATTACATCTAAACATGATGCTAATTTAATAAAGAGGCATATTTTTGATAGAAAACATATTCATTACGAGCCATATCCCTAATTCTCAAATGTCGATATCTAAGCAAAGTCAATTTACTTTGGTATCTGCAATCCAAACATGCCAAACATCAATTTCATTCTGGTCATCAGGAGTCTTATTATCTGCCCTGTAGATCAAGCCTCTTAACTTTCCTTTCTTCTGCACACCACACACCCCGGCTGGTCCCCAAGCTTGATGTTTCTGCATTTCAAGTGCCTCCAGAGTGTGTCATCTCAGCCACTCGCTGGGACAGGTCTTTCTCATCTGGGCTGTCTGTTGCATCCATTTCACAAATTAGCATTTAGGTGCATGATGTATTGAAAACTGAGTAAACTTAAGGAGACAGAATTGTTTCTAAAATCCAAACCTGACCAGATCCATTCCTTGTGTCAGGGACCTGGCGCAGTAGGGACCACAGAAAAGTGGCCCACACTTGCCTCTGCGAGGGGCAGCTTTTTCTTAGAGACAGTTCATCACTGACATGCAGGAATAAGATGTTCTGAGCTTCTAAATGAAGCAAAATTGTCCCTATTAAAAATATGACAGCTAATTTAAATAGAAAATATGGTGCAGGTGAAACAAAACAAGTCTATAGTGACAATGAGCTCAGAATCACGCCCATTCCATCTTTTGTATCATTCCCCCGGCCCCTTCTCTCCAGACCCTCTTACCTCCATCCCTGACCCATGAGCAAGAACAGCTGGTTCCCATTCTTTAAGGACAGCCTGCCTGGCCTTTCCTCTTTGTCTCTGTTTACAGGAAAGCCAGGGGGCCCATGCTGTGCCTTGGAGCACACTGCCTGCCCGCTGGGAATATTCTTGGACCCAGTCTTTGTAATTTGCTCTCATGTAAAGGAGCCACAAGTGTTGACATGACAACTGGCTTCCTTTTTGGCAGCAAATGTGTTACAAAACCCCTTACACTGGTAATCAAAGGTGCGCACAGGGTAAATCTGCTTTTTCCCCACACACAAGTTCGATTTCCGCTATTTACTGTTTCATTCTCTTATTTGGAGACCTTGGAAAAAGAATCGAGTGCATTCAAGGTCACCACAAACAAAATCAAAACCAGCTTGGCCTGGGGCAGGTGAGGTACTGTGCCAAACTCATCCTCTTTTTTGGCTCTTGCCCTGCTTGATCTGCCCAGCATGGGAAAATAAAGGTCTAATTTAACAGGAGAATCAGCACTAAAATTTAGGAGACTTGGAGTTTTTAATTGGGCCCATATATTAGGTGTTTCAACACTTTTACTTTTTCAAAACACAGAGGCAAGCTAATAAGTGCTATGATCCCCCCCACGACCTGATGAGGACCCAAATGGGGGGCATCGGGTAGAGATGGCCACCAGGTGGAAGTGACAGAGAGGGGGCTGCAAGGGTCAAAGGTGAGCAGGGAACACCATTCAACTCAAATCTCACATTTGCAAAAATTCTCAAATTTGGACTTTGGTCATTATCTCTAGATGAGACTGGATATAGTCAAAGAAATTCGATAACAAAACTGGAAGAAGATATTCATCATTTAACTTGAGATCCCAAAATGGGCTGATAACAACTGTGATCTTTTGGTTCTGTTCATGACACCAGATATCTGATCAAATGGATGAGATGCAGATCTCTCGAGCTCCTCGAGGTATTTGAGGACAAGGTCTCTGAAGGAGGAGAGCATGGAGCAGGGTCTGGACTTGTGACCAGCTGACCGTCCTAAGCACGATGGCAGCACAGCTTCTCAACTGCGGAGTGCAGAAAAGTTAGTGTGTGCCTTGCCAGGATTAAAAAGATTATGTATGAAAAATACTTAGATACATTGGAATATTGTTAGACACATTTTAAAAGGTTGATAAATGGTAGCATTTTTATTATGAAGAGAGAAGAGAATCTAACACCCAGCATCCCTCATGTATTCAATCAATAATAGGCAATACTCTTTTATTGTGGAGAATCAAAAGATCATGATATCACAGGTCCTCCTAATAAAGCCACATTCTAAATATATGTCACCGTTTACTTTCTTTGTCTAAAAATAAGAATTGAGCACTGAGACAAGGAATAACAAATGTGTCTGGGCTGGAATAATCACAGAGAACTTGAAGGAGGAGGCAGTGATTGCTCAGTCTGGATGGAGAATTGTGCTGTGTGAGAAGGAAATTCCTGACAAAGAAAGTGAAAAGTACCATGGACTTTTAGGTAGCTAAAGCTCTTGGAAGGCATTATTTATACAATTACATGTAAAAGAATTGACTTTGATTAATATTTATTCTTAATCTTCCACTTTGTTTTTTTATCCTCTCCTTTGAAACACCCTCAGGTGAAAAACTAGAGTGAAGGACTGAACAACATCCTCATTTGGATACCTGGGTGGTGGGGGTATGAGGGGACGGGAATCAGAATGATTTCCCAAATGGTTGAGCCACCTCATCCTATTGATAAATGTCACCTGTGTTTCTAATGTATTTCCAGGAACTGGGCAGTCTTTCTCCACGACAAGGACTAAAAGTCAAAGGCTCTGCTCCCTGTTGTGAAGAGTCAGCTCAGTCAGTGTGGAAGTATCTGGCCCTATTCCAACTGGCTCTACTGACAGCTGGACCTTCAGGGAAGGTGCCATGACCTCTCATGTAACCCAAACCCCCTTTTCAAAGGGAGCAAGGTTCATAGGTTGGAGCAAGGGTCTCATACGGAAAGAAGGGTGTGCTCAGGCCAAGTGCTTCACTCCTTTTGTGTTGGAGCAAGGTGTGCAGAGAAGCACCAAGGGCCAGGCACTTACTGTGGCTCTAGGAAGCAGATATATTCCAGAAGAATCCCAGAGCCAAGGAACAGAGAGGAGGCATTCCCTGGTGGGAGTGCCCTGGGGTCTGTGCCAGTGGAGAATGCTTCCCAGAACTGGGAGCAGGCAAAGAAAGAAGTTAGGAGACAACCTGCCATCCTCAGTCTTTTCTTTCATAGGGGCTGCATTTCAGCCAGGAGTGGTATAGGCCTTTGGAGGCAGCTACTATCTTTCTCCACTGAGCAAGGCAAGTTTCTCATCTCTCTCTGTCAAGTGCACCATAAGGCCAGCATTTGTCAGTCTGATGAACCTTTCTAAAAGGGTCACCTCCTTATAAGTGGGAATAAAGTCTTAGTCGGTCGTGTTTCTCTCCTAGGGCTGACTTTATGAAGACTCGGTCAATGCTACTTAAAATTAATTGAATTACTTGAAAAGCCTACTCATGTTTGTTATCTTGAACTGTATCGTGATTTGGGATTATGATTTGCCTTTGTGATTACTAAATATTCAAATCATCCCAGATGTCATTCCTCTGCCACTTCAGAGAAAAAACTTTCCATGTTCATTCAATTTCCATTCCTTTGGGTAACATACATATTGTCAAAAATTGAAAAAATGAATTAAAATTGTGAACAAAAAGCAAATTCAGCTCTTTGGGTCATCTCTTAGAGAAATACCCAGGAGCTATTTATTTTAAATCACATCATCAACTCTCAGATGCAAGCAAGTAATTACAAGTTTCCAGGAAATTCTGAAAAGTGATTTAACTTCCATAAGCTTCCTTTTCCTTGACTGGATAGTGGGGTTAACCTGGTTGGAGTTGTAGCAAAAAAAAAGGGATATTGACATTTTTATACATAATTAATTCAGCACTGGAGAGGGAGGGAAGGAAGGAGGGAGGGAGGGAGAAGGAAGATAATAAGGCACCCAGCAAAATACCAGACATGGTAACAAATGCTGATTGTCATCTGACTCTTTAAAAGTTTTTTAAAAAGCAAATAAAATACATTCCCGCAAAGGCATGTTTTTGGCATGTATCTAAATTTGTTATCAAACGTAGATTTCTCATGGACAAAGTGCAAGCAGATTTAGTTACTCTATTCCATGCACACAGCTGGGTCAAAACAGAATCTCCTTACCTCTGTACAACATTTTATAATTTCTACAACATGCTTCTCCATTTTATAGAACCATAAGCCTAAGGTGGCAGGGAAAGGATGAGTAGCAGAGGAACTCTGTGCACACAGAGGCTAGAGGGGGAGCCCCTGACCCCAGGGACGATGGGAGGGGGCTTAGAACCCAGGACCCTAATTCAGTTGGGTTCTTCTGTTACATGTCTAACTCACCACTATGTCCAGAGATTATTTGCCTCTATTTTTTTAAGATTTATTTATTTATTTATGCATACAAGAACTGGCATACAGGACAGAGATGTGTGGGGATGAGAGGATTCACCAGAGACAGAGCGGGGAGCAGAACAGGCAGACTGATGCGGTACACTGCTGAGGGGAGCAGCGGGCAAGACAGGAAAGGTCTGCCGCACCATGTGGGTCATCTCCCTGGCTAGCCGAGGAATCAAACTCATGCTGCAATGGTGGTGCACAGCTTTATAGGTTGAATCTTAACCCCTTGCACCACCAGGGAGGCCCCATTTGGCTCTATATTTGATGTAGGATATCCTAATTCTTCTTTCATAGAGATCATAAAATTTCCATATACATCATATATTTCACAATTTCATGTGTTTTTGCTTAAATTTCTTTTAATTTACTTGGAAAAAGGATGACTTCTAAAAATATGATCAACTTTGGATAGAGTAAAATGTTTAAATTAATGCAAAGTGATACTTCATCAAATTCTATGTAAGATGCTCATAAGTACACAATGGGCAAGGAGGTTCATGTTGGAAATCCTGGGGTTTAGGGTTTGGATCAGGATTGGGAGAGTTTGTCTGCAGGGACCTCGCAGGTATTTCTTCCCTCTGTATCTCCAGGGCCAAGAGCAACACCTGGCACATAGTAGGCCATCCAGTTTTTATGGAATGAATGAACCGTTTTGCAAATAACTGCACAGTTACTTTTTTGGGTGAACTTGACTATATAAAGTGTTCATTTTTTCAAAGCTGGCAACCCCTGCGATTCACCACATGAATACAAAATACCACGATGAGCTATGGACATTCCTTTTCAAATTACACAGAATATGACAGGAAATTACTAACAGGAGCCTCAAAATTCATCACACTAACTCACATCCCCAGAAAATTCATTCCTGAGGGTTTATTTCAATGAAATGTCTGCCTGGGGACCAGAGGCCTCTCCCCAACTCTGGGAAATAAGGATGGATATGGCAGTAATGGAGCTCTGGGCTTTTCATCTTCCCAAGCCATTAAAATGCAAATTGGGGGAAGAGAGAGACTTGCAGGCAGATCTCCCTGGGCCTAGCTGTGGGCACCAGCACTCACATCCATCTGCAGTCCGCACCTCCATGTGCACCAGGTCAGCCTCCTTATCTAGTCCGGCCACCGACCTGGAGAAGGGAGAAAGAGAGAGAAGCTGAGTGAACACAGTGAGAGTTGAAAAAAAAAGAGTCACTTTTGACTATTACCCTGAATGCAACTTACTCAGGAGGACCTGACCTATGCTGTGGGGACCCACAGAATTTAGTAGATGAGGGATGGCAGTTTGGCTGCCTCTAGAGCTGTCACACATCATGGTCACATGCATGAGTCCCCGAGTGCTGGTGAGTCAGTAACTCTTAAAAGAGCAAAGGCACATAGAGCGGACAGTAACGCTGGTGTGCATTCCCCCCCACACACACACACAGCCCCTTCTCCACAACTTGCACTTTCTAAGAAATTCTCTCTTCCTTCCTACTTCTGCTCTGCACACACCCATACACCACTACTTCCTCCCCTGGAGTGTGCTATTCCTTGTGGTTTCTGTCCTGGGGGAAGGTGGTGTGGCTTCAGCTCTGATCCTTCAACCTTCCTTCTATATTTTGGAACAATAAATGTTCCAAAAATTTTGACTGACATTCAAAATTTGGTCTGATTTGAAAAATCTCGCTTGGTGGTCAGTGTTGAAGAGCTTATAGGTCCAATACTCAGATCCAGGAGGATGGAGAATCTCGTGGGGTGCTGACCTTGCACACATGAGCAGTCATCGCCCTCCATGTGTGGTGTTCAGGGCAGAGCGAGGCCAGGATGGCAGCTCAAGGTGGCCACACTGACAAAAACATTCACACAGTGAAGAGATCTCATGATCCATGCACTCTGGCAAGCTGTTATCCTAGCAATTTGTACTTATTTTAAATATCATGTTAAGATTGGTTTTCTGGTTTTCCAGTCAATGGGTAAGAAATAGCTGGTTAGAATGAAAAAGTTGTATTTAAGATGGTGAAAATCAACAGCCAATACCCAGATAGTAAGTGATATATAAAACCTATGAAAAACAGACCTAAGAACTCAAAACCCAATCTTTTGCCCCATAAATCTCTTCACTTCTCAACAGCCCTGGGGCTGAGGGGCTAAAGACAGAGTGAATGAATCCAGCAGGCTAGTGGTCTCAGTGCATTCTGTTTAAGAAAATAGGGTTGTAAATGACACGTTAGGAAAAATAAGTTTTATTTGCTAAGATTGTACTTTGGTTAAGATTTGGTTATGTGACAAAACATCATATATATACTTTTTCACACCCAAAGATGGTGAAAAATGAGGCTTAATTCTCACAGCTATTTTTTTCTCAACAATCACTGATTAATCTTTTAACTTTTCCTCACATCATTTGTTCCTAAGGGCATATCCTTAAAGTAAGGACAGTAGGACACCATTAGTTATATGTGACTGAATGGGGGACTGAGGCACAGAGAAATGGATATTTATCAGGCCACAGGGATGAGGCTAGAACTAGAGGGACATATTAAATTCTCAGCTAAGAGAATCTCTGGTTCTTCTTGGCTCTTCTCCCTTTTTCCTACAATGTACTTCATATTCAATTATTACACAGCCCTTTTCCTCTCTAGCGAAGATCTCTTCTGTCCAGCAACTCTTTCATCCCTCATCACACTGAAGAACATTTTATCTGGTCCCATAGCATTCTAACCTTGGCTATTCATGAGATTTATTGCACACCTATGAAATGCTGCATACCTGGCCCCTTCCCAGACCAATGGTATCAAAACCTTTGGGGACTGGTTCAAGGCATCAATATATTTTTGAAGCTCCAAGGTGATGTCCATGCACAATCAAGTTTGAAGAGTCACTGTTTTATATGAGTCAATTAAGTCATTTAAATAATTGTACTTCTGTGTCATCATAATGGCTATAAATATTATAGAAGTAAAAGTCTGTCACTTTACCTTTGAATTCTTGCCACCTCTGTGCTTAGTATATATTAGGGGCTAGTGTTGAATTTATTGAATTAATAGATGATTTAATTAATAAACAACCAATATCACTTGAGAATGCCAAAATTTTAATATGAAACTCACTTGAGGTCTGACACACAGAGGCTAAGTGCACAGAAGGCTGAGACACACAGGGACTCTACTGACAGTCATGCCTACAGTCTCATGTTTCATCATAAGCAAGTTGTTGTTCTCAGAATTAGAGGCTTCTCAAGTATCACTCTTCTCTCTTCTTATATCTTATTCCTCTTTTGATCACTATCCTCATCTCATCCTCTCCTTATCTCCATTAGATTGTCTCAATGTCATTTATGTCTCTCTTCAATCCACATCATTTCTTTAGATATAATTCTATCAGGATGGAAACATTTTTCCCCAACAGTCTGAATTGTGATCAGAGGAAAGACAGTACAAGATAGGAAGACAATACAGGCTGGTCAATGAGGTTTATCTCCAACATGAGACCACTCTGCCAATATTGGGAGAAGGAGTTGTTTTAGCTAATTTGCAGAAACCAACACAGAGAACCAAAGAAAATGAAAAGATAAAAACCCCGTGGAATATCTTCCAAACAAATGAATAAAGTGATCTCCAAAAACATACCTTAATGAAACAGAGATAAGTGATTTATCTGATAAAGAGCTAAAAAAAAAAAAATACAGGTCTAAAAGATGTTCCTGAGATTAGGAAAGGAATAAATGAAAAGAGTGAGAAGTTCAACAAAAGGACAAAACATATTAAAAGTGCCCAACAAAAATTACAGATCTGAAGAATACAATAACTGAACTGAAAAATTCAATAGAGGGGTTTCAACAACAGACTAGATCAAGTGGAAGAAAGGATCAGTGAATACTAAGAGAGGGCAATGGAATTCATCCAATCAGAAGAAATATAATTTTAAAAGGTGAAAATGGCTTATGAGACATGGGGGACACCATCAAATGGAACAATAGTCATAGCATAGAGGTCTCCAAAGGACGAGAGAGAAAGAGGCAGAAAGTTTATCCAATGAAATAATGACTGAAGACTTTTCTAACCTATAGACAGAAACAGATATCCAGATCAGGAAAGCCTACAGAGTAATAACATGAATGAAAAGAGACCTGCAAAGAGACACATCATAATTAAATTATCCAAAGTTAAAGACAAGAAAAGAGAAATTTAAAAACAGCAAGAGAAAAGCAACTTGTCACATACAAAGGAGTCTCTATAACATTATAAGCCGAATTTTTTTTTAGCAGAAATCTTATGTATCAGAAGGGAGTGGGATGATATAGTCAAAATATTGAAAGAAAAAACTGCCAAACAAGAATATTCTACCCAGCAAATTTGTCCTTCCCAATTAAGGGGAGATTTAGACTTTTCTAGACAAAGCAAATCTGAAAGAGATGATCATCACTCATAAGACTTATAAGAAATATTAGTAAGAGTTCTTCAAGCTGAAATGAAAATATGCCATTTAATAACAAGAAAACATATAAAAATATAAAAGTCACTGGTAAATTCAGAATACTATAATACCACATAGGTGGTCTGTAAGTCACTTAAAAATTTAGTATAAAGATTAAAAGACAGAAGATCTTAAAATTAACGATAACAATTTGTTACTAGGTGCACAAAATAAAAATATACAAATTGTGACATAACATGGGATGAATTGGTTTTTGTACATGTTAAAAATGAAGTTATTATCAGCTTAAAACAGATTGTTAGGAGTGATTTACATAAACTTCATCGTATAAGCAAAAGTCTATCATACGTACATAAAAGATAAAGGAATCTAAGCATTCCAGTCCAAAAAAAATCATCAAATCACAAAGAAAGAGAGCAATATACTCTGGAACTCATGCTGCAGTGGCTGCTGATAGCTTGATAGTGCTGAGACTTTAACCCCCATGCCACCAGGGAGGCCCTGCTATTGCGTTTTGGTCCTGGGCTGGCCAAAAGAAATGTGGGTGAGAGACACATGGGGAGGTTAATGATGGCAGCTTTGATTCTGATTTTGCTCTTTTCCTTCCAGACTTGTCTGGCCCCTTCTGCCCCTTTCTTATCGGTCCACACCAGAAGGTGCTTTCACTTGTGTCAGGCTTCTGGGCCCTGCTTTGGGCCAACCCTGTTTGACTGGACATTTACCCAGAAGGGGATGGGTAACTTTGGGTACTTGATTTGGAAATTTTATTCATTCCCTTTTCTGCACTGCATGCTATTTGTATTAAAGTTCCTTTCCATTGAAGGTCTTATGTACTAGAGTATGTTTTGTCTTGATGTGGCGGATGACAGACTCTTTAAAATGGGCAGTTTTGAGAGTGCTGGGGTGCCCCTCACCCTATCCTATAACACTGTGGCCCTAAAATACAATTTGAAACTTTAATTCAGTTTCTTGGTAACACATTTGGCTTCCGTGAGGAAGAGGTAGGGCTAGACTCCTGTGCATTTTTCTCTCCTTGTGGATGTGAATTCCAAAACAAACCTTCCCCAAAATAAGAAAACTCAGCATGAAGTGACTCTGAGGGAGGTATTGTGGGTAAAATATTGATACGGGTAAAGTACAAATCCTTTACAAACTGATTAGCTAGACACTTAAATCACAAAATAATCTTATCTCATCATGTTTTCAGCTTACATTTCAAACATTCTCCCTCTTTATGTTTTTGCTTAAGCTGTCCTTCTACCTGGAGTATTCCACTCTGTATATTCCCTGTTTAAGGCCCAATTCAAACCTTCCATGCAAGTGCCTGACCTTGGCTGAATAACAGAAACCCACTGGGGTGACTTTTTAAACATATTGAATACCAATGCACAGCTACTACCCCTGGAAATTCCAGTTTAATTGACCTGAAGCAACAGTCCTTTCTCATTTTAGTAGCATCAGAATCTTGTTAAAATAGATGCTGGGTTCTACCTCAGAGTTTCTGATTTGAGAGGTCTGGGGTGAGGTCCAAGTATTTGCATTTGTAGCAAATGTGTCGATGACTTGATGATGATGATGATTAGGGATCCTGTGCTGAGAACCGCTAGCCTAGAGTACACTCCAAGATTAAATGGCTTTCAGATGGCCCAGGGTGATAAAATATGCAGTCAAATTTGAGAATCACTCATAAGAGCTGGAGAAACAATCTCCAGGAACTCAATGGGAAACTATCTCTCCTTTTCATATATCAGTGGAGTAGTAAAAACATGTATCCATTTCATGAATCAGTGGGGTAGTTAGGAACATGGATCCTTTACTGGGATCCACGAAGTGGGGTAGTTAAGAGCCTAAATTCTGGAATCAGACTATTCGATGGAATCTTGGCTCCTTCACTTCCTAACTGTGGGATCATAGGCAACTGACGTAGCCACTCTACTTCTCAATTTTCTCATTTGTTTAATGAGGAACTAATAATAGCACCCTTCTCAACAATTTTATATGAACTAAATGCATGTAAAGCCTTTCAAAGACAGAGAAGCATGTGTTAACACATTGTATAATGCTTACTATTTCAGAGCTATTTTAAGTGGAACTAATATTTATTGAGCATATAATGTAATTATACTATCAATTTAATATGTTATCTCACTTTATCCTCAACAAATATTTAGAGATTGGTAGTATTTTTTTTTTCAGATGAAGAAATGGATTTTTTGTGATGTCAAATCTCTTAACCATTAGTATAGAGTTAGAAAGAGAGGCCACTTACATTCCATCACAGACCTGTCTTGCTCACCTTCAGTTATTTGTATACCTGAATGTTTTTCTCCTACTTAATTGTACCAGACATAAAGACAGGTTTTAGGTCTGATTAAATTACGTTTTCCATTAGTGCCTAGTGCAGTGCCTTGTTACGCATTTATTAAACATTGGTTGAGTAGATGAATAAATACACAAATGAGAGCAATAATATAACCCCAGCAGAATGTTTAGGATAAATGTTTAAAACAGTTCCATAATATGGTGAAACAGATTTCATTCATTTAATTAATCTCTAGGCAATTAAGTGAATAAAGTCTTCATTTTACATTATTATGGCGCTTTTTTCACCATTTATCCTCAAAGCAATATTGGATCTGTCAAACAGAGTCATCTGTGATTTGTCTGACAAATGTAATCATTCTGTGAAAATGCTGGGGCAGCAAAAACTCAGGAATATCATCCAGCTTAAATGAACAGCGTTCCTCCAGTGGGCACTTGGGGAGTTTTCCTCCTAAATCACAAATATCCCTGCTTCTGTCAAGTGCTGGCTATCCCCAGATTCACAGATTTCTTGGTGTAGATCCCATACCTACTATAGAGCCCTGTTCTGGGCCTACAGATGATTAGCCTAGGGCTAGAGCCACAATCCAACTGGATCAAAGGTATTCCCCCCAGACTTTAGGACTGGTTTGAGAGACTAACATAAGACTTGGGGCAATTTGTCTTGGATACCGTTAGCTGTTTTGCCAGAAGGAAGAGAGCAAAAGCCATAAGGGACAGAGAGAAAAAACACTGTGATTCTGGGACAGGATCCTCTCTGAGGTCTAAATGCATTTCTCTCACATTCTCATCATCTTCCCTTACTCCCTTCCCCTGCCCTCACTTCTCTTCCCCTCTCCCTTTCCCTCTCATTAAGCTAGCTCAAGTCACTTACTGTTTCTTACAAGCAGACACTCATTGCCTACATTACCCAGCAGGTCCTTCCCATGACACTTCGAGAACTACTGTCCCTTCAGTATTCTGGTTTACCCAGCAAATTAAAAGAGCCACTAGCAACCACCTAAGTGTCTTTCACACCATGGATGTGACCCATTAGTGGGTCATAAAATATATTTAGTGAATCACAACCCAGTTTTATATATATATATATATATATATATATATATGTATTTATATATATGAAACTGGGGTAGGATATTAAAAAATATCAGAGCATTTCATATGGTAGAGTATTTTTCATGTAACCTTGTTTGAGATACATAAAAAAAGACAGATTTATACAGGGTTATAAAGATAACATTTCCTAACAGGGAAGCAGTTTAAAAAATAAATGAAAGAAAAACTATGGTCTCATTTCATGTGATATTTTTCTAAGTTCCAGTTGGCTGAACCAAAGAACCAAATCAATGCAGTCACATGAAACATATTTAGGACAAGACACACACATCAAGAGGTCAGTCCTGACAACAGGGAGGTTGAACTCCAGTGACAAGCATCAGTGACCCAGAGCCAACACCATGCTCCACGCTGACAGCAGTAATTTGAAGCTGAGCTTTGGTCATTGGGGTTTCATGACTCCAGTAATGTGGAGATAATCCATGAGACTTTACCTAAACACAACTGAGCAATTATTCTACTAGGAATCCAGCCAGGACTTCACAAGTATAACTGAATGCCTACTGTGCATGAGTGGTTGGGAAGAATAGTTGGACAGTCTACCCCATGGCTTGCTTGCTTGCTGCACATGTGTGGGCCTGGAATAGCTCTAGTGAACAGCTAAAGAGACCACATTACATGGCACAGCCCAAAAAGGCAACTTCTGTTCACAGAAGACTTATTAATCCTATTAAACAGAACCAAATACCTTGCAAGATTTGCAGAATGGTTATAGAGAACAGAGTCCTTGTTCCTACTCATTTGATTTTGGGAACTGTTGTTCCCAGACCCTGCTACCAGCTCCTGAGAGTAACTATGCCATGCTTAGGCCACATAAAGGGCTCGTCAAAGAGTTGGAAGTCTTGCTGGAAAGATGTGATGCTTCAGGAAGGGTTTCATAAAGATGGGAAGATAAAGACAAGGCTTGAAAAATGTGCTGGATTAGAAAGTCAGGGAGGAGTGAATGGGGACACCCTGAGGTGAGATACTGGGCAGAGTAACGAGAGCAATCTGGAGACATAAAGAGAGAACTCGAAGGCCATGAAGAGCCATCCCAGGAATATGGACTGGTTTCTGAAAATTAAACTTGATAACATTTCCTCCATGTGGCCGTCCCATTGGACAGATGCTTTTGTTTCCGGGGTGTCTTCATTTTATTTCTTTAGAAATGAATTTGTATAGATGGAAACTTTATAAAATGGTTTATATAGAAAATTCTAAGCATTTAAATATGTTGCTTTCTCTCTCTTTTTGCACCTTATAAAGTGTGCTAAAAATGTTACAACTTAGAGCAAAGCTAGCCCCAGACAGCAGTCCTCGGTGGAGACCTTCCCTCTTCTTCATTCTCTGAGGGCTGAGTCAACACCCATGGCAACTCAAGTCGATGCAAGAGACAAGAAGTGCAAACTCAAAACAAAAGTGGTGCCCCTGAACTGTCTCAAATCACCAAACTCTGCATTAGAAGAGCAGAAGGAAGCATTGCAACTGGCAAGAATTTTCATGAAAGCCTGGATTGAGAAGGGACATTTTTCTGGATCATATGCTCACATTTCAGGGACACTTCTGGGCACAGCACCCCACTAACTATATTCACTCCAGTTATTCCCACACAGGCAGACCTACTACAGGTCTGGAACTAAAAAGATGATGGGGAGGGGCCTCCCTGGTAGCACAAGGGGTTAATTCTCAGCACTATGAAGCTCGCCACAGTCACTGCAGCAGGAGTTTGATCCCTGGCCAGTGAGGTGACTCACATGAAGCAGCAGACCTCTCCTGTCTCACTCGCTGCTCTCCTCAGCAGTGGATTTCAGTAGATCCACCTGTTCTGCTCCCCACTCTGTCTCTAGTGAGTCCTCACCCCCACACACACCCCTGGCCTATACCCCAGCTCTTGTATGCATAAATAAAATAAAACCTTAAAAAAATAGACATTTGTGGATTTGTCTTTAAAGAAAAAAATGATGAGAGAAGATGAGTCATTCATGGTTCCAACTCTCTAGACGCTCAGATGGATATGAGAAAGAGAGGCAGGCAGAGAGATGTAAGAGGATGTGATGTGCTGGAATAGGGGGGTGTTTGCCAGGGTACTGTGGGCATCCACCAAGGGTGGGTCTTTAGAAGTGAGTGCAAAGAGGGCCTCCCCGGTGGCGCAGCGGTTGAGCGCTGGGTTGCGAAGCTGCCCGCGGCCTCTGCGGTGCCGGTTCGATCCCCGGCTGCTCCCCGGCCACTGGAGGAGGGTCCCACATGGCGCGCAGACCTCTCCTGCCGCCCGCTGCTCCCCTCAGCAGTGTACTTCGGTCCTTCTGAGCACTGTACCCAGTGCATGTATAATAAATAAAGCAAATAGATGATGAGGCACAAATAGCTTCTGCTGGTGCAGCCCCATGGCTTCTGGAGCAAGTGTTTCCAAAATATCCTGTGTGTCCAGCACGGGGCCAGTGAGAGAGGAGGCAAGCGCCCAGAGGCAGTGGAGGAATTCAGAAAGTGGGGTAGGATTTAACCTCTGAGAGAAACAGGTCCATAGGGAAAGAGAACAGTTAGAGAGAAACATTAGAAATGAACAAAACCCTCATTTCCCCACTGTGGGGTGACATAGTACCTGCTGGGGTTCTCTGATCACACTGGGTACATGTTTAAGATGAGAACTCTCTCTTTTACAGTGTAGTGGTTAAGAGAGGAGCTTTGCAGTCAGAGGTGCGAGTTGTATACCAGTGTGCTTGGGTAGCCTCTTGAAACCTCCATTTGTCCTTCACTTCATGGTCTGCATAAAGATGAAATAACACACATGCAGATGTGCAAATGAGGCTCCAGGCATCTTATGGCGCAACTTGTGTGTGCACACACACACACACACATACACGCATGCTCATTCACTTGTGGATGATATAGAAAGTATCTGAGAAAAATTCGGATTGGAAAGGAGCTAGAAAGAGCACTGCACTGAATAAATACGAGCTCCGTCAATTCACTCAGCAGCATCACAGCTTTGAATACTTCACTTGACCATCTGGACAGTTTCCTCCTCTGCAAAGGGAAGAATTGCTGGGTTGCAGGGTTGTTGGTGCCCAGGGGTCCTCTGGGTCTCTGGTCTCTGGTGCTGGGTAGCTTTGCGGTCAAGGAGGATGGAGGAGTGCAAGTCCTCTCTGCACTGACAGCTCTTACATCCCTGACTGCCGGGCTCCTTCCTGCTGCATCTAGCTCTGCCCCCTTCCTGGGGGGCTTCTTGTCTGCTCCAGCAGTGCACTGGAAGGCAGGGGACCTCCTGCTGCTGAGGTCCCCAAGGTATCACTCATCACAGGCAGGCAGGGCCCATACCCAGCTGGAGTGGCCTGCTCTGCTCTGCTGCTAGAACTGCCTGTACCTGTACCTTCCTGGAAATGGGAAGACCCAGCAGGACTTTCAGATGAAGCGATGAGCAGAGGCTGCCCCTGACAGTGTGCTGGTACTTTCACATCACCGTCTAATTGCACTGCCCTAATTTTGGATGAGCACACTCAAAAAGTCAGGGTCACTTAAGGTCATCAAATAGAGGTAGGGCTTCCTCTCGGCTCTGCTGTGTCTGAGACCAGAGGGTTGTGGGCTTTCCAGGGCTGACTGTCCCTCTCCAGCAAGCCACAAAGCCACATGCAATCAGATGCAAGATTATGTGGTATGGACAGGAAGTTGCTGGAAGAATTCAGAGAGTTAATTAAAAAAGGCAAAGGGCATTAAGGAGACAGTTTTTGGGCACTTTTGTGGAGGTTCTAGAGAAGAAAGAGCAAGGAACCAGGTGTATTTATAGACTAGTAGTGTGCAGAAGGGGGAAAATGTGCTGCCTCAGGCAATTCTCATCAAGTTAATGGATGTTGCCAATTACTGTGGTAACATTTTTAATTGTATCCTAGCTCTGAAGAGAATAAGAACAGAATTTCTTAGTTTTAGACTCAGGATTATTGGGGGCAAACATTCTGGAACATGAAGCATGTAGACATACCTGTCCAGAGTCTACACAGACAGCCCACATTGCAGGAAAGCCTTCATCACAGATACGCCCTGGGTCTAACGGGTTGGAAAGGAGTTCGTAGGAAAAGGGCATCTGGGGGCCTCCCTGCTGGCCTAGTGCTTAAGTCTCAGCACTATCACCACTGCAGCCTGAGTCTGATCCCAGGAGGGAGCTGACCCACATGGCACAGCAGACCTCTTCTGTCTCGTCCGCTGCTCCCCTCAGCAGTGTATTTCAGTAGATCCACCTGTTCTGCTCCCCACTCTGTCTCTGGGAATCCCCTGTACCTCTGGCCTACACCCCAGATCTTCCAACTGAAAATGAAAAAGGGCATATGCTTTATGGGTTCATGTGTATAAATGAGTTTGCATGACAACAGGCCAGCATGTGCGGAAACAGACTGTGACCACATAGGGTCACCATCTGGAAGAAGGTGATAACCTCAGCACCCCAATGATGACGTGACAATAGCCATTATTTGTGAGCTATCTTATGGTATATCAGTCCCTGTGATATGCTGCTTTGTGTGTTATTTATTACTCATAAAAATTCATGTGAATAGTTGAATGATGCCTACCTCTCTGGAGGGTATAAGTGTCTCAAACGCCACTGCTAGCACAGACAGGTGATCACGTTATTGAACAAGTAACCAAATGCCTAGTAGGAGGTACAATACCTGTCTGCATTTCACTACTGAGGGGGTACGGGCTCAGAAGAGCTATGTGGCTTGCCATAAGACATCACGGATAACAGCTGGCAACCCTGGATTTGAACTCGGGTCAGATGGTCTGGATGCTGCAGCACATTCTGTGACGCATGATGGAGACAACCTTTCTCACTGGAGAAAGAGGGGTGAAGGCAGGAGCGTGACTGATGTGTTAATCAGCAAGTGTGGAAATGAGGTCCTGGGATAAGGGATCCGATGCAAAGGAGAATAGAGAAGATTCAAAGGGACCTATAACTGAATCTTCATGGTACTTTTCTTTACTATGAGGCTTCCTGGACACATACACACACACACACAGTCACCAAACTAAATCCTTAAAAGCATATGCCAAAGTGTATGTTTCCTGTTCCCTCAAACAAAGAGGCAACCTGGAGACGAACTGTGACACAGGCAATTCTCTGATAAGCCTCCCCACCTCCAACCCTGGCTCCCTGACCAGCACTCTTTGATTTCTATATTCATGGACTTCATGCTTCTCACCCTCAGACCCCCCGCCTCCTGCCTTGAGAAACAAGACAGTCCTCCACTAAAGCCTGTCCTTCCTGGATGATCATTTGGTCTCTAAAATCAACCTCAAGCAGCCCATGGATAAACCCTCAGTAACAGCAGCCAAAGGAAAACAATTGAAGGAAAAACAACAGTGGTGTTCTGGAACAAGTAGGCTATCTCGGGAAGGGAAGCTGAGCAATGCAATGCTACCTAGTTCCACTTACGCTGCATGTACCAGCCATTGCACACCTGCCTCGCTTCTTTCCTAAGCAGGGGCTATAGAAAGCAATGTTCCCTTTGCCGGGGGCTAGAAGAGGTCACAGTCTACGTGCACAGCTACACAAACACCCTTGAGATCTGCAGACCTGGAACCAGCCTGGAGAGACCCTGGTATAAGTGCAAGCTTCCCAGTTTAGAACTAAACCTGGCTGATCTGAGGATTTTCAGTTGGTAAATTGCAATGCAAAGTAAACCACGGCCCCTTCCCACATCCTCTTTTTCTACTCCAGTCATGTTCTACATATTTCACTATCAGGTAGTGTTTAGTGGAGCAACATGCCCTTACCCTCAGGGACCTGAGTTCAAATCCCAGTGCCATAACCTACCAGCTACATGACCTTGGCTTGCCCCTGAGCTCTCTGAGTCTCAGAATTCTCATCTCTGAAAAGGGAATAACACTTATCTCAAAGGGCTGTTACAGATATTGAACTAGATAACCATATATGACACTCCTAGTTCAGGCTTATACATGTCACACCTTCGTGTCCCTGGTCTTCCCAAAAGATCATTACCCTTTACTCCCATAATTGTCAGAACCCCCACCCCCACATTTTACCTGCATAGATACAGATGTAGGCACATCCTCTGGTTAAGAGGAGAAACAGATGAAATTAGCAGATGCTATCTGTAAGGAGAGCTATTTAGTCTACCCTTAAGGAAGGATTCCTCCTACACACCCTCCAGGGGCAACATGTGAGAAACCCCAGAGTCTGGAAGTGCACATAATGCTGGCACCACAGCCAGCTCCGAGATGATGCTTGCACTTGCATCCATCCTCCTGGAGACAGCTGCTCTGGGGGGAGAGCAAGAAGTCAATTCCTCTGGGACAATTAAAATTAAACTGAACCAGACACTCTGGAATCCTCTCTTGGGAGTCATTCTGCCTGGTCTGGGGCTGGGGCAAGATCACTTAATAGGCCCTTTTTCATCTTTAATTTCTCTGATTCAGAAAGTTTACAAGATCAATTGCTAAGAGGGCTAATGTGAGGAGATGAGGCAGCAAGATGCTCTGGGCCCAGAGTCAGCTAATTCCTTAGCTTCTAACTAGGGCCCATAGGGACCCACTTACATAAAGCCTGAGAACTTGCCTTCCTCAACAGCCCCTCCCCTTGCAAATCCCCTCTAAAAATTTCGAATTGCATCCCAGCAAGAACAGCCTATCAACCTCAAGCGAGCCAGCACTTCCCAGAAATCTCAGGAAGATCCTGATTAATACGGCCTTGCTTCTGCCCAGGTAGGAATCATGAATTCAGAGCCTGCTCCCCTCAGTCTTCACACCAAGAGTCCCAGGGACCTCGCCTCCTCAAAGATTATCTGAAGCAGTGCAACAACAGGATCAAATCAACATGCTCTCAAACTGCTGCATATTAAATCCCATTCTACCAACTTTCTAAGCCTTGGTTTCCTCACCTGTCCCATGAGGTAGAAATGGAGCTTGGTGGGATGGAACTGAAGAATGGTGTAATGCACTTAGCATGGTGCCTGTTTTTAGGAAATGTCCATTAGATCTGGGCCAGCTGGTGCCACACACTGTGCTCATTCAAGGGTGCAGTCAAAATGGACCCACACGACAAAGTCTTACACTTCATGGGATAAACAACATCGTACTCGGACTTCACTTCAGCCAGTGCCCTCACAGCTGCCCAGCCCCTGATGGAAGTGAAGGCTGGCACTCCTTTGCTTCCCCTCTCTCCCTTTCCCCTAGGAGAGTAAGCGCTCCCCTGCCCCCTCTCTTCCACATACAAGAACAGCACTGGCTGATGCCAGTTTAACCAAATGATTCCTGGAAACAGCACAGAAGAAGAAAAATTCACCTCCCATCCAGCAGAACTCCCTTCTCCAAATGGAGAAAAACCCAGAAAGGGAATAGCTCAGACTGATCATGAAGACAAGTCCTCCAGGACCCTTCCATTTCCCTAACAGGACACTTGCTTCTCTTCCCCATCATTGTCTGAATATTTTCCTTAATGATGGCAGAAGTAAGCTGATTTTTTTTTTCCTGCACAACTGGCTCTGGGGGATTCTAGAAAGACTGGGAAGGAAGTTTCAATTTGTTCACTGCTGAGAATGAATTCTGCCTCATATAACTCCTGACAAATTGCCATTTTTAAAGGGTTTGTTAATTTCCAATGAGCAAATGGCACATCAGATATCTTGTTTATTCAACAGATGCTCCTGAGCTAAACAAATGGTTCTTGTTTAACAAACATAGAAACATCTTGTCAGCTTTGCTGAGATCATCCTGTTTAACTATCAAGGGAGGGTCTTGTGGTTTGTGGAAAAAGTGTGAGTGACTGACTCCCTCCCACGCAGGTTCTCAAAAAGGTTGGGGATAATGGCACCATTAAAAGAAATGATTTGAAACTCTGTGATCACAAGCTGGGAGGTGGCTCTGGACAAAGGACCTGGGATTTCTCCTTTCAACTTGTTTCTGATACAAGAATATTTGATCCAAAATTATCCTTGGGGCTGACCCCAAACACAATCATAAAGGAGATGCCCATCTGACTCCCAAAGGTAGCATAAAACTGCGCTTGAATTCTCAGTTTGGGGATTAGCCTTGGTTGGATCCTGTCTTTGTTACAAATTGTGTACTGACTTAGCCACTCTCAACCTCCATTTGCTCATCTGTGAAGTAAGTCTAACAATGACATGAAAGGCAAAGACACTGAAGATAGTGATGCATACTCAAACTATTAATCCTATTTACATTTCAAGAAATTTGATAGCACTGAACTCACAAATGAGTCTAGGGGGCAGACTGAATGTTGGGGGGAGTCCAAATCTATGTCTCCCATTATTTCAGAGGAGTCAACATGGCTTGTTTGAGAATGTGATGACTTCAATTGAAATGGAATCTAAATGGAGAGTGGAGTCCTTCAAAGTCTCAAATCCCCAGCCTTACATCATAATTACTTCCAGCCTTGTGTCTCAGCTTGCAGGGAGGACGTGGGACACATGGGAAGAGATGATGGCTGACCTCTGTCAAGTCCAAATGAACGAGGATAAATCCATCTGCCAATGGATGTAGCACAAGACAACATATTAATTATAAGAGGGATGGCATTTCAAAGCCTCCCTGCTGGAAAGTATCACAGAAAATTACCTTGGGATGGTATCTAACTCACTGAAAATTAATTTACTCCACAGTTCAGATGTTTCAGAGAGATGCAAAGTGAGGTTGACCCCAGCTGAGCATGGCATTCCCATGCACTGTCTGAATGAACTTCAAATATTAATGAATCTGAATGTATTGAGGGGAGGGCAGAGGGTCCCCCGTCCTGAGGCATTGCTGATGAGCTGACAGTCTTCACAGTCACTTCATGGAGTAGAGAGAAATATTATCATCATCAGACTGATGAAGAAACTGAGGCTTAGAAAGTTGCCCAAAGTATCAGAGCTTCTAAGGGAGAAACCAAGATGTTTGTTTCTGGAAACATGCTCTTAACAACTATGAACGCGTGTTAGAGGGAATTCACTTTCAAAAGTACTTCTAAGCAGATTGTTAGGAGATATTAAGTAGTTTGCTTGGAACTGCATGCTCTTCCTCCTTGGCTGAGGAAAGGTGGGGCAAGCATGGCACAAACGCCATAGGATGTGGGGTGCAGGGTGAGGGTGGGGTTTGAAGATCAGCAAAGAGCTTGAGCTTGGAAACAAGTCTTGGGTATCTGGTATGAGATGGCACTCGGTGTCACACTCAAAGTTTTGGAATTTAATTGTCAGGCTAGTTTTCTCAATCTTGATTCCCTGAAAAATCTGCAGTAGGCACTGTTCACACAGACACAAATGAGTGGGCATACCACAGTTGTGAGAAAATCTCAAATAATCTACAATGAAACCCTGCACGGTGATTTATATTCACTACATCTCTTTGATGGCCTGTCCAAAAAGCAGCTTGCTATAATCAGTAAGACAGACAGAAGAAGCTGGGGACACATTAGCTGTCATTCAATTTATTCCTGGGCATCTATTAATGTGAATCTGTCAGAATGATATAATTTCACTGATAACCTTGAATTGCCTCAAATTTAACACCCCCAAAAAATGGAGGAACGATAACTTATCAACATCAGGTCCATTTTATTGGCCACAAAATTTTGTGACACACTTCACAAGTAATCATGACTCACCAGTGTGTCATTGCACATTTATTTAAAATTCCTTTATCGTTCTCTCTTGACTTCAACAGCAGTTTTTAATCGGAGGATAGCATAATTCACTCTGCATTTTGGAAAACTTACAAGGCAATATAAAGGATTGACTTCAGTAGCAGCAGAACTGAAGGCAGCGACAACAGAGAGAAGGATTCCAGGCAGAAGATGATACCGATTTGGTTATGGAAGTGCCAGCAGGGACAAAGAAGGATTTAGTTGGCACAGTGGTTTACATGGCAATAAACTTGGCAAGGGGATCAAGTGTGTGGGCATGCATGAGAGGATGAAGAGAATCTAGGAACGATTTGCTATTTCTAGGGCAGACAAGTAGATGGGAGGTGATATCCTTAACTGAAATAATCTGAGAAATCAGAAGGAATAATTCAACCAAATTGAGAGAAGAAGGAGACATAGTTATGTTCATTTGGAGAATGGCATTGTGTTCTATTGTGGGCAGTTTGGTCTTTAAGGTATATGAGAAATACCACAGTAGAGCAAACCAGCAGAATCTGAACAATTTGGGGGTAGAGGCATCTTGTGGGCATGGGAATAGTGTGTTTGAATTTGTAGAGACAAGAGGGGGAAGAACTTGGTGGTGTTTACACTTTTCTGGAAAAACGACTCTTTTAAAAAGTAAACAAGACATGATGTGAGAGCATCCTGGAAACATGGACATCAAGAGGAGCCAGCGAGAATGGTCAGGGAGGTAGTAAAGCAGAAGGAAGTCACCCATGGGCAGAGAAGAACAAAGATGCCGGAAGGAATCAACAACTGTGAGAACATCAGCTGAAGCCAGTAGGAGGACTGGAAGGAGAGCAGAGCACCAGCTCCAGGAGGCCCGCCCCTCCCCAGGGCCACAGTCAGTGGATGATGGTTCAGTGACCAGGTCAAGAGGGTTAAAGGTAGGTGGAAGGTGAGGAAGTCCATTCATTATGAATATTTCATAAAATCTGGTTAATGAAAAGAAGACAACTAGCAAGTTACTTGGGTAGGGAACTACCCAGTTTTGTTTTTATTCTACCTTCTTGCTTAGGCTGGATAAGCATTCCTGATGTTTTGAAGTAGGAGGGAATAAAGAGTTTGAAAATACTAGACCAAGAGAGAGTCCCTTCAAGATGGGAAGAGACAGGATTAAAAATGTAACTGGAGAGTCTCCTTGGTAGCACAAGGGTTAAAGTCTCAGCTCTATCAAGCTATCAGCAGTCACTACGGCATGAGTTCAATCCTGGCCAGGGAGGTGACCCACATGGTGCAGCAGACCTCTCTTGTCTCGCCCGCTGCTCCCCTCAGCAGTGTATTTCAGTAGATGTGCCAGTTCTGCTCCCTTACTTTGGCTCTGGTGAATCCTCTCAACCCCTGCACCTCTGGCCCACACCCCAGTTCTCCAATGTAAAAATAAAAATAAATCTTAAAAAAAATAGTGACCTACAGTGGGTGCCTACCAAAGAAATGCAGACAATGACAAAAGTGGCCAATCTACAATACCACACCAGCTCTGATCCTGCCAAGGAAAAAGCAACCTTCAGTGGCCAGTCAGGTGGCAACCCCAGTTTGCTCCTAGCTTATTTCCAGCTCTTCAAAACCAGAATTTTTAATTCCTAAACCCAGATTCTCCTCTTCCTGTCCATCTCTTGCCCCCAAGTCCACTCTTGCTTAACCTATAATAGATCCTCCCATATCCAGGGTAGAGGTAGCCACTGATGTCCACAGGGAAAGATCTCAGTGGGGACAGGGCAGGGGCTGCTTTATAGTAGTCATGCAGTTCTTAGTAGACCATAGAGGGCAACATGGTCACAAAATGTCAGCCATGGATTGTTCTACTGGATGAGTCCATGAATGAATATTAATTCTTAAAAACCCTTTCCGAGTATTAGCTTTTTATAAAGCACAATGTTTACCCAAAGGACCTTCCATAACAGCAGTTAAACAGAGACACTCTAGTTCATTGTGTTTCTAAGATCTTGGGAAATAGAAATCCTTTAAGTACCTTTACTCTGCTTCACAGGAGTTACCTTTCAAAGTTTAAATTGCTTATATTTCACCCTACTCACTTCCTAAATTCCATTTATAAATCAAAGTAGCTTTTGAGCAATTTGATGGGAGTGAAATGGATTAAGAAAGAACAAACATCAAATATATATATATATATATATGGTCATTTGAGCTTACTGGATTTTTCTTTCTTTTTCCTTCTGCCTCTGCCAGGAAGGTGCTGTGAGCTAGGTCTGGTGTGTTCAACTTTGACTTGAAGATTAGATGCCATAAAAGGACATATTGTGGCTGTTTTTAATGACTGACTTCTGACTCAGTTGCTCTCAAGATCCTGTGTTCTGTCAATACACTGAAGTTCACTAATGTCTCAGAGACTGAGGCTGAACAAGAGTTCATTCTAGAATAACATCTTCTCATTTATAACCATTCAACTCCAGGTTCTAGACCATACCTTGGCTATTTTATAATGCTTATGTAGAAGTTTCTACCTCATCCAAATAGAATCATAGACTGTTAGCTCTGGAAAAGTTCTCAGAGATTATCTGTATGGTTTTCAAACCACCTGGGATGAGTATATTCTCCCCAAGTATTGCAGACATGTGTTTTATAAATGCAATAAAAATACCATAGAATGTCAAATTGCTTGTACAAACTTACAGTCTTTCAATGGATGTATTCACCTATACTTATCTCATTACAGACCAGAGGCAGTAAGCAAACTAGTACTGGTCCCTGGACTGCGCTTGGATAGCAAAGATGCTGGTACAAACCTCTTGTTCTTCAGTGAAGGAAGCAGAAGTGCAAGGGCAATAGGCAATTAACCACACACACAGTTTCTTGGCAGGAGAGTTAGGGTTGGGCCAGCACTGCTAATGCCAGCCACACACCCAGTACCTTCCCAGACTGAACATAGCTGGAAGTCCACACAGACCCCTCCCTATCTGTGCCCTACATACTTAGATTCAGTTGCGTACACCTGTCTATTTCCTATGTTAGGTTTCCTGTTATTCACACACAATTAAAGCAGCCCTTTCAGACTCCAGCCTATGTTGGTTCCCTTCATTCCACACTCATGTGACAACCTTTAATATTTCTTTATCGTTTTTACCATAGATAGCAATTGCATGTTTAATTATATAATAGTTCATAACCACCTGCCTTACCTGCTGGATTCTAAATACTAAGTGGACAGGGCCATGTCTGTTTTGTCTCCCATTGTATTATGGTGCCTAGTACAGTGCCTGGCTCCTAGTCAGGTGTTTAACACAGGTTTGTTGAAAGAATTAATTATGAGAAGTCATGCCAGGGTGGCACTCTGGGGCCATCTGCAGGCACTGTGGGAGCTAGCAGCATGCCCAGGCTGCCAGAGGAGTGGACGCCAGGCAGCCACAGGGCTGATCCTCAAGCCCCAGGCTTCTGGCTGTCTTGCCAAGGTTTCTCTAGTGCAGTTCAGCTCCCCCAACCACGGTATGAGGCATGTGTACACGGGGAATCTGGCAGGATTTCAGCCTAAAAGAGCTTCTACTCTAGTTGTGAGAGATCAGTATGGACACATGAGCAGTTATGAGAGACACACTACGGGGGTGAGGGAGGAGGAGGGATTAGGGTCAAAACAAGGGTGGTGGGAATTGTATGGGGAATATAACCAAGATAAAAATGCACACATTGTGCAAAAATGAAAAATAATGTAAAAAAACATATAAAATAAAATACAAAAAAAAGTTCATAAATTTGTTCAAAATTATCAATATTTAAATTCAATTTTTATATTTTTAAATATCTTCATTCATAATATATTTACTATAATTTGTACTTTATAAAGCACTACTCCGTGCTAAATAAGATTAAATGGTGTGTTCTAACAAAAAAAAAAAGAGAGAGAAGTCAGCAAAAATAAGCATTAAGACAGCATGAGCTCTAAGATTTTGACCTCTTCTGCCTGGATTTTAAGCCTTTCTTAAACAGATCCCATTCATGGAGCCAAGGTTCACTGTCTGTCTTACCTTCAGGGCTCACAGTGCCAACTGGACTGTGAGAAAGATCCCTTCCTCCTCCTTGGGGCTCTCTAGGTGTCACCCCATCATCCCTGGCTGTCATCACGTGTGAGACACTATCCTTGGGTCGTTGTGGCACAAATTATCTGTATCACACAGATGAGCACCCAGGGAAATGGGCACCCCAGGGTCAGGCCTCTCAGCTGATGATAAACTTTTAGGGGACTGTGGTCGTATAGGGTCAGTGTCCCCAACACTGATGCAAGTAGGAAACTGCAAATGTTTCCATAAAAATGCACAGAAATGTCAAAGCAGCTTAACTTCTAGTCATTTACTGGTTCCACCAAGCCCATTTACTGGTTCTACCAAGCCCATTTACTGGTTCTACCATGGAAAAGCAAACCCAAGGACACCAGTAGGTGTGCCCGTAGGGTACTGTAGTTTCCTCAGAAGTGGCTGTATATGAAGTAACCTCCAGAAGAGTTTGCTAAGACTCCATCTGTCATTTATGAAATGGGGAGTCTGGATGATGGAAAATAACCAGAGAAGTACATGAACTCTAGTAACGCCAGCACAATGGGCATCTGCTGCCACTGTGTGCCCTGGGAGAGTCATGTCATTTTTAGCCCCCCCTGGGCCTCAGTGTTCCCAACTCTGTAAAATGAGGGTGTAGCCCCTCTTCTCTCAAGACTTCCTTTCTTCTTTAACCATCCAACTATCTCTTGGAAGCAAAAATGTCTCTCTTAGATTCCCAAGGTCAGTGGCTGTTCCAGAAATGGCTGCTGATTTCCTCTGGGCAGCCGGAAGGAAAAGGTTCTTATTCATTACACAGACCCATAAATCATCTGGATGCTTAATATGGAATCACTTAATTTAATAGTCGCTTTGACATAAGGAATTGTTTTCTTAAAGATAGAACTGGCTGTAAAACCTCAAGTGGTATTTTATGTGTGCCATATAATAAAATCATTCAGCAATTAGTGATTAATGACATACAAAAATATGTTTCTCCATGGTCCCCTCCCTAGCTGCCATTTTTCTCTAGTCTCACCCACTTCCCAGGATGAGACTCTTTAAAATCAGGGGGGATTTCTGGGCCAGAGACCACCAGCTCCATCAAAAAGTGTCTGGCAGAGCCTGTCACTGTGCTGGGGCTGATGGAAGAGCTGAGAGTCACCATTCGAGGTTCAAATACAAGTTGAAAAGCATGGAGCTTCCAACATGCATGGAACTGTCAGGGATTAAGCTAACCGAAATAAGAGGGAAAAAGATAAATACCAGATGGTCTCATTTATATGTGGAATATAGAAAAACCAAACAGAAGGTCAAAAAAAAGTCAAAAAGGTGATACGTTGCTGGGGGAATTATGGTAGCTTCAATGATGTAAGGAAAAAATTTAATTAATAAAAAAAGAAAAGCATGAAGTTTCCTTGACCAATCACCCACCACCAATAGAACAAAATGGAATCCCTGGAGGTCTGTCATCTGCTGGCAGGGTTAGCCCCAGCGAACAAGGACTGTCTCCACAGGTCCTGTCCAGTCCTCGCACCACTGTCCTTCCCCCAGATATCTGACGCCTGACTAGCAGGCTCCGGGCTGGCATTCTCCCCTGGCCTCTGCTCCCACAAACACCAAAAATTAAACTTGTCAGGGGAGGATTTGTCCCCAAGACCAGCCCCAGTATTTTCTGGTTCCTGTAGCACTCACTACAGAGAGTGCTGGTGTTAATCCCATTTTATAAACGAACAAAATGAGGCCCTGGGGGCCCAAGATGCCAGGGTTAAGTAGCAGCATGATCACATTCAAACCCAGGCACCAGAGGCCACTGAGGGTTTTGCCCAAAGGACACTGTCATGGATGTCAAGCAGCACATGATATATATGAGCCCTCAAAAAAAAAAAAATCTTTATTGCATTATTTCCAGTTGCTATTATCAAACTCATTTCCCTCTTAGGGACAAGGACCATGAAAACCCCTCCTCCAGGTACTCATACCTCGGGGTGGGAAGTGTGGGTGGCTAATGACTCAGCTGAGTCACTTTCTGGGCATTTCTCTGTCATCCACCAAGGCCACCCCCTGCCCGAATGGCTGGTCAGCATAGAGGCACAAAGACACAAGGCCAGACTCCTCTGCTGGGCAACCCCAGCTCCGCCCAGCTCCAGCAGGATCAAGGGCTACACCCTCCCACCCAATGCTGCGCCCCACCGTCTAAGAGCTTCCAACAAACCTACACACAAATCTCTATTTCAAAGCCTGCTTATCAAGGAAACTCGGCCTACAAGAGTCACCGCTCCCAAAACAAACAAGAACAAAGAAATAAACAACAAAAATGCGCTCCCTGAATATTTGTTCCAGGGCATTTCTACACTTGGGGACGGGTAACCCCGACATCCATGATGTACTTGAACACTCATTAAAACATCTACATGCAAAGTCTTTAAATCTGTGGTCACCAGAACTTGATTTATTTCCAAGCAGAACATGATGTTTTAGATACTAGGAAAACATTCTAGGAGCATACAAGAATTTGTATTTATTTTCTGTTCTTCAAGACATTCTTTTTCCATTGCAAAGCACATTTTCTGCAATTACTGGTATTCCAGCTTCTCTTTTCAGTCCTCACTGCCCCCAGTAATAGCTTTTTAATTGGCCACCTGGTCTCCACTTCTCCTTTCTATCATTTGCCCTTCATCCCACTGCAAGATGATCTTCCTAAAGGCCAGTCCTGAGCAAGCCCAGACTGAGCGGCACCTTCAAGGGTACACTGTATTAACCGCAAAATCTTCAACCTGGCATTTAAAATCTCCAAATTATCACTTTAATCTCCTTTTCCAGCCTTAGCAACATCTCTTCTCCCACAAGCATAGAACTTGAACTTCCCAACGTACTTAACTCTCAGCAATATTTTAAGCATAGTCCATGCTCTCCCACTTTGAACCTGCTCCTTCCTCTGCCTGAATGGCCTCCATTACGTCATCCAGGAGGCACCCCGACATGCACTCGAGTTGTGCCTTTTGTAAATGAACAGATGTCAAGGTTCTTCTAGATGCCCCCTCCCTGATACCTCTATCTCAGGACCCCACACCACTGTCCTTTGCATCAGATATTTCTCCATGGATCTCGATGTTTCTTTGTCTTATTGTGTTATTTAGCAGTCACTACAGAAAAAAAGCACCCCAAAATCCAGTGGCTAAAAATGTGTTTATTTTGTTCCTACTTCTAAGGCCAGCTGCAGAGATGTAGCTAGCTGCTTGGTGAAGGGTTCTGTTCCAAGTAGGGGGCTAGGCAGAGTGGGCAGGCTCTGGGCTCCAGCTCCAGGTGATGGAGCTGGGGGGCATGGCTATAGTTCTGTGATGGCAGAGGTCTGAGAGTCACCCAACTGGGATGGCACATTAAAGCTTGTCTGCTGTCACATCTGCCGGAGTTAGTCACACATGTGCCAAAAATCAAAGGGCTAAGAAATTACCTGCTGCATGTAGACAAACAGTAGCACTAAGTTACATGGCAACAGGTTTGGATATAAAATCCCACTGCTTGAAAGAGCTGAGAATGCAATCACCCACACCTCCTGTCCTTACATCCCTGTGTGTGTGCGCTGTTCACGGCAGGCACACAACCATCTCTCGAATGGAATTCAAGTAACTTCATCTAAATGAACATAAATGAAATCAATAACCTCATTCATACCATAGTGTTAATAAAAACTGCAGGCCTCGTTTTCATAATGAGTAACATCTGTACAGCACACAATAGTTACAAAACATTTTAAAAATACCTTATAGCTTTCAAAGCACACTTCGATATATTATCTCATTCAGTATAGATCGTATGAATGTGAACAAGATGCTTGTAGGTGGCAATGTCTTCTTTGGTTGGAACTACTCCTTAACTGTGGCTGTCAGAAGGAAAGCCACAGGGGACAGAAAGGGTTTGGGTAAGGGGTCCGATTTGTATCACTCACAGCTCAATAGCTGATACTGCACTAACTTATCTCCCTGGTTTTCAGAATCACTTCTTAACCAACTTATCTGCTTTTGAAAGCTAATGTGCAAAAAAAATCTTCAGGAAAGAGTATTAGATTCCTGATATCCAAGATGCAGATTTAGATCAAGACTTGGGGTGGGGTCCAGGAGTCTGCAATTTAATAAGCACTAGGGTAATCCACTGCAGATTTCCATGCACCATCATCTGAGAAACACAGTTCTCCCTGACCATTGGAGAAGTAGACAGGACTTCTCCTGACCCATTCACGCTGGACATTTACACACAGGAGATCTACACACTCCAGGGATGAAAGCATTTAGACCAAACCTCCAAGACCTATTCGTCAAACACTTGACTTCCACCAATGAAGATGTAAAAAAGCCAGTGGAGTTCCAGAAGCACCCAAGACCTGGCTGCTCTGCCAGACACAGAAGGTGAATCTCACCAGAAGCACTGACTCCTCATTAAACTCTTCTACTGCATCTCTCTGGTCATGGATCTTTCTGCTTATTGAGTTTCTCTCAGCTCTGGAAGAATGCTGACAATCTCATGTTTAAAAAAAAAAAAAAAAAAAAGAGTATGAAAGAAAAGTAAGGGGAACAAAAGAGAGGAAGGCCTGATTCTCTCAGTTATGTGATTCATGTTCCAAATCTCCTCTTCTGCAAAGTAGGAAAAAGTCATAAAAACCAGCTCCATTTGTTTTATTTCACTGTCACTTCTTTTAATGACACTGTTAAACAGGGGGCAATGATGCTAAGAAATGCATGAAGCAGGATCTTGGCCCTCTCCTTCCCAGCATCACTTGGACAAGTGCATGGCCATGCCATTTTCAACCCCCCAGTGCTCTTGGCCCAGCTCCTTGGCAATTATTGCATACTTTGGTGCCTTTTATAGATCAGACCGGTTCCAGGGTCTGACCTTTTCAACGCTTCAGTCTCCTCTCATCCATCCGAAATGCTGAGTGGGCAGAGCAGGGATCCCTAGGGGCCCTCTCTTTGCCTCCATGGTGCACAGTTCTGCCCAAATTATTTGACAGCTTCTTTTCAGTACTGTTAGGGAAAAGGTTGGAGGATGTCTGAGTATGACATGCTGGCCAGCAGGGAGAGGTGTGGGGGCAGGGCAAACCCTTAATCCATCAACCCTGCTGTCTTTCCAAAGAGTGGATGTGAGTGGGAGACCTAGGAAGAATGTGTCCCTATTTGAGTGTATTTGAGGAAAACCAGCATGGGTTCTTAAATCAGAATTTTATCCCTGATTGTATCTGTAAGCAAAGGGGATCAAGGTGGTAGAAAATGCCAGTTGGTAGATTGAGAAATACACAAACATGTATAAAGCAGAAAACTGTTATCTTTGAAAAGCAATCTGTTGACAGCTTATGGCTGAGAAAGCTTAAATGATGACAGGAATCCCCTGTTTTAGGCATCCCTTTGAGAACAAAATAAGCTAGGGAGTGACTGAATAATCCTCAGTGTCATTTGCCATTAAAAAAACAAAAGATCCATTTCTTCCAATCCAATCACCATAACCTCTCATCCTCTTCACACCTAGCTCTATGAATCAGTACCTACTTACCAACCAGGTTCATGGGGGTGGGGGTGGAGGGCAATTATCCTCTCCACAAAATACGGTGCATCCATTGGCAGAGAAGAGTGTCACCAGACAGTGTCCTCACTAACCCGTGGCTTATGTAGTGTGGCAAAGATTTTAACCATCCACACAGTGTCTATGCTACAAAGTTGAATATTTAGGGTGGTATGAACACTGAGGAAACATAACCTGAAGACAGTCATGCCAGGATGCAGCTTGTGCAAAATGGGAGGACCAATTGAAAATGGGAAGATCAATCAACGATCTTGTAAGCCTTTTTGTAAGGCTTTGTAAGCCTTTTTCCTTAATAATGGTCACCTACAGTCAAAAGAAATTTTATGCAGAAGTCTAATGTATAAAACTAACAAATATCACATTTTAAAAAATGAATAACAAGAAAAAATAAGGATGAAGGTAAATCATTCTGGCTGAAGTACATCGGGACGGTCAAGGACCAGATGGCTGGGCACCCCCAGGCTCCTCTATGTGTGACATGGTTCCTGGGACAATTTGTCAGAACCCTCATAGAACTTTCAACCAAGAGAGTGGGTATGATTTCAGAGTCCTTTCTACTGTAACATTTCCATAGCTCTTTAGTATAAACAAGAATATATACATTCAGTAGGACATTCAGCCACCATCACGGTTTATGAATACTTCTAATATACAAACAGAAGACTATTTATCTTCAGTGTAAGTGGGAAAAAAACATAAATGGCACATTTATAAGTAAAATTTTGCAAGAAATCGCTTTCCTGTTGACAAAAAAATTTAAAATGACAGAAGGAACAAAAAGTGTGGTGTTAAAATGATGAAATTCTTAGTTTAATAAAAATCTGTATTATAGGGCCTCCCTGGTGGCACAGCGGTTGAGCACTGGGCTGCAAAGCTGCCCGCAGCCTCTGCAGCACCAGTTCGATCCCCGGCCGATGGCAAGGGTCCCACCTGGCGTGCAGACCTCTCCTGCCGTGCCCGCTGCTTCCCTCAGCAGTGTGCTTCAGTCCTTCTGCCTGTTCTGCTCCCCACTCTGACTCTGGTGAATTCTCTCACCCTCCCATGCTTCTGACTGTACCCAGTGCTTGTATAAATAGATAAATAAATCTTTTTTAAAAAAATCTGTATTATACCAATTAAAAGATCAACAGAAAAGTCTCATTAAAAAAATCTATGAGATATGAACTTTTAAAAGTTTAAAATCCCATACATTTTCACTGGAGAGTGGAACTTGTGAATGGAATGCTTTAGAGATTTGCATCTGTCATGAGAAGAAAAAAAAAAAGAAAAGCAGTGGATTATCTATTGACAGAAAGTTGCACCGAAATTCACTTGAGCACCTCAAGAAAAGTGCCAAATGTTAATAAATCTTCATAAAACATGAATATCATGCCATTCCCTGCACAAAAGATGAATGCCTCCATTACCCAGAGAGACAACTCTAAACCATTTACTTGGCATTTGAAGCCCTTCACTCCCAGCTTAATTTTTCATTGTCCCTCATTGCAAATCCTGTTTTTCTGGCACAACCCAGCTCAATGGTGGGGGGAGGAACCTACTGTGCTCTGCAGAGAACACGTGGTAGATCTGAAAATC
Organism: Talpa occidentalis; assembly: GCF_014898055.3. NCBI lineage: Eukaryota > Metazoa > Chordata > Mammalia > Eulipotyphla > Talpidae > Talpa > Talpa occidentalis. Next base: position 17,222,855 of record NW_023605194.1, read on the forward strand.
TGGGACATTTCCAGTAGTTAAAACTGAGGGGGGAAGGAGGGTGCTGTGGGCATGTATAGAGGAGGCATCTCTTCTAATGCACAGGATAATTATCCAACTCAAAATGTCTAAATGCTGAGATGGAGAAAGCCTATTCCAGAGACTCTACTAACTGTTCTCCAAATACAGCATGACCGAGGCTTTGTTCTGACTCTTCCCCCTTCCCAAGAAAACCGACCTCCTTTTCTTACTTGCCAACTTAAGCCGCTCTTCAATTTTGTTCCTTTCCATCTCATTCTCCAAGAAGCTTTCCCCAGGGAATAAAAAGCCAACTGGTCCCTTCACCCTGGTCGTACTCAAAAAGCTTCCTGTGATATTCTTTTGGGTTTTCCCATTTCTGGCCACAGTCCCTCAGCAATCTGCATGGATTTGTCTCAACATTTATATCACATCTGCTAAAGCACACATGATCTAATACAACACAGTGTTTAGTTTACGGTCTTATGAATTTATTTAATTTTATTAACATCAAGCTAGAAATAATTCTCTCTGAAAATAGTTTTAACAAGTATAATAATAAGACATATGCTATTAGCGGGAGAAACATCAGAAATACAAACATTGACTATGAGGCAATGAGATTTAAATGTGGGGGGAAGTAAGATTCTCAGATATACTCATCCTTGCTTAGCTTCAGAGATACTACTTTGAACTTGCCACTAACTTAATGATAATCATTTATTATCTCATAAGTTGTTTTGTTATTAATTTATAGGTAATTTTTATGAAGCATTTAATATTGCAAAGTGGACAAGGCTGATGCTCAGCCAGGAGTCACTGGCACAGTATACGAAGCTGCCCTTCTGATTGGTGGGGCTTCCATCACAGAGATTAAGTCCAATTGCTCACAGTCACACAGATGTTAGGACAAAGCTCTCCCTTCTATTTAGATCCCCAGGCTCCCCAAAGCAATGAATGCCTCATCATACCATACTCTCCTAATCACTTAAAGTTGATAAAACATATTTTCCTTATAATGTAAAGAACCTCAGGACATCAACTATATATCCATGGTATATAGTAATACTATGGATACACCTCCTGGTTACCCAGTTCAGTTATGCCAATCTGAAGAGAGATGACTGCGTGCAAATTATCTCTACCAACAAAAGCACCAAAAGTGAAAACTCCTGGAAGTGACATTAACAAGCAATGTGCAGGACTGATATGAGGAAGACTACAAGTTTACTGAGGAATACACTGAAATTGGATGAAAGGAGAAGAAAGTTATGTGGTCAAAATGAAGGCTGAATATTGACAACAATTCCATTCTCTCCAAATGAATTTATATATTTGCTGCAATTTATATTAGTCATCTGATGAGTTGTTTTGTGGGGTGGGGGGATGGGAGATTTTGGAACATGGCAAAGTGAATCCAAATTCATATGGATAGATAAAGGAGTAAGACAAGCCAAGAATAGTTTGTAATAGAAGAGAGGGATCCATTTTTCTTTTATTTTTGTTATGTTTTGCAGGAGGGGAGACTTGCCCAGTCAGATAATACATTGTGTCATAAACAATAATTAAAACACAGTGAGGTCTGGCTCAAGGCACAGAGAACTGACCAATTCAGTAAAATAAAATCTGACAAATGCAACCAACCTAAGGGTTTCTTACTAATGATGAGAGTTTCCAGCAGAAGAAAACAGGAAACTACCAGGGGAAATAGTCAGAAATATGGTTAGAAAGGTAAATGGGAACATGTTCATTGGATTTTATTTTACTTAAAAAATAGAATTCCTATAAATGTATAAATCCATTAGACTGGATAGAATTATTGAATTATTAAACTGATCAAAATGTAATCTAGTTGTGGATTAAATAGACAACTATTAATCTGAGATTTCTCAAGCAAAATGAGAAGGATGGTCAGTATTTCATTCATATATTGTCTAATATATAATATTTACATAATATATATGCATAGTATGAACACAGTAAACATCACATATACTATTGTATAATATACTACTACATACTATTATGTAATATACAAAGTAAATATATATTTAATATACGGTGTATGTAATATATACATAACATACACATGAAATGACATACTAATTAGTATATATTTTATTTTATATATTTACTATTTAATAAGGCAACGTTATAAATCAGAATTTTCTAGTTAATATTTATATGATCACAGGGTGTGAGTACCATTTGAACATAAAGCATTGATGATAACATAATGGAAAAAGTAACATGATCTGATCAATTTCTTTAATTAAAAAGTATATTAAAATATAAGGCAATTAAAATCCAAAGAGCAAATGGAACAATATTGAGACAAATGAAAGACCACATAAAGAACTCATAATAAAGAAGGAGCCAAAACAGATGGTCATGTAAAAGAAATACAATGACTAATAAATACATGAAACACATAACATGTCTAAACTCACCGGTCTAACAAGAAACGCAAATTAAAACAAGGAAAACCAGTTTTTGCATATTAAATTAGATTACTTCTTTAAATTAAAATTTTATGAGGTGTAGTGAAATGATATTTTGGTAGTTGGAGTGGAAACTGGTACAAACTTTCTGAAGAACATTTTGGTATAGCAATATTCATGTATTGTTTTGGTAATCTAACCTTAAAATTATATTGGAACTTGGACAAATAATTACTCAAAGTTTTTTTTAAATAATATCCCAATGCCTTCTTTAATAGGAAAAACTTGGAAAAAAGTTCAATGTTAAATGATAAGTTATTTAATTTTTATAGATTTGCCAATTAGAACAAATGCAAGAAATGCAAATTTTAAATTATGTTTAGAAAATGCAGAGGGTGGTACAGAACATTTCATAAAGATACAAAATTTTGTAAACAGCATGATCTCATTTATGATGAAAATTTAAATATATGTTTAAAATCCTACTATATTATAGGGGAAAAAGTCTAGGAAGACAAACTTAATGTGTTTTCAGTGGCATTTTTCCGGGCAGTGAAATTATAGGCTCTTATTTTCATTTTATTTCCCTTCCTTTCCTTAAATGTGTATAATAACCTATATGTGTCTATAATCAGGAGAAAAAATCAGTTGGTGTTTGTTTCTTGTTAAAACTATTTTTTGCAGTTTTCGCCTTTTAGCTCCATCTTTTCCCATAAGCCTAGACATTTCTGCTCCAGAAATCTTTTTGGTGAGTTTCTCTACAAAGTTTGCATTCATTTCCAACCTGCTTTACACCCTGGTATGGCATGAATTGTGCCTGGCCCCCAATTCATATGCTCAAGCTCCAACCCCTAATTTGACAATGTTTGGAGGCAGGACCTTTAGAGATAATTAGGTTTTGGGGGGAAAAAAGCCATCAGGGTGAGCACTCGTGATGGAATCTGCATCCTTACAAGCAGAGACACAGAGCTTGCGCCCCTCTTCCCCATGCAGGGCACAACAAGAAGGTGGCTGTCCACAGACAGAAGGAGAGCCCTCATCAGAAACTCCCCATGCAGGCACCTGGTGCATGACTTTCAGCCTCCTGAAATGTGAAAAAATAAATGTATGTTGTCAGAGCCACCCAATCTATGATGTTTCATTTTGGTAGCAGAAGCAAACTAATACTCACTCTGAGCCCGAGCTGGGGCAAAACATGCTGAGATCTCTTCAGTGAGAAAAGTGGTGATTTTCCCTAACTGCAATCCTGTGTTGAACCTGATTTCAAACAGCCCAAGCCTTCAGCTTGTGGTATTCTTCCTGGGCTCCTCAGTTCAATATACTTCTTTTTCTTCTCTCTCCAGGCCTCTCTTTGACCTGCCATTTCTCATATTTCCTATTCATCAGGCTGTTGGGCTTGTTGGGATACACTCTTACCAGTGTATCCATTCCCTGCATTTTTTTATGGATAAGCAAGCCCTGAGAAGCAATCTGAGCTTCGGGAAGACCACAGCCATCAAGACACTAGACTCCACAAGAGGTGGGAGTCTCCTGACCACACACTTACAGGAAAATAAATGGCTAAAATCTCACCCACTGTGAAAATAATCACATTGACGGCTGTCCAAAAGATTATCAGGGAGACGCCACTGCTTCTGAGGTAAATACACTTTTCTCCTGTCCTCTGCGTCATCATCTGCATGGAATAAGCTTTTGGAAGCCATGTGTCTCTAATTCCAGACACACAAGATAGAGAAAGAGGAGGAATGGTATTTTCTTTTGCACCTTGGAATTTTTTGCTACACTGGTTTAGATGAGTGCATGTGGCTATCTTTGGATTCCGTATTTAATACATAAAAGTCACTTCAGGTTTCCCAAGGTAAAGTCAAATATTATGCCTTCTCTTCATGGTAAAGAAGTCACTGGGTGTACAGCTACATGTGTCTCCTTATTTCCCTCCTTCAAGGAACTAGCATGTGCTAGCCATAATTATCACACGAGTCCAGTCCATCTCCATTTCACCCAGAGGCATTCTGTTCTCCTCCCCACCCAGGATGACCACCAGGTGTGGGCTCTTAGCCGTGTATTTTGCTCTTGGCGTTAAGATAGCTCTTCAAAGCCAAGAGGCAACTAGACATACTGCATGGGTGGCCTCCACCAGCAAAATAGAAACTGGTTTCTGCTTGCAAGCTGAGCTTTCACATCTCCCCTCCTGACCTTGCATGTATTATTTGAATGTAATGTATTTTTAAATTGCTGCACCATTTTAAAAATGTAAGGGAGAGCTGAATTAAATATTATTTGTGGCATACCCTGGTTTGCAAAGGGCCTCTAAATCTGATCCCTTATTTCAGGTCGATGCCTAAATCCCATTACTTGAGATTGCAAATGACTGTGTTTGCAAAATTGTAGATGCTTATTTAGAGGCAGCCTCAAAAATGCAGCCCTTAATGTTAACTTTGTTTGAAAAGACCTTGATTTTCCAGGAAGCAATCTCAAGCCATTCTGTCTGTTCCTTAACTCTGTCTCTGTCGTGGATAATGTATTGATAGCCTAAGGATGACTCTTCATGTGGTTCTTCTGAACCATAGTCTAGGTTCTAAATGAGTTCCTCCCTGAATAGAATGAGCTCATTTTGAAGCAAAACACAGAGTACATTCCAGAACAGGTGAGATTGACAGAGCTTAAATTGAGGTAAAGATGTAGGAGAGCTCACTCCTGTCACGTATTTCAAGGTAGTTTTTCCCCATTTTCACCTCCTGCTTCTCTGACCTATGTCCTCCAAACCGACAACTGCTACCACACCAAGACGGTAAATCTAGGACCCAGACTCACAAACTATTTATACCTTAAGTGAAATTAGCTCTTCTCTGAATGGGTACATGCACATTTGGCTCATGTATATGTATACACACATGTATGTAAGTGTATGCACACACACAGTCATAATCAACAATATTCTCTGAAAATGCAATCCTGTCATCAAAATGTAGGATAGCAGAGCGTAGCACAGATAGAATGGAATAGAATAAAGTCAGACAAGCTCATTATATGAAATGAGCCTCACTCAGGCTGAGTGCAAAGCTCTAAGGTCTGTTATTCAACCATCAAGTCCACAGTATCCAAGTATCAGGAAGCCAGAAATATCAGGACACAGTTATAGTTCCCTACTTTAAGGCAGACCAAAGCAATAGACAAAATGCAACATCTGGGGTTGATAACAATGAGGAGAAAATGAAGGAAGTGGTCCAAGACAAAAACAGTTAACTTATGCTTCAAATAGTAAACAGCAAAAAGTAACAGTCAAATAGTGTATTTAGAAATCAGAAGGAAAAAGAAAAATATCAGATGGTTTCACTTATAGCAGGAATATAGGGGAACCAAATAAGACATCAGCGTAAAAATATAATAACAGCACAAAACACAGCAAAGCAAAAACGGACAATTATAAATCAGAGACATCCTGCAGGGGAGGAGGAGGGAGAGGGATCAGAGGGAGGGATGGAGGAGCACAGGGGACTGAGGTGATGGTGCACGGGTGCATTGGGGAAGGAAACTCTATGGGGACTACACCTGAGGGGGTGGGAGGAAGCAAATATTGTTCAAAAATGAACAATTATGTAAAAAAAAGTAATTAATAAAAAAGAAGAACAAAAGAATGAGAAAGAAAGAGAGGAAGGAAGGAAGGAAGGGAGGGAAGGAAGAAAGAATTTGGGGCCTCCCTAGTGGCACAAGGGTTTAAGTCTCAGTACTATGAAGCTATCCACAGCCACTGCAGCACAAGTTCTATCCCTGCCCAAGGAGGTGGCCCACATGGCGCAGCAGACCTCTCCTGTCTCGCCCGCTGCTCCCCTCAGCAGTGTATTTCAGTAGATCCTCCTGTTCTGCCCCCACTCTGTCTCCCGTGAATCCACTCCCCAATCCCCAGCCCCACAACTCTGGCCTACAGGCCAGCTCTCTCTACATAAATAAATAAATCCTTAAAAAAAAGAAGTGCAGGCTCCCCAGTGGTGCAGCGGGTTGAGTGCAGTGCTGTGAAGCTGCCCACAGCCTCTGCAGTGCAGGTTCGATTCCCGGCCAGCCAGGGAGATTCCCACATGGCACAGCAGACCTCTCCTGTCACACCCACTGCTCCATCTGCTTGTTCTGCTCCCTGCTCTGACTCTGGTGAACTCTCTCACTCTCCAGCAACTCTGGTCTGTACCCCAGCTCTTGTATAAATAAATAAATCTTTTTTTAAAAATGCATTTGTTATATATTTCTATATAACAAATTACCATACAATTTAGCAACTAATAACAACAAATATTTATTATCTCACTGTTTCTATGGATCAGTAATCTGGGCATGACACAAGAGTTGCCTCTCCTTATAGATCTCTCACAAGGTTTCAGTGAATGTGTTGGTCAGGGCTGTGCTCTCATCTGAAGGTTTGACTGGAGAAGGACAGGGTCCCAAGCTCACTCACATTATTGTTCGGAAGATTCACATGTTCTTCTTGGGAACTTAGTTGTTGGACTGAGGTCCTAAGTTCCTCAATGACTACTGGCTACTGCCTCCCTCAGCTTCATGCCACACGGGCCCCTCCACAGGGCAGCTCATGGTAGGAAAGTGTGGACCAAGCAAAAGTAGGTCTACACATACAGGAGGACAGCTGGCCTCGCCATTCTTCATATCCTCCTGCCTGGCCTTCCTGAGAGAGCAGAAGAGAAGCTGCTGGCACAACCATGACTAAAAATGGGCAGGGAACAGCTAGCTCTGAGCACAACAGTGTTGCTCTGAGCTGGCCCAGCTGTCTCCAGGTGCTTTGCACTCTTCAGCCTGAAACCAGACACCATAACAGCTCCAAAGAGCAGTCTTCCAGGGACCCCTCTCTTCCCCCCTATAATGCAGAGATCTAGAACTTCTACCACATCAGCTGACTTCTCAAACAGTTTTTACTTTCAAGACCAGTCCCTGTCACAATCCAAACACCGCAGAAGAGAAGGGGATGATTTGAAGTCCCTGACAACTTAGGGGTATGGCTGTATCAGAATACTCTCATGCGGCCATGGCAAGGATGAGAGAAAAAAAGGATTCTGAGCTTTCAGGAGAGAGAACTATTAAGGGACTGTAGTGAGGAAGAGACATTAGAGACATTTGTCTCTGTCACAATACAACACAGGTGAATTCCATCAGAGACAAGGCCTTTAAAAACTAGCCCAGTTACACAGAAGATGCAGCAAGACCTGGACACCTGTGACCTTGTTGACAAAGATGCATGAAGAGGGTGAACACCTATGAGGGTGAAGGGCCTTGGAGGCAAAGCTGTGAACCCCAAGTAGTAATTGCATTGGATGTGCAAAGAAAATAATCTTCCCACTGCAGAACGTGCCTGCCTGTTAACTACCTCCCAGTGGAAGAATGGAGGTTCTTTTCATTTGCAGCTCAGTAGGATATTAAAAAAAAAAAAAAAAAAAAAAAACCAACCACTTTTCCCCATGATAGCTCTGCCCAAGCAGACACTAGGGAGAGATTATTTACGGCATTTATTCCACTTTGGTGCTGTCCCTGCAGGTTATAATTGCTGAAGCTATAGGGGTGATGAGTAGGGGACATAAGACATGTCAGTGGTCTGCCTGTTAGTTAGGTGTCGAGTAAGTGAAAGGATCACATGCAAAGAGTTTCCACAGTATTGCCCCTCTTCTCGCACTGTGTATTAAATGGCTAAGTTATTCTCAGTGTAAGATTCCCAAGTGACCTCTCTTGATAGGGCTAAAACATCTGGAATTCACAAAGAAAATTTTACCTCAAGAGGAGCTTTTATTATTGATGCCAATGAATACTGTGCCCCAGGCACTACCTAACCCAAAGGCTCCATGTGCACTTCACAGCCATCATGACGACCATCACCGTAGATGAGAAAACAAAAAAGGCAGGAGCTGGATCCTCTGTCTCCTGCACTCTGGGTGGGAGGGATTTTCCCTGGTTCATAGTGACTTTCCCTGAAACTCCTCTAGGCTCTACTTTCCATCAGTTGGGAGGCAAATTGGATTGGGCAAAGAAACCTGATGTTCATGAAGGATCTTTCTTTAGTATTTACAAATATCCAAATTATAAATAATATTTGTACACTATTCCTTCTGAATTATACAATCATGCCATTGCCTACATACCACAAGCTAAAAGTCTTAGCATCATCATTCAATTTAGTGTCTTGTTTCTGGCAAGACTACTCTCACAAGTGTCTCCCCATAGTCCCCAGTATCACTTCACTCTACACCATCTCTCTCCAAGAAGTAGTTTTAGGGTTTTGTTGTTGTTGTTGTTTTTTATACTTTTGAATTGTTTTGTTTTTCCACTCCATGAGAATTATGACTCAACAAAGAGTAGAAGACAATAAAGTTAGGCTGAGATGCTTGGCAGTAAATTATACCCATTCAATTTTTATCTACGGGCAGTCTCACCAGGTTTGGGATTTAAATTTGTGCCCTAGAAAAATGACAAATCACTTATATGTCATGGTCTTCAGAACTGCTAATAAACATAGTGCTTACAGACATAATTTAAAAATTATAAATCAGAAACAGAGAAGTGAAATGGCCAAGTGTCCAAGCGATCATATACGGTTCTTTCAATAACCTTACGAGATGGACAAGAATACTGCTCCCATGACATAGGTGAGAAAAAGCACAGCTTGACCAATCCCTGTTTCAGCAGAGCTGTGCTCTGCACCCAGAGAAAATGCATATGTTGCCTTTTCTCAAGGAGAGGGCAAGTGAATGTTTTTACTCCTAACTGATGTGGACCACATCTTCACAACATAAGTGGTGTAGAGTTTTAGTTTTGGATTCTGTCATTGGGAGGGAAAAAGGTCTCTGAAAGTGATCTCTTCTTCCACAACTCTTATGACACCTAAAAGAATAATCATGGCAATTATATATCACAAATGGAGAAGTGATAATTACAAAAATGTGATTTTCAGCTACCACTTGGCTAGCCAGCACGGGCACTAACTTTTATATTTCCCCATGGGGGCATATATGAAAGAGACACAGAATGGAGGAGAGATGAAACACAATTATCAGGACCTGGGGATTTATTCTTTCAGCTACACAAAGGAAGGGGGAGGGCAGATGGCAGCTGGAACATTCTCTCCTTGCTCTTTGCAAAAGATAGGAAAATGCTGCCCCTCATCTACTTCATTTAATTTCCTTCAGAAATGATGGCCAGGCTTATCCAGTTTATTGTACTTCCTTTCTCCATCAACTTGACCTTCTAGTCAGCCAACTGCCTTATCATCTCAAGAGTTTGTTCCAGAAATAGCAGAGGACTTTTTTTATTTTTTTTTTTTGAGGGACTTCTGAGTGAGGGCACACTGAGAAACTGCTCCATCTTGGCTGAGCAAAAGGCTGTAGTTAAATGGCTGGAATATCAGAGAAACAAATACATCCTTTTTCTGTCCTAGTCTATTGAAAAACCTTAAATGTAGCAGATTTAGACCAGAGAGTAACTGCATAGCAGCAATCAAATAATAGTTGGTCTGAAAAGGGCAAAATAACTGGGGATGGTTCAGGTGTTGAACTGAGAACACTACTTCCATCCCTTTTCTCTCCCAATTCTCTGAGTGGTCTACCAAGACAAAACACAGTTGATTTTTATGAGATGGTTTGGCAATCATCATTTTTGATTCTGGACACAGTTTCATGAGGACAGAGAGAATCTGGTTAAACCTTTCCAAAGGTTTGTATTTCAAAGATGTTGGTGCAGATGCATGTATGTGCAAGGCATTTTTCACCGCCTTCCCTACATGCAACACACATGACTTTCTAAGGGTACTGAACTAAGGTTATTACTTCCAAGATATTATTACATAGCTAAGAGAACCTGGTCTTGACCGGCTCATGGAGTTTTTTAGTCCAGTGTTACTCAAACTCTAATGTGCACATTATATCACCGGGGTTCATGTTAAATGCAGGCTACTGATCAGTAAGTCTTGCCTAAGAGTCCACATTTTAAACACATTCCCAGGTAATGCTGCAGTTACTGGTTCATGGACCACACTGAGTAGCCAAGGGCTGGAAGACATCTGTACTCAAGTGCTGAAGGTGTCCAGCATTGACCAGAATGCTGTGTTGTCTGATAATTCTTTACCCAAGAAGGCAGTGAGTGTGCAAGCTGGGCTTACCAGTAAAATCTGTTAGGGGTGATGCGTTCATGCATGAGTTGCCATCGTCTTCCAAAGTCCATGGAGCTGTAGAGCTGTAAAACAATGCAGTAAAGAGAATATAAGCATTGAGGGGCACTAGTTCACATGACTACAGTGTCTCCACCTTGGAGAAGAACATTCCAACATAAAAGGGAGCCCGACATTGAGTAGGCATCTATTTTATCCCCATAGAGGTGTATGACAATGAGCAGGCTGTGCTTATCATGGTGCCTTTGAGCACCAAGCAGGTGCTCAATAAATATCCCATAGACTGCTGTTTTTTAGTTGAATATAAATTCATTTTTGATGCTATCCCTCATTCTCTCCTTTAGGAGTAAAACCCTTTACGGAAATATCTTTTTTTTTTTTTTTGTTCTTCAAATTTCACAAAATCTTTAGTTATATCTAAAAGTAATCAAACAACATTTATTTAAAAATTATTTACTGATCCACTCTGACATGTAAAACTCTGCCTATCTGTGAAAATAAGAAAGAGATATTTTCTCTCCTTATAGGGGAAATAGGACACATATGTAAAAAATGTTCATGAGCTGGGGCCTGAATCAGTATGATACACAAAATATTGTACTTTTTCAGTTTATCTCTTTCTATATGCATGAGTTGAAATGGACTCTTCAAGCCAATGAAACGCAATGAACTCAATGAAATGGACTCTTCCATCTATTAAAGAATCTAGGGTCATTTACATTCCCATATTTTTGCAGTAGGTTGAGGGTGAGGCCACTGATGTCTAAGGGAAAACTACCCACCCAAGCTCGGTCAGGACAAGTGTGGCTTCCTTCACAAAGTCATTCCTGACTACTTCAGTCACTCATCTTTCTTCCTTTTCAATTCACTGTACTCATCTTTTGCTTTGATCAAAACAAAACACTTACCATGGGGTAATATATAGTCATGTCTTTCAGATTTATCTGAATTATTTATTTGTGCTTCCATTCCTTGAATACATATACAGTGTTTACTAGATATCTGTTGCCTAAATCAATAAAATCTGGCAGGTAAGCTTGGAGAGCAACCCCTTGAAGAAGAAATTCCAGAACTTCCCCAAGATTTTGAAAAAATAAAAAAGAATCCCCTGCGTGGTTAATAGAGTTGCTTATTTTAAAGAAGTAGTCTGTGATTCTTCTGGATCACATAAGGGAAAGCCCTACATTGCCATAAGAGACAAGTCAGAAGCATGTGGTTTATTTTCAACAGAATGTCTGGGAGTACACTATGTGATCAGGGTGATAATGTGATAATAATCACAATAATATAATAATAACAACAACAATAATTACACCATGTTGTTCTTTGTCACACAATTGAGCCTTACAAAAACACTCATGTATAGAAAACCAGGTTGTCAATTCTGATAAAGTTGATCACATGTTTATATTCAACCACACAAACTCCACATCAACACTCACAGCCAAACTGGGCTTTCAGTCCATGAGTAAGTATTAACTACTCTGTGTGTCCAAATCTGTGCATGGGAAATACAAGCAAAATTATTCCCTTCATTCCTCATTCCTATTTAGTCACTGACTCAGTGAATAAAACAATACTAATTTTATACCAGTCAATTACGAATCACATCTCATTCTTCAGGACGGAAAAAGGGTACCTGCTTCCTGACCCTCAAATGTACACAGAGGCAAAGCATGTCAGAGAGGAATGTGGGGTAAAGCTAAAGCCCTACAAGTTGAGAGATATGAAAAAGATTAACACAGGTAGAAGTGGAACAATTAGGCTTCCTAGAGTAATGGATCTAGACCTTTAAAAGTAGTATGGACAGGGCCTCCCTGGTGGCACAGCAGGTTGAGTGCAGTGCTGTGAGGCTGTCCGCAGCCTCTGCAGCACAGGTTTGATTCCCGGCCGGCGAGGGAGATACCCACATGGCACAGCAGACCTCTCCAGTCTCACCTGCTGCTCCCCTCAGCAATGTCTTCAGCCCATCTGCCTGTTCTGCTCCCCGCTCTGTCTCTGATGAATTCTCTCACCCTCCCACACTCTGGTCTATACCCCAGTTCTTGTATAAATAAAATAAATCTTTAAAAAAAAAGTAGTGTGGACAGGCAAGAAGGTAAAGAGATATTTTACTGGACTGAGAGATGAGAAGAGCAAAGGAGTCAGTTTTTTCAAGGCCTTGGCTTGTGGGGGAGCATTTAAGAGAAAAGGTGAAAATGATGACTATCATTGGACAAAAAGAAGTAAACTGTGTCCATCTGTCTATCCACTCATCCATCTATCTCTTTGTGAATGTTTCTATATCTGTCCGTATATAAAAATTAAAGTGGAAAGGTGGGAGGAAGAGAGTTTGTGAGGAGCAGACCATCCCATTGGGAAGAAAATGTCTGCATATTTTATTTCAAGGACCAGGTTTTCCATACCGGGTTTTAAGAAATGGATCACTTCCCTTCCCACAGCAGGTGTCTGAGGGACAGATGCTCAGACTTAAGATACATGTTTCCCAATTAAGAATTTAATTGGAAGCTCTCATAACGCCAAGATAGACTCTCTGCTCTGATTTCAATCATAGCAAATAGAACTCCAAATTATAACAAGTAAAAGCCAGCACAATTGTGTTGTTCTCTGTGGCAAACTCTAGAGACAAGCTAGGGAAATGCAGGAGGGTCACGCTGACACTGTGGAAGCATCAATCTTCTGGGTCAACTACTGGACCTCCCATCATGGAGGTTCCAGGCGGTGGAAGAGTTCCATCTCGTGTGGCTCCTGCTGAGGCTCGTGCGGCTCCTTGAGAGAAGTGTGACTCCCTATCCTATGGTCTTCCTAACAGAAAGCCCAAGAGATGCCTGCTGATCCCAACCGGGCCTGCTCCAATTCCTTTCTCCCCATAGCTGGTTTTGCTTTTTCGGCTCTTCAGTTTGAATGATGGGTGAAAAATTAAATTGAATTCTCTGCCTAGAGGCTGATTCAGATGAACAGAAAGAGCAGGCATCTATTCATTAAGGGCCTTGGTTTAGCTACTTTGTCTCTCAATCTACAGCAAGTTGCTGAGTCTGAAACAAATTTGATCATACCACAAGTTGGATCTTTGCAGCCTCTCCATTCATACATTTGTTCATCTATTTCTTCATTCACTTACTTGAATTGTATCAAATAATTACTTGTATCAAATAACTTCTTGTATTAAAGCACTGAATGAAATGCTGAGTTTAGAAAGGCTATAGCATGCCAAAAACAGTGGAAAACAGAAATGAAGACAACTAACTATCATGGAATATATCAAAATATTAATATTAGTTATCTCTGCAATGGTAAGATTGTGGACAATTGGTATTTTCTTCTTTTTCTTATCTAGACATGTAAAATTATTATGGACATGTAGTGATAATAAGTTTGGTGTTAAAAATTAAAGCTCTAACAAATAGAAATAAAGCACATTCAATAAGTAATAGATTATTTAATGATATAAAAATTTTATGCTCTATTATTTATTTTAAAAATATATTATAAAATGAGCATGCATTGATGTCAATTTTATTTAAAATATGCTAAAGTTTGAAACATATTAGAAAATATGGCAAAACATTAGCAGTGGTTAACTCTGAGTTGTGGGATTATTGGTAATTTATAAACTTTTAAAAAATATTTATTTATTTATTTATACAAGCACTGGGTACAGTCAGAAGCACAGGAGGGTGAGAGAATTCACCAGAGCCAGAGTGGGGAGCACAACAGGCAGACTGACGAAATACACTGCTGAGGGAAGCAGTGGGCGCAGCATGAGAAGTCTGCGTGCCATGTGGAACCCTCGCCGGTGGCCTGGGAACGAACCAGCGCTGCAGAGGCTGCAGGCAGCTTTGCAGTCTAGCGCTCAACCACTGCGCCACCAGGAGAGGCCCAATTTATAAACTTTTTTAAAGCTTTCCATCATTGTCTGATTTCTTTACAATGGACATATATTTCAGTAGTAATCCAAGTCTATATTTTATTTTATTCCCCATATATTTTATTTTAATAATGCTTTGATTATAATGTATATCTTATATATCTATGTCTTAAACTACCTCTTAAAAGGCTAAGAATTTAAGTTCCTTCTTTAAAAAAATATTTATTTATTTTTGCACAGAGAACTGGGGTGTAGGCCAGAGGTGCAGGAGTGAAAGGATTCACCAGAGACATAGCAGGGAGCAGAACAGGTAGATTTTTACTGAAATACACTGCTAAGGAGTGCAGTAGGCGTGACAGGAGAGGTTTGCTGTGCCATATGTGGGTCAGCTCCCTGGCTGGGAATCAAACTCAGGCCACAGCATTAATAACACTGAGTCTTAACCCCTAGGCCAGTTAAGGGGGCACTAAAATCTTTATCTTTTTTCTTGCAGGAACTAAAAGCAATGTGGCATTTCCATGAAACTGTGTTTCACAGAAGTTATTATGGATAGTGGGGAATCCTTCTTTGGACAGGCAATACGTTAACTCACATGGAGTTCATATGATCCTTCATGGTTTCAACTCAATGTGTCTCAGCAAATTACAATAAAATGGGTAATCCAAATAATGAACAGACTTTAAAATGCCTCTGCTAATGTGAAGTTATATATCTGAGACCACGTTCTCTTCCAAATCCCACCCCGCCAAATGCATGTTCCTGCAAGGATATCATTCCTGGATTTTTACCAGAGAACAATCCACATCCCTTCTCCCTAGTATATCTTATCTCTTAATAAGCAGGTATTCAGCAGCAATGTACACTCATACCCAGAGCTCTAAACGAATCATTGGAACAGCTGGAAACTATGAAAGAACATGTTCTTTTCCTTATAGATTCAGTTATTAGTTCCCTAATTACATCAGCCTGCCAGCAAAAGGAATCTGGTATGTGAAGAACTAAAGAGGCAATTTAATCAGCGTAACATTTCACAGGAAGAACAACAGGTCGTATGTGCAAAGTTTAAGTTTGAAAAATAATATAAAAGCATTAAGAGGTTATAGACTGGATTGTACCTCCCCTCCCAGGAAATATATATATATTCATAGATCGAAGTCCTAACCCTCATGTCTCAGAATATGACCTTATTTGGGAATAAAGTATTTGCAGATATAATCAAGTTAAAATGAGGTCAGGGTAGGCTCTGATCTAATGTTACTGATATCCTCATAAGGATAAGGGTGGAGGTACTAGAGAGACAGGATTGAAGTGATGCAACCATAAGCCAAGGGATCCAGAGACTGTAGCAAAACACCAAAAGCTAGAAAGACACCAGGAAGGATCCTTATACAGGTTTCAGAGGGGGTGTGGCCCTGCCAACACCTTGACATTGGAATTCTAACCTCCATTGCTGTAGGACAATAAATTTCTCTTGTTCTAGGTCACCTAGTGTCTGCTACTTTGTCACAGCAACCGTAGGAAACCCATCGGGCATGTCAGAGCTGCCACCAGGAGCAGAGAGCCTGGAAGGAGTTAAGCGACAGCCCTAACTACATGCGTGGCTGGTTTAGGGTCATATCATTGAATCTGTGGTTAAAGGCTGAATTTTGTCAATATTCCTCTGCTCTATATGTTTTCACCACACCCCTAAGGATGTTTTCTAAGAAGAAATGTAAAGTCATAATGAGCATACAGTGGTAACCAGGTGAAATCAGAGGAGGAAACAAAATCTACAGTTTACAGGAGCTTTTGGCATTTCAGCCAGAATCCCTAGAGTAAGCAGATCCCCATGCAGAGGGAAAGCTGGTTTGGAACCTACTGACATGCAAGCTCTCCCCTACAGGCACGGTGAAACTTAGTGCCTAACTGTCTTGAGTTTTGTCAAAAACCTATGGAGTTTAGGTAACATAACATCATGCAGAGTTGTGGTCATCAAATATGATAAAATGAGGTCTTTATTTAATAAAATAAAGCTGGTTTCAGCTCAAAATAAGTGTTCTGCATTTATTTCTTTGGTCACAGAGGAAATGGGAGGTGGTGGGCTATGTAGGGCTGCAGGGAGATTCCGGGGGTTGTCCAATATTTGGAAAGGGCAGGAGAGAAACCAGGGTCACATAACAGCAATGAATACTTTCCCACACATGCCTCCCATGCCTTCCTCAAATCTTTCTTCATCACCGATGGAAACAACCCCATCTAAGGTCCCTCTAAGCTCTGACATGGCTTCTGTCCACAGCTTCTGTTCTTTTGACCTCAGGGGATATAAGGAACCTTACATCAAAAGCATATTTACAAAAGGTGACATCACAGGCATTCACCTAGCCATGCCATCCTATGATAGAGGCAACATCTTTCTTTCCATCTTGTAGACTAATAGCCGTAGAGGTTTTTTCTCTCTCAAATAACTTATTTATCATGCATTCTTCACTGATAATTGAAATTCTAATCAATTGTCTATTAAGAAGCAAGCACTACTCTATGAGCTTAGGATAATCAGTGCATAAATCAGTCTCTACCCTCAGGGATCTTACATTCTAATGGAGTGCAAATGACCTCAAGTGCTCACTGAGCAAATGTGAGTTGGTTGTAAATATGTAAATAGTATTGTTCCTTGGATTCCTTAATTTAGGTTCATTTTGCTGGCACTTAACACACTAAAGAAATTTCTTGGATTACCCAGGAAGATTTTCCTCACTGTTATTGACATGCTCTAGAGTTATCTTTTATTCCTGTTTTTGATAGAGACAGGAATTCAAAAAACATTTCACCTTCTTAACTATAAGGAAGCCAGTGAAGTCTGACACTTTTTGGCAGAGGACATTCCACCGGAGTGCTGGGAAGGCAAGGTGGCCAAGAGCTCAGCTCCACTTAAAAAATGGGCTTGGATTTACTATGCTCAACAAGACATCTAGCCCAGTGTGGTCAGGCTTAATCACTTTCAAGGGAAGCTTAAAAATGAAGATTTTTATGAAAAAAAAATTTCAATGTGGCAAAACATGAAAAACTTAAAATATACTGCAGGGCAAATAAGACATGATTTGATCCAAATGGCTAAATGCTGCGCAGGGACACCAATTTGTGACCTGAATTTTAGTGTAGACATATAATTGCATCAAAGAGAGAGTGGCATTATTTGATATTAAAATAGGGTTGCCAGAGTTAACCTGTAAAAATATAGAATGCCCAAGTCATTTGAATTTCAGATAAAAAAGAAATTATAGTTTGTGCATGCACATTCCATGTGACATTAAGGATGTGCTTTTCAGGATTTTAAAAATATAAATTATTTGAAATTCACCTGGGTGTCCTGTGTGTTAACTGGCAACCCTGCCTTGAAATCCCTCCCATTCTAGTTCTGGGAGTTTGGATTATAAAACACACCCCCTTCTCTGCTCTCCAACACTGGATGCCACCAAATGAATAAAAGAAACTTGGAATTATGGTAACCCTTCTGCAATCAGTTCACTTGATGAGTTCACTCACTGGCTTATTTAGTATTAACTGAGAACCTAGCGTGTGTTAGGCTGGGGAGAGGTGTGGGGCAGCAAAAACGAGTAACACAAGGTTCCCTGATCTCTAGGAACAGGATGGGATGTCAGACATCGCAAAACAGGTAAGTGCAACGCGACCCAAGGAGGCCTGTGCCCCTGGGGAAAGAGGAGAGCTGGAAGGACTCGCAGGAAGCAGCTCTGCTGGGCTGGGTGTGGGCCCATGAGCTGAATCATCATGGAGGAGTAGGATCTGGCCCCAAAGGATAAGTCTCCCCAAAACACTGCAGTTAACAAAGGTGAAAATTTGGACATAAAACAAAACATTATCTCATCCTCCTATGTACTTGGCCTGGGATCAGGATGCTTCGGTGTAACTGCCACATTTAAAAGGAGAAAGAACAGAGATGGAAAAGGATCCAAAGAAGGTCATCTAGAGGATTCAAGAGGGAGAGAAGGAAACAACCTCACAGGCGCTTGGGTGTGAGAATCAAATGATTGCAGGTAGATAATTTCAAAGCACTGTCCCTTGTACCTGAGAGGCAAGATTACGCCACCACCAATGAAGAAATACTTTAAAGACAAATTCATTACTAGAAGAAGTTGATGAGAGCAGCAGAGGATTTTCTATAAACAGAATCAAAAACAGTGTAAGACCTAGAGCGTCTCACAGTTTTTCATCAAGAAATCTCCAGCGGCTAAATGGAAAATAGCACCCCACTAGGAATCTAGGGGGGTTGACCTTAAGTAGTTGGACATCACAGCAAATTCTTTCAAGTCTTACCTTAAAATTCCACGATATTTGGTAGTCTATTTATAAAACATCAGTGCTTAAAATAAAAGATACATTTCTTTACAAATCTTCAAGTGAAATGGACCCAGCAGAAACACTATCTGTCACGCTCCCTTTCTCCACTGCTCCCAGCTGTGCATTTTTGAGCCCCAGTTTGAAGGAGAGAGAGAAGTGGCAGCAAGAATGGCTGAGCATAAAGAGGGAGTGGCTCTCTTACTTGTCTCAGCATGTTTTGTGCAGGGGGATACAAGGGGTTTTGGGGTCCTTTCTTGAAACAATTGGAATACTGGACTCAATATAAGGGGACACCCTAAGGACAGTCTCCTGAATTATAATGAGCAAAGGAGAGGACGTGTAGTTTTGGTATGTCATTCTTGCAAGACAGGGGTCCCTTTAGACCCTGTGCTGCCACGGCAAGCTGCACATGACCAAGGCTTCTGGTTGACTCTTGAGAGGTATCCCCCAGCTTCAGAGACCATGTGTACATTTGGATAACCAAAGTCTTCTATCTCCCAGTGTCTACTCCCTGCTCGAGATGTGGGTGACTCTGAAGGCCCATTAGAGCACACAAAGCACAGAGGAGGCCCTACCTCCCCAGTGCCCACCCTGCAGTCTAGCTGTTCTCCTTCACTGGCCAGGAAGAACCCATGTTCTAATGTCATAATGATCCTGACACCCACACTCTGTTAAAGGTGTGACACCACACTCACTCTTTACCTGCCTTTTTCTTCTGTCTTCTCTCCTTCTTCTGTCTTCTCTCCTTCCCCCTTATTTTCCAAATTTCAGCAACATTGGTCTACTTTTAGCTTCTGAAACATGCCACAAACTCTCCATTCTCAGGGCTTTGTCATATGCTGTCCCCTCTACCTAAAGGGCTCTCCCATTTCACATTTAACTGCTACTCATATGTCAGCGATCAGCAGAAATAACACTGCTTAAAGGAAACATTCTTTGCTCCATCTGAGATAGCATCAGGTCACCTAAATGTAAGTCATCTGTTGTATAAATCTATTCCCTTATATCATTATTAATTTTGAAATTATATATACTTCCTATATACACAAATTATAGATCTGCTTGATGATTACTATCTGTCTTCCTCTCTAGGTTGTGAGTAAAGCTACTTTAGTAGTACCAACTGCTTAGCACTGTGCCAGGTGTGGGAGAATAGATGCTCAATAAATATTTGCTGAATGAACACACAAATATCCCTTTTCAAGTCTTTTAACATTCTATGCCTTCCACTTGAAAGGCTACCTTCCCCTTCCCGAAGTTTTCTGAAGTCTAACCTTTCAATATGAGTTCAAATTGCTTTCCTTCCATGAAGCAGTCCGTGGCCACCACTGGCCAAAAGAAGCAATATTACAACATGAAAACTGAAAAACCACTTTTAAAAGTGAATTCACAGAGCTATGACCAGATAAATTCAGTGAGAAAGAAAAATAGTCTCCAAACAGTATCTCTCCTGTAGCTAGCACTACATTAGTCCAGATTCTAAAAACAGATTTCTCACTTAATCTCTTGCATTGTTTTTATTTAATTCATCCAAATTTGGGTCTATTGGGCCTCCCCAGTGGTGCAGTGGTTGACTGCTGGGCTGCAACCCCTGGCCGCCAGCGAGGGTACCACATGGTGCGCAGACCTCTCCTGTTGCGCCCGCTGCTCCCCTCAGCAGTGTATTTCATCAGTCTGCCTGTTCTGGTCCCCGCTCTGGCTCTGATGAATTCTCTTACCCTCCCACACTTCTGACTGTACTTGTATAAATAAATAAATATATCTTCAAATATGGGTCTATTCATTTGTTTACTTAGGCAACAAAACTTCAGGTTATGACTTCAAGTAGAGTGAAGGCTCTGATTGAGAAGAATCCCATGGTGAGCCCAACGACATAGAACCAGAGAACAAACACGTGTAGCTGGGAGTATCCTTAGAGATAACCTGGACTAATATGGGGGTGGGGGGCACTGAGGTAGAATCTCAGGCTCAGAGAACATACCTGATATGTCACACAGCTAGTTAGCTGCAAGGCTGGAACTTAAATCCAGGGTTCTAAGTCCCACTCAGTGCTCACTTTTCCCGTACTGTACATTTTTTTTGTTTGTTTTACTTGTTGGTTTTAAATCAAAAGACAAGTTAATGTAACCTCACAGGAATAATGGCTCACTTGGTTATATCATGCATGAGAGACATTTGTACCTTGAATTTATCTAACAATTTTATTTACAAATCACTTTCACAATTTATTTTATCCTCTTTTATACCAAAGGGTATTTTCTGAGCTAGTAGTCACATAAGACAATCTTAGAAACAATTTACATAGTATTTACCAAAATCCATTCTTTTGTCTCCACGGCCCTATTCTCTTGACCATTTTCTCTTGCAATCAGATTCTATTCATTTTTATACATTATGATTCAGAAATGTCATATAATAACACTCTTTGAACATAAACACTGTTGGTGCACCATGAGCTGACTTTATTTATTCTGACCCACATTCCCATCCTTACTAGTGTTTTCTCTCTTAATGGTTTTGGTCTCACATTATTCCTATTATTAACATCTGCTTCATTGCCTACTCTTCTGACCTTTTCACTGTGTCCAATTTGTCCTTAACTCAGGTTTTCCTAAAGACCTGAATCCAAGAACAAGGGGAAGAACTAAAGGTTCTTAATTTTAGGTTACTTGTTCAATTTAAATCACTAACTATAACTATCAAAACAATAATATCTGCTTCAATTTGGAAAAAAAATGAAGACTTTACTTCCCTACTATATAAAATATTATTTGAAACATATCTCCAAGTAGACATTTAAAAAAATGAAAAATAAATATGCTCATGATTTTAGCATTAATATATGGCCAGAAAATCTAAGAGTTCTTTCAAATTCAAGAAAATAAATGAAAAATACTGTGTACTTCAGTGGTCATTCGTTCAGAAGAAATAAGGGGGGAAAAACTAGC
The DNA here is from genome assembly GCF_014898055.3 of Talpa occidentalis. Taxonomy (NCBI): domain Eukaryota; kingdom Metazoa; phylum Chordata; class Mammalia; order Eulipotyphla; family Talpidae; genus Talpa; species Talpa occidentalis. The sequence continues at coordinate 17,244,599 of NW_023605194.1, forward strand.
ACTTAAGAAAAATGTGCCCCCAACAGGCATTTCTGTATATGTTTATTTGACACAAAATATACCACGTGTTGGTTACTTCTGTGCTTTCTGGAAGTGAACACAGAAGCCCCATGAATTTTATGAGTTTGCTCAAGATCTCAAGCAAACTCCAAGGTATCTGATCCCAAAACCAGTGTTCATTCCAGGTACACACTTGCCATTGAGAAATGAGTGTTTTCAAGGAAATAACCTGAACTGATGGGAGCTCAAAGTATGCCCTGAGGAAAAGTTGTAGAAACTTGGGATTACCAACATAGAAAACTGATCCCTGAGGAAAGAGGTTTATAACTGTTCTCACATTTGTGAAAAAGCTGTTTTGTACAAGGACAATGGGATTTTCTTCTGTCGCATCAGAGGGCAGAAGCAAGACTGAAAGGGGAAATCAAGATGAAGGACATGTCAGCTTGATGTGAGAAGCAACATTCTGATGGAAAGAACTCCCCAAGGCTGGAAGAAATGGCACTTGCGGCAAGTCCTCCAGGGAGTTGAGATGTGTTTGAGTAGAAGACAGGTGAGCACTTTACCAGGCCAATACTGTCTTAGAAATTAAAATGTCAGATGGGGTTTAAACCAATGAGTTTGTAGGTCCCTTCAGATATGTGATTTGTGATTCTTCATCCCCAAAGTAATGAGCCTAGGAATAGAATGCAAGGGAATAGTCACCGCTAATGTTCCCTGCACATTTCTGAAAAGTGGAAAGGCACTAATGGTGTGGGAAAGGCCTGACACCCTGTATGGCAGGTTTTGGTAGAGTTTCTCAGCCTCCCTGTATCCAAAAACTTTGTAAAGGGACTTTTAGCTCCTCATTTTGAGAATTCAAATATTTCCTGGTCCCCTTGTCTTGGCATCGGTATCAGTAGAAGTGAAATCTCCAGATATCCAGAAGTGATATCTCCTGATATCTCCAGGTGAACAACCTGTGCCAGCTGCTGGAAGACAGAAGACCACAGGCACAGGAGCCCAGCATGCAGCCATCTCAGCTCAGCACACAGCCAGCTAAGCTCTCAACATGACAGAGCTCAGCCACGATCAACTAGGCTACCAACTCTGCCAACTGACCAGAGACACATGAGTAAATCCAGTTGAGACCAGAAGAATTACCCGACTAGCTATTGTGAGCAATAACAAAAATTTCCATTTTTTAATAAAGTCTCCAATTGTAGGGAGAGTTTGTTAGACCACATTAGCTTGCTGATACACAGACCTAGATTCAAGCGTTAGCTCTATCAATGACTGAAGTGAAGTGTTTAAGAATTTACATTCCTCTGTCTTCTTGTAAGATAAAGGATTTTCTCTAGACTAATGTTATCCAGATATTTTGTTTAAAATGAGTATTTCAGGTGACTCTTTAGAAATCCTGATTCAGGGGTAAGGGGAAGGAGTAGAACTGGCAATCTACATTTTAACAAGCTGTCAGATGATTCTAACATCAGTGCCAACAAAACACACGTTTAAACATTCTGTTCTATATAATTCTTAAGAAAGCTTGGAGATTTATAACAAAATCCTCTCCCCCACCCCCCACCACTGCCTTTCTTCAGCCAACCTCTACCCCATTACAAGGAGGCAATGGGCAGTTGAATATTTTGAGCCCCTTAGAGATGGGAACATCAGCAGCTTGTTCTAGAAAAGAGTAATCTGACTTTAAGTCATATGCCTCTGGAGTCCAGGGAACCCATGCCTAGTTCCACTACAGAAGTAATCATCCTGACAAAGGAAATAGGCAGACCACATTCACTCAAAGCTGCTCTGTCCAACTGCCAACGCTGGGACACAATTAAACAGCAAAAAGCACAGCTTCAGCTAAAATGCACAGTAACAGCTGGACTGTGTTCTCTGAAAGTACAATGCATTTATTACACAGATAATTAGGCTTCTGTCTAGATACAAAAGTGATGTGGTCTGTGCATTAAGCAAAGGGGACTTACTGCAGCCTGGCCAACCCTCGCACAAAGCTGTCAAAGGATGCTGATCTCCCTAGATTCTAAAATGGGGCAAGGAAAGACCTGGGAGTGGTAGGAAGACCAAAACTGCTTTGAGATTCCTCTGTTCTTAGTTTGATGATCCAAAGCAGTGGTTTTTCAACCTTGCATGAGAGTTGCCTGAGAGTTTTAAGAAATACTGGTGTCTGGACCCCATCTCAGAAAAATTAAATATAACCTCTGGAAATGACTACCCAGACATAGGTATTTTTTTTTCCTGAGTGAATATCAACTTAATCATTGAATTGTGAAGAGGAGGCAATGATAGTTTTTTAATTGAGATAAGAATGTTTTACAAAACTATCTGTGATTTAGGAGTAAAGGATCACCCCTCTTCAGATGTATGTAGTCACAGCACACCAACCATCAAGGCAAACTCAGTTCTCCAACAGTCTCTATACCACATTCTTTGTTTTCTAACCTCTCTGCTTGTGACCTCAATTCCTGTCATATTTCTAGGATTTTTTACCAGTTTGGTATTGTCTGATCCTTTGTTTTGTTTCTCTAGATTCCACATATAAGTGAAATTATCCAGTATGTGTCTTTCTCCTTCTGACTTATTTCACTTAGCATTACCTGCTCCGGTTCCATCCATGTTGGTGCAAAGGGCAAGATTCCATCTTTTTTATGACTGAGTAGTATTCCTTTATGTGTATTTATCACATTTTTCTAATCTATTCCTCTGTCCTTAGGAACTTAGATTGTTCCCATAACATGGCAATTGTAAATAGTGCTGCAAAGAACATAGGAATGCATATATCCCTTTGAATAAGTGTGTGTGTGTGAGAGAGAGAGAGACAGTGAAGTGAGAAGATTATAAAATAAGTAATAGGTAGTCATCAAATATTTATAAATTACCTATGGTGTGTGTTCAGCTAAGTGCTGAACAAAACCAACACCATGCTGGAGGGTTTGAAGTCTAATGGCGAAAATAAACAGATGATTATTTAAGAAAACAAAAAGCTCAGCACTGGTTCTATTTTTTCTTTATTTTTTTAAGATTTATTTAGTTATACAAGAACTGAGGTACAGGTCAGAGGCACAGGAGGATGAGAGAATTCACCAGAGACAAGCAGGGAGCAGAACAAGCAGATGGACTGAAGACGCTGCTGAGGGTAGCAGCGGGCGAGGCAGGAGAGGTCTGCCGCGCCATGTGGATATCTTTCTGGCCAGCTGGGAATCGAACCCATGCTGCAGAGGCTGAAGACAGCTTCACAGCGCTGCTGTGTTCAACCTGCTGTGCCACCAGGGAGGCCCTCAGCACTGGTTCTAAAGCCAGAGAACGTCAGGCAATGCCAGAGAGATGGAGCAGGAGTTAAACCCCTCACCAACAGAGCTCCAATTTCCCCCAAGAAAGACCCATGAAAGGATGGTTTTGCTCATCTCAGAAACACACCAGTAAGAGTTATCAGCTCTGGTAGCTCAACTGATGATTAAATTGCTACTAAGATCTCCTTGGCAAAGGCTTCCAAGAAGCCCAGAGGCCACAGTACAGAGTAGGAGTGTCTCATGTCTGTCTCTCTGCCCAGAGGGCAGCCCCCAGCTATGAGGACTGGCGTCCTCCTGTTCACTCACTACCCGCTCAGCTGGCATCCAGATGTGCTGGTGGCTTTTAAAGCATAACCAAGAGCAATTCCTGCAGACAGACACCAACAATCGAAAAGCCCGGATGTGAGGGACTTGCCTCCACATACAAATAAAACACAAATTCCTCCAAGGCCCAGGCAAGGAAAAGAATAGCTCTCTTGTGGGAAATCGCTCTTGAAGGAAGGACGCTTTTCCCCTCCAAGTTTGTTTCTACCTTTTTCTTGGTCCCAGTTCTGACAGAGACAAACATGAAACTTAAGACACACTCCTTTCCCTTAGCCCCTTCTGTTCAGCTGGTAGCGGCCAGCATTTCCAAAAAGAACTTACTACAGTAATCCAAGGGGGAAAAAATCAAAGACAACATAAACAACATAAAATCACTTCAGTCACAAAGTGAAGGTTCCTGACCCTACAACTGCTCAGAACATTCCTTCCCAAGCACACAGGCCTGAGTCCACACATGTCAGTAAGCTCCTCTTTCAGAAAATGCCTCTTTAATTCATAAGCAGGCAGCAGTCCACATACATACACTTATATACACTCCTTGGCTGTCTCTTGTCTCTGTTCTAGATAAATGCTTGGGATGGAAGCTCCAGTCCAGTAGTCTTTTGGTGCAAAAGGAATGGATGTCCAGGTTTTGAAAATCTCTCGGGCAAATGACAGAAAACACATAATTCTTCAAGAACATTAAGAGCAAAGACCTCTCTGTTTCCTCCACCCTATTCCTGGTTACTTCATGAAAACTTTTCATTTCAGGGCTGGAGTCTCTCCTGAGATCAATGCTGGAGCCCCTGTGAGCACACCTGATAAATGGGTTTATATCTTCGCCTGACTGTAAGGTGGCTGGACGTCTCCCCAATGTGGGCATTTCATACTCAAAGAAGAGTGAAAGTCAGCACTCTCTGCTACCTCAGAGACACAACGCCAGAAAAGTGGACACAGTCCTTTGAGGAAACCAGGAATGTCACTGACAAAGTCACTCAGGGTCTAGCCAGGACATGTCCCCCCAGAGTTTACTTTTGTGCTCTTGCTCATCACGTGGTGTGTGAGTCACCAGAGCTATAGACACCTCCTTCTGCCATTTTGCTCTCCACGTTGATGATAATGTTCCCGCTACAAGAGCAGTAAATTCCGACAGTGTGGCCAGGACAGGGTCCAATTACAAAGACGAGAATAATTCAGCGGGAACGAGGCAGCTGGCTTCTTGCAGAGCAGTCTTGCCCTCTCCTCGCCCGCCTGGCGATGCCCATTGGAAGCAGTCTGCATGCGAGCTTGCCTTCCCAATTCCAGATGGAGTTTATGGTTCGAAGACTTCTTGCATTTGTCTCCCGCCATCCTATCCCCCTCCAGAATCCCTAACTTTGCCAGAATTTATTTTCCACTCCTTCCCCTCTGCATCACTCAGCAACTATGAAGATGCCTCAGAACACTTTCCAACACCCCACCACTGTCCCCAGGCAAGGGACAAAATTCTGATTAGACCCAGTATTGGGATGTGCTCACTCCGGGGCGCATGATTTATAGAAAGGCAGCCTCAATGACAACTTCTCTTACTCCTTGCATTGACAGAGTGCTGAGAACACAGAACTGCTGAGATAGCACGGGACACAGCCTCCCATCTAACAGTCTTCTGCCCACAGCCTCAGGCACACAGGACGCAACAGCCCCAACAGTGACTCAACCCATCATTGCCGAAGGGGGAGAGACCATGAGTGCCTTTCCTAAGTCAGAAGGGCGCTCCCCACCCCCAAAGCTCTTCTCTCCCCAACGGGCACTGGGAATTCTGCTGTTTTTCTTCTGGCTGGGAGCTTAGAGGCAGTCGCTGTTATGGGCCAAGTAATTTTGGGAACAGCAAACAGAAATTGGGAGATTAAAAAATAAATCTGCATATGTGCTTCTATTTCCAGCCCTTGTTTACTCGCAGCAGTAAAAAAAAAAAAAAAAAATGAAAACAAATGGACCCATTTATCTAACAGCTTTGGTTTCTCTTTTCTTCTGTTGATGTGAGACTGGTCAGAACTCCAGGAGTATGACCCCAGACAGCACCGTCCATGGGAGAAGTTTACCCCAGTTTTCTATTGGGAGCGAGCCTGGAGAGATGGGGGGAGGCAATAGATATGGTCCCTGAAAGTGTGGCACCACTGGGAGAAGAGGGAGCAAATTAAAAACCAGGTCCCCCCAGGAATATATTCCTCCAGACGTCCCACCTTTTTCTAATCCTGTATCTCTTAAAATTGTTTTATCACATCTCTAATGATCATCATAGCACCTTAGAAATTACTGGCTCTAAGGAAAGTTCTACTTTTGGAAAAGATGCTCAGAGGGGGCAGCTGTCATTTCTGACTGACGCAGGCTACTGTCAGCCCACCTGACCTTGGCCTCAGAACCAGTGTCCTTCCTCCAAGCTGCTAGCTTGTCCAATGGTTTTCTGGGCAAAATTTCCAAGAGGTCATCTCTTGGAAACTGGGATATATTTCTATTTTCTGAATTAACTATATCGACAAGTGTGTGTGTATGTGTGTGTGTGTGTTTCATGAATATACTTTTGGGGAGCATTCTTACATTTACAGACAAATGAATGGGAAGTCCAGATGGAAACTGCCCATAGAGTGGCTCACCTACCCACCACGAACATCTTGCACTGAAGAGGCACATTCGTTACAACTGAGGAGCCAGTACTGATACATTATTATTAATTAAATTCCATAGTTTGCATTAGGGTTCACTCTTGGGGTACATTCTATGGGGGGATTGTTTGTTTTAAAATGTATTTATTTATGAATATAAGAACTAGAGTGTAGGCCAGAGGTGTGGGGGGTAAGAGGATTCACCAGAGACAGAACAGTGAGCAGAACAGGTGGATCTACTGAAATACACTACTGAGGGGAGCAGTGGGCCAGACAGAAGAGGTCTGCTGCACCATGTGGGGCAGCACCCTGGCTTGGGATGAACTCCCACTGTTGTGACTGCCGATAGCTTCATAGTGCTGAGGCTTAACCCCTTGCGCCACCAGGGAGGCCCCATTCTATAGGTTTTGACACACCATTGTGATATGATAAAGAAGTTTCACTGCCCTAAAAAATTCTTCGGTGTTCTTCCTGTCCATTCCCAAGTCCCTTTGAGCCCTTGGCATTTCTACTGTCTCCAAAGTTTTGCCTTTCCAGAATGTCATATAGTTGGAGCAGCCTTTTCAGATTGGTTTCCTTCACTTAGCAATATACATTTAAGCTTCTTCCAACTCTTTTCATGGAAGAATTGCTTTTAGTTTTTGTTTGTTTGCTGGAACTAATAGCTTGTAAACACTGAGCCAGGACTAGTAACCTATAAAATTGTAAATTGTCTCCCAAGTTTCTCCTCTCTTAACTATTCTCTCTGAAGCCAGTCAGGGGATACCATGAAAAACAGCCAAACAAAAGCTTTGTACTTTCTAACAACTGTCAGGGCAAAATCACAAAGATGAATTTTATATTACTCAGTGTGTGTTTATCCCTATGTTGTGTGTCAAACAAAAGTATCTTTTAAGTAACATTATCATAGTGACTAGGGATTAGACTTATTCATTGTTAAAATAAGATTGTGTCAGAGTTCGGGCGGGTGGGGGGTGCCAGAATTCTGTAAAACAGCACAGAAGAGATATTCATTCAACGGATTGATTAATTCCACGCCGATGCATGTATATACTGGGGATCAGACACCAGCCAGCCGGTAGTGGTTATCTCAGAAGCCACAATGACAAGGTCCCTTGTAATGCAAGTGGCTGTCTAAGATACCTGCCCTGCACATTAACAGCTTATGGTCTCCTGGGGGAGTGAGATGCTTGCAATAATTACTACAATGTTAGATATTACATGCCGGAGACAGAGGAGGTAAAGAGGATGGGTGGAGTGGCAGCTCAGACAAGGGAGGGAGATCCCATCTGACAGTGATATGTGAGCTGGAAACCCTTCAGAAAGGGCAGAAAATGATGTAAAAATAATGGCACAGTGACAAGAAAGCATATGGAGCGACTAGTGCAGGGATCTCAATCTTGTGATCCAAATCCGATGTTTGTTGTGTGTCTATGGAATTCTTCTCGTAAAAAAAGGGCTGTTTTGTCTGTTGGCCTACTTATTTATTTGCTAAAATGGTATTTTTTTAAAGATTTATTTATTTATTTATTTATTTATTTATTTATTTATTTATTTATTTATTTATACAAGCACTGGGTACAGTCAGAAGTGCGGGAGGGTGAGAGAATTCACCAGAGCCAGAGCGGGGGGCAGAACAGGCAGACTGACGAAATACACTGTTGAGGGGAGCAGCGGGCAGCAGGAGAGGTCTGCGCACCATGTAGGACCCTCACCGGTGGCTGGGGATAGAACCGGCACTGCGGAGGCCATGGGCAGCCTCGCAGTCCAGTGCTCAACCGCTGTGCCACAAGGGGAGGCCCTAAAATGGTATTTTTTAATGAATTTTAATATCTTCAGGCAAGACATGTCCACACCAGTTTACTATATAGTTCAATGTTCTTCTTATTTTTATGATCTTCCCATCCCAAAAGCACATCTGAAATTAACCTGATATGTAGGGTTTACACACAGAAACAGAAGGTGACGCATATACAATACAAACTGTGGAAAGGTTAAATTTTGTTTATGTTTATACTTAATCTTGAAGTCAAGGGACACCCATTGAAGATTTGGCAATTTTATTTGGAAGAAATTATCTTATATGGCCAATATTTATGAAGCCCTTGCCTAAAAAGCTTCTCTTTTTATATTGAACAAATCCCACATTGTGGATACCCAGTGACAGGTAAGTACAGTCAGGAACAGAGGTCAAGAACAGAGCCAGGAAGCCTGGTGATGCAGCAATTAGACCATGACTATAGGGAGTTTTAAATGACACACAAGATTTCCCAGAGGGCAAGCTAGGTCTTTGAGTTAGTCACATGAACTAGGTGGGGTCATAAGGCATTATAACACTAAACCCTTGCAATTCAAAGTACTTAGTTGATGCTTCTGAAAAATTCAGGGAGGAGAAAGAACAAGAAAGGGATGCATTTTTGTAGTAACCAGTACCCGTCTGATATAGAACAGAAAAATCATCTGCCACTTTAGTAAGGAAAAAATGGGTCTGCTTGAGCTTTAATTCAGCAACAATTATATTCCTTCCTTATTCACTTATTTACCTTTCCACCAAATGCTTACCAATGGTCTTCTATGTGTAGGGGATTTTCTGGATGCTGGCAATGTTACCAAGATAAAACAGATTCTATTTTTATTTTTTTTAAGATTTTTTTTTATTTATACAAGAGCTGGGGTACAGACCAGGGGCACAGGAGGGTGAGAGGATTCACCAGAGTTAGAGGAGGGTGTAGAACAGGACCAAAAGCACTGCTGAGGGGAGCAGCGGCCGAGGCAGGAGAGGTCTGCCGCACCATGTGTGTATCTCCCTGGCTGGTGAGGAATCGAACCCATGCTGCAGAGGCTATGGACAGCTTCACAGTGCTGAGCTCAACCCGCTGTGCCACCAGGGAGGCCCTAAAATAGATTCTAGGATCATTCTTAAAACATGGAGTTTGCACCACTGAGCAAGGTGGAATAAGTGCTTAACACTGGGTGTGGCACAAAGTACACACTTAAGAAACAACTACTTTCCATTGTAGATGAAGAAATGAAAGGCATGTCAAGCCTCAGAGGAGTATGACCACTTTCTGTTAGATGACCTCGGGAAGCTTCAGAAAAAGAGGCAGCTGATCATGGAAGCGTATTAGCATGTGGGCTGGAGAAGTGGCAGAACAACAAATGTTTACAAAAGAAACCAATCCAAACCCAAATGTTTCTAGAAAATAAAGAAGTGAAGTAGAAATGGTCGGTAAGGTCTAAAATGGAAGACTTGAATGCTAACTTAGAGTATATGCAACAGTGGACAAATGATTATTCTGTATGGGAATGACATACTCCATCACACACAATACCACACACTGACTTAAGGATACTAGTTATCTTAATCTCTCTTTAGCTTTATCATCTATAAAATTAGGAACAAGTAGAGATGACTTTTGAAGAATGATGAAATACACTCATTCTGTAGGAATTTTTAATTTGGTATTCAGTATAGGAAGAAATAATCAAAAATGTCTGGAGAAATAGGTAGCCACTACATGTGCTATGAAGACAAAAACTTTATCTTTATTGGGACAAACACAAATGAAACAAGGTGAAGACAATGACAGGACAATGATTTTAACATAGGTGACAAGGGAGAGGGAGGCGTCTGAAGCTTAATTGACAGTAGGAAAATCTGGGTAATAGAACTATGAAAGACAAGAAATAAAATCAGGTTGGAGTCTAGCAGATGAGATGGAAGACTTGATATTTCCTCAGTGTTCCCATGAACATACATTTAAGAAAGAGAAACTGATGGTAGCTTAAGTAACTATAATTAGTCAAGGGAAAAATCTGGATGAGCATCTATGGCTTCTTCTAGATTCTACCACCAAGGGAAAAGCAATTTAATTTACTCTTATTGAGTCCATTGGGAATAATTACCATACATTCTGTTTCAAAAACCAGGCGAGAAAAGTATGAAAGAAAATAGAGTCTCTCATGTAATAACCTTAAAATTTTAGTTGAAAAAACACAAATCCTTGTTTCTATATAAAGCATCATAAGGCATCTATCTTTAATATCTGTTGCTTTTCTGCTCTGTGTTCATTTCTAATCTATCAGCAACCCTGAACTTGCCTGGGACACTCCTCTTCCAACCATTTCATGAGATTTGTGTAGGACTGATCCCCATTTTAACTCTAATATTGGGGTCAGAACGTGATCCAGGTCTAAGGCAACTTCAGTGGGTCCTGATGATTTGGGGTGGTGTAGGGGAGGAGATGGTACAATCAGAAAAATGAGAGTTCCCCCTTTGCTACGTCAATTTGAAATGGATCTTTTGTCTCTTTGAACCAAAATATCCCTTCCTATACACAAAGAGAACCACATGTAACAGTGCATGGCATAGAAACATGTCCAGAGAGAGGCCTGCGTTTTGCAGCCATTTCATGCAAGAGGCCATTTGTTGGAGGTTGGCTTTTCGTGCCTTGGCTAATGAAGTTATTACTTGATACTGCGGGAAGATATAAAAAATTATCTCAGTGCAGCTTCTGTCTTTCAAGGACAAGAGCGAACAAAGTTTGGAGAAAGACTGCAGTCTATTCTCACATTTATAATCTCTGCAGTTCTGCAGTACTAATAGGGATACAGTAATTGTAATACCATAGTAATACAAAGGCAATAATATTAAAAGTTATGAAGCCATGGCTGTTTCCGCTATTGGTTTAGATCACATTGTGCAATCTGAAAGTCCACACTTCAGCCACTCCACTAAACCCCCGAGCAAACACTTGCTGCCTGAGCCAATCAGACTCTTTAGTCAATTGATCCTGTTTCTTATCCCTGAATCTGCAGAGAAGACTCTTCACTTGCATGACACCAGTTGAAAATAGGAAGTGACCTTCCTCTTCTTTGACTGGCTCTTGGAGTCTTGTGACTCAGTTTAACAGGACTGGCCAGGACTTCCTACCACTGCTACCACAACTATCTTGGCAGTGGCCACTAGCCAACCCCCAGCCCCAGCTACAGACATCATAACAGCAAACCATTCCCTGCAGAGCCCAGCAGAAGAAACAGATGGTTTCCTCAAAAAAAATCCCCTTCGTTACCACAACAAATAACCTTGATAATTACCCAAAGTGGCAGAAAAAAAATATTGCTAGCATGGGAGAACAAGCAAAACTTAATCTTTAAGTGAGACGTAATGGAGTTTCTTGCACTGCATCAAAGTCATGGTTAAAAATGTCATCCTCCAAATGAGAGCACTGCTCTCCTCATTCCAGGAGTCAAATCAGTTTAAACACATCTTTCCCCAGAGGCAGTTTTCAGGATTAATAATGTTGCACATGTTGTTTCAGGAAACTTTTTCTCCCCCTGCAAATCTGAATAACATTAATTTTGTGGACTTTGAGCTCTGGCCAACCATCCATTCCCCATGACACACTGAGTGGAGATGGGGTGGCAGGAGCTGGTGGGCAGGACTTACACTGCCTACATCGGGGTCCCCCTTCAGGCAACACAAAGGAGCCTCAGCAGTCTTCACCCCTTCTTATCATTTATCTAAGAGGGAGAACAATAAAGAGGTATGGCCACCTGAACAACGAGTTAAGGAAGAGACAGCTATGTTGGTGCCACTCAGCAATGAGACTGCAGATATGGGCCTGAGGTCTTTTGGCTCCACAATTTCTCCAGTACAATGGTTCAGCTTTTAAAAACACATCATATTTTATTCTTATAAAATATTTATGTAATGTTTGAAACGTGTAATATATAATATAAATGTAAGTTAGGAAACGACAAGACAAATGCCTGTGACCCACCACTGAAAGCGAAGGAGCACCTCACCCTTGCATTGAAACTATCTGTGTGCTCCCACCAACCCCCAAAGTAAGAAAGAACTGGAACTTTCCTGTCGCCTTGATTTTAAAAACAATTCTGCCCCATAGGTATGTTACTCCAAATACAAAATTATCAGGCATCAGTTGCTTTCTAAAATTCATAAAAAGGCAGCACACTGTATAAAGCCTACTTGAATGGAATGTTTTTCCACCGAACATTATTTTACCAAGGTCCATTTATGTTGTTCTATGCAATTTTGTTAAAATTTAGCAATTTCATGGCTAAATATTGTTCCACTGTATCACTATAGCATAATTTATTTATCTACTCAATTATCAATGAATATTTGCATGACTTCTTGAGTTTCTATAACAAGATATCATGTGTGAACATTCATACATTTGTCTCCTCACAAGAGTTTATAACCAGAAATAGATTGTTCAATTTTAAAATTTGCATTTATTTGGCATTAAAGGTACTGCCACATCATTTTCCAAAGTGGTTGTTCAAACTTAAACTGATATTCAGGAGGTACTAGGATTGCACAGAACCTAACCTTCATTCATATATGAAATTATAGGTGGCTTAATTTTGCCTGTCTGGTGGATAATAATCTCATTTCAAGCACTTTTATGTTTACTTTCCATTGGTGTTTCTTCTCGAATATTATGCCTTTCATTTATTTTGTCAATTATTTTGTTAATTGTCTACGTTTTGCTTATAAAATTATAATATTTCTTTACATAAAATATTCTTTGATAGAGAAATATGTTACAAATGTCTTCTCTAGGTCTGTGGCTTATATTTTCATGTACTATTTTCCCTATCTTTTAATAAATGATCATTTTTCATTTTATGAATTCAATTATAATTTGAATTTATTAACTGTATGAGCAACATTTTTTGTGCCTTAGGAAATCCTTCCCTGTCAAAAGGTATAAAAGACTCATGATCAACAGAAAGCCATAGAAAGGAATCTATTACCAATCGGCACAATGAAGTGGAGGGATCTGAGAACCCTGTGCCAGGAGGTGGGCACACAAAAGAAATGCCTGTTGTATAATCCCATTTGTATAAAAGGTAAGGTAATCTATCCTGACAGAAACAGTGGTGTTGGCCTGAGTCCGGAGGTGCAGGAAATAGTGGGCTGCAATAGGCTTGAGAAATCTACAGAGGAGATGAAAGAAATGCTCTGTATCTTAGTGATGGATTTACAGGTGCTTACACCTGTCAAAACTCATTGAACTGTGTACTTTACAGGAACATGGTTTATTATATATATATTATTTTATGGCAATATATTGAAATGAGGAACTTATTTATTGATAAGAGAAAATTACATAACAGGTCCCAGGAGAGGCAGATGGGCTCTTCAATTCCCATTCCAAGAACAACAGCAGTCACAACACTGACCCCACGCCAAGCCAGAAACACAGAAAGTGAAATGTCACTCCCAAACTGTCAATCTGCTCTCATCTGCACGTCCCCTTCTCCCAGCCATCACTCCTTCTCCTGAGACTAACCAAATCCTTTAGCAGCATCTCATGTATGCCCCAGCCCCATCACCTTCCCCGGAGACTGGGTGACCACACGAGGTGTCTATACCAGATGTCGCTACACAAGCTTTACCAAATACAGTGTGGGCCAAGGCGGTGGTAACCCCAGCATCTCCATGGTGCACTCACCTTGACCATAGTCTGTCCTTCCTGTTCTTTCAGAAGTGTTTAAACATCAGGAAAGTACCACAGAAAGAAAAAAAATAGAAAGTGTACTTGCAATAGAAGATTTTTCATTTAAATGCACTTTATTGTGTGATGTATTCCTTTAATTAAAGTGTGTGTCTGGGTGCATTGGTTGCTATTACAGTGCAATTCCTCATGTTTATTGAATGCACGAGTAGCTGGGCAATGCAGTAGAAATTCACATATTAGCTAGAGCACAACTTAAAGCTATAGTTCCCTAATCTTTTGAGCTTCTAAGAGGTAGATAATCTTCTGGATGATTTTGGTTAGTGGCACAGTGTGATGAAGAGTTGTCAATTTGAATAGGTCTGGTCTGAAAAAAAGTTTATTTCCAAACAGCTTTTTTCACTCTTTGTTGTTGTCTAACCCAAATTGCATCCTTCACCTCTAGAAGAAACACAGAATCGGAGGAATGGCAGATGCTAGAGTCTCCGCTGCCTTCAAAAGGTGGTGGAAAGAAGTGTAGGGAGCCTGGCAAGGTGGCAGCAAAGATGCTGGGCTCACCTGCTCCATGTATTTATAACTAAGTTTCAGCAGAACAAAGTCAACAATTCCTGTAAGATAAATGAATGGCTACCACTTGCATCAGAAGCAACGGGCCAATCTGGGCAGGAAAACTAACTGAAATAGCCGCCAAGACAACACAACACAAGAGAGGTAGGGGCAGCTGCTGTACAAGGCCCCTCTGCTATTATTGGCTCTGAGATTCACAGCCACAGAAAGGACTTTGGAAATGGAGCATTGCCTTGGAGAATGGGGTCGACAGAGTTGATATGCAGAACAGAGGGTGCACTACTAGGAAATTATATGACTTCTGGTTTGTGCCTGAGATGCCAATCTAGAACAGTTGGTGCTCAAACTGGTGGGGGGTGCTGGTCAGAGACCCGTGTCTTCTCAGAGAAGAGGATGCTATTTGCAGCCTAAGGCTGTGATATTGAAAATCTCCCCTTACCCCCACCCAAGGCCAAAACTTACACAACAACAGAGTGTTCCCACTAACCATAGCTTAAGCACCTGGGTCTTAATAGCAGGAGCAGAGGCCCAGAATAGATCTCTGTATTCAAAAAGCAAAGAGAACAAGTCTTAGTTTGCAGTGTTGTCTCAACTAAAATCCTTACCCAGCACTGCACAGTGCTAACCCTCTGAGGCTGGCATGAGAACACATAAAACATTTCGGTCAAGGAACTGGCCCAAGGGAGGGGATCACTGTGGATCCCACCGCACAACACAAGTATACACAGCCCAGGAGGAAGTCTGAAACCTTGTGCTCCCTGGAGGCAACCTTTCAGTGCCCTGCTCCCCTGCTTCCTTTCTGCCTATTACCCCTCACTGGCACTAGTCCCCAGGTTATCTGAACAGGTACAAAGGCAGTAGTGTGTGAAATAACAGACACTTAAAGGTCCTCAATTCAAAAACCTAGAATTATACTCATCTTCTTATAGGAGGACTATAAAGTCAATTCATTACGATAAGAAAAAAAGAAAATCCTTATTACAGGGCCTCCCCGGTGGCGCAGTGGTTGAGCGCTGGGTTGCGAAGCTGCCCGCAGCCCCTGCAGTGCCGGTTCGATCCCAGCCGCTGGGCAAGGGTCCCACATGACACGCAGACCTCTCCTGCTGCCCGCTGCTCCCCTCAGCAGTGTACTTAGTTGCTCTGCCTGTTCTCTTCTCCGCTCTGGTGAATTCTCTCACCCTCCTGCGCTTCTGACTGTACCCAGTGCTTGTATAAATAAATAAATAAATAAATCTTAAAAAGAAAACCCTTATTACAACTAAGCTAAATATGAAGAGACAGAAAAGAATATCGCAAATGGTGTAGCATAAAAACAAAACCCCCAAAGAAGTCCCAATTCAGCAGAACTGTAGGATATGCCTATAATAATTAAAAACCAAGCTTATGGAATTAAGAAATTAGTGCATAATGTTAAATCAGGAATACAACAAAGATCAAGAAAATATGGCACTGTTATAAAAACAATGGTTGGATCTAAAAAATACAGTAAAGGACTTTAACAGTAGATAAAAGCAAGTAATGGAGAGAATTACTGAATTTGAAAGCACCATGGTAGAGAACAAACAAACAGATTAAAAAGAAAAAAAATTAAAACAGTGTAAGAGCTCTTAGGGATACGCTAAAGAGAAATAGCATTCATATCCTAGAGGCCCCAGAAGAAGAGAAAGAGACAGGAATAGAAAATTTATTTCATGAGATAATTGCTGAGAACCATTTCAGTCTGGCAAATGAAGCATACGTCATGATCCAAGTGACCCAAAGAGTTCCAAACAAAATAATACCAGACCAACACATTCCAAGACACATTATAATAAAACTGTTGAAAGTCAATAACGAAGACAGACTATTACGAGCAAGGAGAAAAAAAAAAAAAAGAATAACCTAGAAGGGGATACCAACTTGACTTCCCATGAACTTTTCACTAAAAACATTATAGGCAAAGAGAGAATGACAGGAGATACTTAAAGAATTCCAATAAAATGTTTTCTAGTCTGGAATACTTTTTTTTTTAAGAGTTTTTTTTTTTAAAGATTTATTTATTTATACAAGCACTGGGGAGCAGCTGGGGATTGAACCAGCGCTGTAGAGGCTGAAGGCAGCTTCGCAACCTGGCGCTCAACCGCTGCGCCACCAGGGGAGGCCCTCTAGTCTAGAATTCTTTACATGATTATCCACAAGCAAAAATGTGAAGATTTTTGCAAATTCAAACTGACATTAAAAAGTAGTAAAGGGGTTATTATAAAGCAACAACAACAACAAAAAAAAAAAAAAAAAAAACAGGTAGCAGACACATAAATTAAAGCGTGTGGAAGAGGAGAAAAATATAAGATGTGGCCCATTGGAAGAAGTATGTGATGAGTCAATCAAAATGGCCACATTAATAGTCAGCATATACTAAACTCAGGAGAACCTTCAGATAAAAGTCAACAGAATTGGAACAATAAGACAATAGAAATGGACCTAGACAATAAGAGAGATAAAGGGAAAATGTCAAAAAAATAAAAGCAAAGACTAGCAAAAAACATCTAAATAACAAAATGGCAATAAGCACTAATGTCTTATTAAACACCCTTAAATGTAAATGGCTTGAGTCAGAACTTAAAAGGTATAAAGCGAGTGGATTTCAACCTTTTGCTGTTTACAGGAACCCATCTTACCAACAAAGACAAGTACAGACTTAGAGTTAAAGAATGGAAGATAACCCTACAAGTAGATGATAATTTAAAAAGTCAGGAAAAATTATACTAGTATCACAGAAGATAGCTATCCAGTTAGGTTAGTTATGATATATTTGATTATTTTTGAAGCAATTATGAATGGAATTATTTTCTTCATTTCTTTTTCTTGTTGTTCATTGTATATAAATATGCAACAGATTTTTGTGTTGATTTTGTGACCTGCCACTTTGCTGTCTTGATTTATTGTTTCTAATAGCTTTTCAGTGGAATTTTAGGGTTTTCTATATATAATATCATGTCATCTGCAAATACTGAGAGTATCACTTCTTTGCCAACTTAGAAACATATTATTTCCTGTTGCTTTCTGATTGTCCCAACTGAAACCTATAAACTAAATTAAACAATGTAGTAATGCGGGCATCCTTGTCTCAATTCTGACCTTACACAGGAAGTTTTCCGTTTTGCACTATTGAGTATAACATTGGTAAGTTTGCAATAGATGGTCTTTATTATGTTAACCTAACTGAGCATACCAGTGACAGCATAACTGGCTTTGTTTCTCAACCTGTGTGGTAGATTCATGTGTGTTCCTTTGATTATGATGCATAAAAAGGTGAACATGCTTAAATATTGCCATGTATAGCAAGAAGGAATACAACATCCTTTTTTCAGATCGAGGCATTTCATTTGCTGGTTGAACCAAAAGAGACGTGTATTTATTCCTTCTTTTAAAAAAAATAAATTACCCATTTGTGCAACTCTCAACACATAGCCCCTGCTATTGGTAACTTTACTGTTTACAAAGCATTTTCATATTTCCTCATGTACTCTTCTTAAAGGGCTGGTAAAACATGTATGATTACCTTCCATAATGACTTAGGAGCTAAGACTCAGAAGAAAAAAGAAGTACCTATGGTGGATAAAGAAACACCACTAGGCGCATCAGACCTCTCCTGTCGTGCCCACTGCTCCCCTCAGCAGTGTATTTCGTCAGTCTACATGTTCTGTTACCTGCTCTGTCTCTGGTGAATCCTCTCACCCTCTGGTGAATCTGGCCTGTACCCTGCCCAGTTCTTGTATAAATAAATAAATAAATCTTAAAAAAAAAAAAAAAAAAAAACAGAAAAGAAAAGGAACACCACTCATAGCAGGAATTTAAAAAACCTAAATAAGGGTTCAGGAAAAATACTAATTATAATAAAGTAAAAATCAAAATCAACAAGCAACTATAAACCAGAGACACACTACCAAGGGGGGACGAGGGGGAAGAAGGGAATAGGATCAAAACAAGGGGGGAGGGAATTGTATGGGGAGTATAACCAAGATGAAAATGCATACATTGTGCAAAAATGAATGTATGCAAAAATGCATACATTGTGCAAAAACGAAAAATAATGTAAAAATATGTAAAATTTAAAAAATTTTTAAAAAGGAAGAAACAGTAGGGATGTGCTAGAGCCACGGCCTTGACGCTGAGGCCAGCGTCCTCGCTGGAACTCTCTTAAGTCACAGCATCTGGCTGTCAGGTCATTATTCTGGCCCTCCCACAAGTTATGGCTGACTTTGAGAGAAATCTTGGAAGCTCAGTGTTTTCACCTGTAAACAAAAGGGATATTTCAACATCCCTTCAATTTTTACATTCTGATCCCATAAACTAAGAAATGGGGAAGTAAAGGAAAGGGGTTTCATCTCAGGATCACCTAGAAAGCTGGTAAATTTCCTTGCTAGTCAGATCCCAGTTAGTGTATGAAGAAAGCTAGCCTTTCCTATGGTCTTCCCAAACTTACTGAGGAAAAATAATGCAATTAAAAATGTAATATCAGGGCCTCCCCTGTGGCGCACTGGGTTAAGCACTATGCCGTGAAGCTGTCCGCAGCCTCTGCAGTGCAGTTGGATCCCGGCCTGCCAGTGAGAATCCCACATGGCACAGCAGACCTCTCCTGTCTCGCCCCCTGGTCCCCTCAGCAGTATATTTCACTCAGTCTGCCTGTTCTGCTTCCCGCTCTGTCTTTGGTGAATTCTCTCACCCTCCCACGCATCTGGCCTGTACCCCAGTTCTTGTATAAAAATAAATAAATCCTAAAAAAAATGTGATATCAGACTTTTAAAATATCACATATCAATGAATAGCTCTGACAGGTAAACTGTTTTCATTTCCCATGGTCTCCATGAGGCTTTGCCACACACATCTATACATTTACATGCTGATGTATTTTACACTGATGTTTTCACAAGACAGAAGATTCATCCATTTGTTCTTCTCTCAGGCTAAAATTGAACATTTTGGATACCTTTCTTCTCCGCCCAGCATGTAAGTTTCTTGAGGGCAGAGACCCTTAATAACTCCTCTCTGAATGTGCCTGACAATTAGTGCTTCCTGATGGGAGCACAGAAAATCTCAAACACACTGATAGGAGTTCTCCCTTGTGAATTGTAACTTCTACAAATGAAGCTCCACTTTTTTCCAGATTCTCCTAATACAATTAATTCCTCATTCTGGCTCTGACATTTATTGGCTCTCAGTATAGAGGAAAATCACATATTTCTTACACCCTATTTTTAACTCTTCAATTTCATTAAAAGAAAAGGTTATTGTGTGAAAAAAGCAGCACAAAGCAGCACTTAACACAGTTACCCGATATAGGTGCTCAATAACTAGGTGTTACATGTGAGAATATAAAACTATATGTGTCTATATCTCTACTCCCCTTAGAGCTGAGGGTGGTGGCGAGAAAAGCAATGGAAATGTACTGTTCTAATTGATACAACCCTTCCTTCCTCAACATACCCTTTGTATTGTCAGTGATACTTGGTAGAACGGGAAGCACCCTCCAAAAACACCCTGTCTATGATGTATTTCACCACTAGCCTCTTCTGATGAGTCAGTCAATAAAACTCATGGCTCAGATGCCAAAGGAGATCTGAAAGGCACATCTAAAGAATAGAAACATCCAGAATGACATTATGGCCTTTAAACTCTGCCAAGTTTGACTATATTTCCTAGTCCAGGGCCTGCTGAGGGATGATTATCACATATTTCCTATGTGCTGGGCACCAGGGACTCATAAAAGGAAAGTCAAAGTTCCTCTCTGCTGTTACCATCTTGGACAACATGATGTGGGAGACACGGAAGTGGAGAGTGTCCGTGTACCAACTGGAAGGTACTCAGGTCACAAAGGCTTCCGAGAGACAGGTAAGTGAAACAAAAATTTGCTAAACAGAAACCAAATAATGTAACCAGAATCCTGCTCTGCCAGTATTACTCTGTTCTCCTTTCCTCACTCCACTGCAGAGATAGTTTCTTTTCCCCACCTTTTAGGCCAACTTTAAATTCCTCCTTTGTGGCACAAGCATCATCCCAGCCCAGGGGGCCATCCTTCCTAGAAGGAGACCTCAGTACTTCTCAATTTCCAGTCATTACCCTGGTTTCAAAATATGTCCTTCTGCCTTCTAACTCTTCAAGGTCAGGTACATGCCTGGGGTCGCTCACCATTTCCAGGCCAGCTTGAAGCACCTGCCTAGTAGCCCTAGTCAACACTGTATAAATAGACAACCAAGCAGTGATGATCAATGGTTCATGTTATGAACTGTTCTTGCATCTGACGTTTTAGGTTCAGGAAACACAGTGTATAATTATAGTAGAGTCAGGCAGGTAGCTCTGAACCAGCATCTGCTGCTTTGCTTAGTGCCTCACCCTCACCAACGTGCATCAGAAACTTAACTTGGAAAAGTGACTGTGCTCCTCGGAATTTACTTTCCTCATCTCTCTGTTTATTTCTATCTTGGGGCAGGGACAGGGATAACAATGGCAATTTCCCTGTTGTGTTAATTAGCTAATTAATGAATGAATGATAAATAAATTTGGGAGGAAAATGTGCACCAAAATATACTTTTTGGTGAATCACAATCAACAACAGAATGCTGAAATACAATAAATCATACAATAGTATCCTAAATTAAGACCATTAATGTAAAAATATTTTGTAGAGTTTATATTTCTTAAAGTATATCTAGTTAACTACTTGGGTCAATGACCCATTTCAAATCTTCATTAGGATTTATGCCATTGGAAATTTTCTAATAACTGTAGGATTTCCTTATTTGTGTTCAATTTTAAATCCTATTTTAAAAATTAAATAGGATTTTGAATATAAGATTTTGATACAGTTCCTGGAATGTAACTATGAATATCACCGTCATTGCCTGGTATTGTCAATCACAGCTGAGGGGTGTATCTGGGCATGCGGGGTGTGAGTTTCACCTTAACTAGAGTACAAAGACCTCTGAGATCAGAAATTAGATCACATATTTCTCTTCATCTCTCACAGAACCCAACATAGTGCTGCACTGAAAGTAGATTTCTATTAAATATTAATTCCCCTACAGGTTAAAAAGCCCAAAACT
Source organism: Talpa occidentalis (assembly GCF_014898055.3). NCBI lineage: Eukaryota > Metazoa > Chordata > Mammalia > Eulipotyphla > Talpidae > Talpa > Talpa occidentalis. The sequence goes on from NW_023605194.1 coordinate 17,265,973, forward strand.
AAGTGGAACTTCAGTCACCAATGGTAGACTGGAGCAATGGCCTCTCCTATCTTGAGGAATTACTTTGAAGGATGAGTCCTCACCAGAATGAGCATCTATGCTAAGACTTTCTTTTTTTTTTTTTTTTAAGATTTTTTTTTTTAAGATTCATTTATTTATACAAGCACTGGGTCCAGTCAGAAGCGTAGGAGGGTGAGAGAATGTACCAGAGCCAGAGTGGGGAGCAGAACAGGCAGATTGACAAAATACACTGCCAAGGGGAGCAGCAGGCACAGCAGGAGAGGTCGCGTGCCATGTGGGACCCTCACCGGTGGCCAGGGATTGAACCGGCGCTGCAGAGGCTGTGGGCAGCTTCACAGTCCAGCACTCAACCACTGCACCACCGCAGAGGCCCACTAAGACTTTCTTATATTCACTCAGCCAGGTAGTTGGCAGGCAAGCCCAGGGTGCCCGTCATGTGCCGGGCCTTGCTTGAGGTGCTAAAGACGCATCCTGGGACAAAAGAACCCAAGCCTTTGCTTCCAAGAGTTTTAATTGTAGTAGGGGTAATACACATGCTACACAAGATAGCAACAAATTGTTATGAAGAAAAATAAAGCAAAATACAGGGTGTTGGGCCTCCCCTGGTGGTGCAGGCGGTTGAATGCCATGCTGTGAAGCTGCCCACAGCATCTGCAGCACCCGTTCGATCCCAGCCAGCCACCGAGGGTCCCACATGGTGCAGCAGACCTCTCCTGTGTTGCCTGCTGCTCACCTCAGCAGTGTATTTTGTCAGTCTGCCTGTTTTGTTCCCCGCTCTGGCTCTGGTGAATCTTCTCACCCTCCCGCACATCTGGTCTGTACCCCAGTTCTTGTATGCATAAATAAATAAATAAATAAATAAATAAATAAATCTTAAAAAAATAAAAATAAAATACAGGGTGTTGTGGGTGAAGGGGAAGATGTTGAATTTTTCCTAGGGTGGTTTGCGAAGCCATCTAAAAAGATGGAATTTAAGCACAGACTCAATGTAAGCACTGAAGAGAGAGAGCATTCAAGTCGAGTAGTGTGCAGCCAGAGCGCAAGAGCAGGGAGCCTGAGGCAGCGTGCTGCTTGGCAACTGGGGAGTAGCAAGGAGGTGTGAGTGGCTGGGACAGGGTGAGTGGGGCAGAGGGAGGGAACAACGGGGTGAGAGCAGTGCTGAGGGAAGGTGAGGTGTGATCTGTGAGCCCCAAAGACTAAAGTGTTTACTCTGAATGAAATGGGATCCTTTTGGAGACTTTTGAGTGATGAGGATATAATCCATTTTAGGAGGTCATTTGGGACTGCTTGATGGAGCCAACTATAGGAGGACAAGGGGGGAGGGGAGACGAGCCTCACAGAAATTCACATGAGGGAGGAAAGATGGTGGCATGGACCAGATGGGAGCAGTGTTGGGGAGGATGAGGAGAGCTGGAACTCTGGATGTGTTTTGAACATAAACCAAGATCAAGTATGAGATCTAGTGCTGATCAAGTGTGAGATAAAGAGCCACGAGTCCAAAGCATTTGCCATGAAAATGTGGAAGAATGAAAATATAAGAGGAGCAACTTTGTAAAGGGAGTGGATAGAAACCAGACCTTTCATTTTAGAATGGAATACTTGGCATGTTTGTGAGATATCTGTGTTGAAATGTCAAGTGGACAGTTGGAGAGAAACAAGTCCAATATACAGAAGAGCGATTTGGCCTAGTCATAAGGATGAATAAATGATATTTAAAACCACGAGTCTGGATAAGAGCATAAAGGAATGAGTGAGGGCATTGATGGGGAGAGGCCCAAGAACTGTGTCCAAAGGCTCGTCAATATTTGGAGAGGTCAGAAGGATGAGGCCGGACTGCGGAGGCTTCCGAGAAGAAGCATCTAGTGAGGGACAACACACAAAGGAAAAGAAGGTTCCAGCTTTCACATGACTCTACCCCTTCTCTCCTCTCCCCTCCTCACACTCCTCGCACCCCCCCTTCTTCCTCTCCTAGACCCCCTCCTCCTTCTCAACACTCCCCACTCTTTGCTGAGCATCTGCTCTTCATCTTCCAAATCTCAGTCTTCATATTAATTTCTCAGAAAGGACTTCACCGATCTCCAGGATAAACTGCAAACATCCCCCCTTGGCACACCACCTTGGTCACGGCCTTAACACTCTGGGTATGAGGCTACGCCTATATTCTGTGTCACCATAATGTACATGCCAGTGTGTGTCATTCCGTGTTTGCTTACTTGAATAAACCATGCACACTTGCCTTTAACTGGACTGCAGGTTGCTAACAACAAGGACCCTCTCTAATGCCATTCACCCCGGGGCACATTTGCTGAATGAACATAAGAAAGAACAACAGGCTCTGGTCCAGCTAATTCCAACCCGAGGTGCTTTCCAAGTCCACTCACCGCTGCCCCCGCATAGCAATCGCTGGGTAAATATGTGATGCTGGTCTGTTTAGAAAGCGGCTGACCAGGACAGGTGGAAGAACACGGGAGACTCAATCCCAAAGCACTTCCCACCTCTTCCCACCTCTCCCCATCACCTCACACTCACACTACCCAGCCAGCCTCCTCTCTCGGGCTGGGCACGGCCTTCCCTGACCTGTCCCGTGCCCCTGCAGGGCCCACCCTGCAGGACGGCGTCAACCCTCCTGGCTTCCTTGTCTCTAGCCTTCCAGGCGGGCTCAGTCTGAGGCAGGAACAGGCAGGGATTGGGCTGCTGAGAAGAGAGGAAGGTCGGGATTGTCTGTCCACTCCCCACCTCCTGCCTGCCCAGACAGAGCCCGCATTTCTCTCTGGGTTTCCGTCTCCTGCAACTTCAGCTGTGGCCGCCTCCTGGCTCGCTCCGGCTCACTCCAGGAAGTCAGGAACATGGTTTCCGAGGCTCACGCCTCCGGGTTCTTAGCTCTTCCTACCAGAGCTTCCTCCCGCGGCTGGGCTCAGTGTCTCGTCTGTTCTGTTCCCCGCTCTGGCTCTGGTGAATCTTCCCGCCCTCCCGCACATCTGGCCTATACCCCAGTTCTTGTATGTATAAATAAATAAATAGATAAATAAATAAATAAATAAATAAATCTTAAAAAAATAAAAATAAAATACAGGGTGTTGTGGGTGAAGGGGAAGATGCTGAATTTTTCCTAGGGTGGTTTGCGAAGCCATCTAAAAAGATGGAATTTGAGCACAGGCTCAATGTAAGCACTGAAGAGAGAGAGCATTCAAGTCAAGTAGTGTGCAGCCAGAGCGCAAGAGCAGGGAGCCTGAGGCAGGGTGCTGCTTGGCAACTGGGGAGTAGCAAGGAGTGTGCGTGGCTGGGACAGGGTGAGTGGGGGAGAGGGAGAGAACAACGGATGTGGTAGGATGTGGGTGGGAACACATCAGGTCAGAGTAGGATCTTTTTTAAGTGGTTCTGGAAACTTCCATGGGCACACGGGAGAAAGTGACTGTCACTTTCTCCAGTCCTGTCAAGGGTGAACCACTCTCTGACCAGAGTCCCTCACTCACCCCTCGCTTGATCTCAGCCAAGGAACCTTCTCCTCTGGGCACAAACCTTGCCTGGCAAGAGCAGAAAGCGGAGCCATTCTCAGTGCCTCCCTGCTCTCGGCCCGCCTCCTCCTGGACTCCTGCACAGTCCAGGCTGTCAGGCGGCCCCCGCCCCATCCCCAGGTGGGCTTCACAGCCCTCCATGTAAAAGTCAATACAGCCTTTATCACACCTGATATCACACCCACAGAGCCTTTATCACACCTGATATCACACCCACAGAGCCTTTATCACACCTGATTCGTCTCCCACAACTGCCTGAAGTGGTCCAGGTGCTGCCACAGTGAAACTTAAAGAGAGCAAAGGTTTGACTAATGGTCATTCTCGTCTTTTCCCTGACAGGCTGGAGAATGAAGAGCCCGTCCAGAGTCTGGCCTGTGTGATACAGAGACAGGCCCGCCCTTGACTCCACTTCTGAGGGCTGCTCTATTTGCAGAAGGATTTTCAAAACCCCAGTTCCCAAGTGCGCACGGAGCCCACAGCATAAATCAGAACCTGGTCAGAATGAAAAGTTAGGGGGGCAGGTGCCCACGCCAGGCTCCCTGCCTGGACGGGCTCATGCGAGGACACTGGGCAAGCACAATTAATGACAAAGTGGTTTGTACAGTTTATGTAAACATATTAAACACCTTGCTCTGCGCATTTATCTGACATTAAGTGATTAACCAGTTGCATAAGCTAATATTTATACATGACTTGCAATTGTGCAATGCAAATTAGGCCCCATTTGTCATGGAATGGGGAGCATTTGAAAAAGGAAACAGAGTCCGGGGACATTCCACGTCCCTCCCACGCGCACGATCTAGATGAGGAAAGAGCCACAGAGGGAGGTGATATGTCAAGCAGGGCGCCCCAGGACGAAGCACCCCTTTACCCACTGCAGTGCTTCTCCTATTCTATTTTTCACTAACAAGGGGAACAAGGTGTCTACCCAGTTTCTCTGCCTTCCTTGCTATGGGACCTTGAAGGCTGGAATAATACTAGCAAACATTTCCTGAGTTTTCAGCCTATACCAGGGAGATCCTAAGTTCCTGGTGGAGTAAATGGCTTCATCCTCCCAAGTCTGAGATGAGCTGGGTACTGTGGACTGAAGATGCTGATTGGGACCTGGAGGTGTAGGTTCCCACCCACATCCTCCATTAATAAGCCACAATTCTTCTGCTCCTGTTTCTGCATCTGTGAAAATGGGATGCTAATAGCGCTTCCCCATACAGAGTTGTGAAGATTACACTAAAGAGCTCAAGCAAAACCAGTCACAGCAGTGCCTAGAGCACAGCGAGCACCATGAGATGGGCCCCCATTTGTACAACTATGTTTCCTATTTTGTAGATAAGGGAAGGCAGAGAATATTGTTAAAAGCTGCTGAAGAACACGCACAAACACAATAGCTAAGGGACAGCGCCAGCTTCTCACCCAGGCAGCCTGATTCCATAGCCCATGTTTGCACTTGCTGATGCCATCCAACAGAACCCTCTGGTGATGGGAATCATCTGGTGCTGCACTAACCACAGTTGGCATCCCAGCTGCTGAGCACTTGAAATGTGGCTAGTGCAGCTGAGGAATGCAATTCTTTATTGTAGTTATTTGTGAGTAATTGAATTTATCATAACCCATGGCTGGTGGTATTGTCCTGGGCAGCTCAGCCCTTCACTGCCTTAATCATGGCACTGTCTGTAAACCCAAGCGCCAGGCCAGGTATATGGTGGTATATATCTGTCCCTGGGATATACACCCTCCTCCCCATCTTCATAAATCTGTCTTCGATAAAATGTTCTCAGTTAAAACAATCTTGTAAATGTCTGTCAGATGAATGAATGAATGAATGAATGAGTAGAAATGTCACCTTAGCCAGGTTGACAAACAGGTCCAGGCAAACAGGAAGGTCTCCCTGTCTCCCTTCCTTTTTTCATGAAGCAAACACCCCTTCCTTAGCCTGCAGCCTCTATTTTTTTACCTTGATAAGAAATATTTTGGAGTCCTTTGAGTCTGAGTCACCAAAACAGAGCCAGAAGGTTACTGAGGGTGGGCCTTGGGCATGTCCAGGCATATCCAGGCATGTTCAGACACAGCCACCTCCTCACAGAAGGAGCTGATGCAAAGCAGGCCCAGCATAGTGTGTTTTATTTTTTTTTTTTTTTTTTTTTTTTAAATATTAAATTTTATTTTTATATTCCCCCATACAATTGCAAACGCCCCATTCTGACCCCAATCCTTCCCCTCCCGGCCCCCCACCCCCCAAAAAGTGTCTCTGGTTCATAGTTTTTTTGTTGATTTTGATTTTCACTTTCTTATATTCATTTTCCTGGTCCCTTATTTAAGTTTTCTAGATTCCTGCTATGAGTGAGACCATCCGGTATTTTTCTTTTTCTTTTTGGCTTATTTCGCTGAGCATGATCCCTTCCAGTGCCATCCATGTTGCTGCAAATTGCATGTGTTTATCTTTTTTGAATGCTGAGTAATATTCCATGGTATATATGTACCACATCTTCTTGATCCAGTCATCTATTTTTGGGCATTTGGGTTGTTTCCAAAGCTTAGCTATTGTAAACAGTGCTGCTATAAACATAGGAGTGCAGGTGCTCTTTGGAATTGATGTTTCTGTGTCCTTTGGGTAAATACCTAGGAGTGGAATTGCTGGATCATATGGAAGCTCTATGTTTAGTAGGTCCAGAAATCTCCACACAGCTCTCCATAGTGGTTGGACCAGTTTGCACTCCCACCAACAGTGCACAAGAGTTCCTTTTTCTCCACATCCTCGCCAACATTTGTTGTTGCTAGTTTTTTTAATATGTGCCATTCTCACTGGTGTGAGATGGTATCTCATGGTAGTTTTGATTTGCATTTCCCTGATTACAAGTGATGTTGAACATTTTTTCATATGTCTGTTGGCCATTTGCATTTCCTCTTCAGAGAAGTTTCTTTTTAGCTCTTCTGCCCATTTTTTGACTGGATTATTTTCTTTGTTGTTGCTGAGTCTCATCAGCTCTTTGCAGATTTTTGTGATCAGTCCTTTATCATTAGTGTTGGGTGCAAAAATGTTCTCCCAGTTGGTGGGGTTTCTCTTTGTTTTTGTTATTGTCTCTTTTGCTGTGCAGAAGCTCTTTAATTTGATGTAGTCCCAGCTGTTTATCTTTCTCTTCACTATCACTGCTTTGGGTGATGTGTCTGTAAAGATGTCTTTGATGTGCAAATCCCGTAGTGTTTCGCCTATATTTCCTTCTATGTATTTTATGGTTTCAGGTCTTATGTCTAGTTCTTTAATCCATTTTGAGTTGATTTTTGTGTATGGTGTGAGGTAGTGGTCAAGCTTCATTCTTTTGCATGTAGCGACCCAGTTTTCCCAGCACCATTTGTTGAACAAACTTTCTTTGCTCCAATGCATAGTCTTTGCTCCTTTGTCAAAGATTAGTTGACCATAAATCTGTGGGTTTATTTCTGGATTTTCTATTCGATTCCATTGGTCTGTATGTCTGTTCTTGTTCCAATACCATGCAGTTTTGATGATTATGGCTTTGTAGTAGAGTTTGAAGTCTGGGAGTGTGATGCCTCCATTTCCTTCTTTTTTTTTCAGTAGAGCTTTGGCTATTCGGGGTTTTTGGTGATTCCATATGAATTTCATCAATAATTGTTCTATTTCTTTGAAGAATGACATTGAGATTTTGATTGGAATAGCATTGAATCTGTATATTGCTTTTGGTAGGATGGCCATTTTAATAATGTTTATTCTTCCAATCCATGAGCAGGGGATGTCTTTCCATTTCTTTGTGTCTTCTTCTATTTCTTTTAACAGTGTTTTATAGTTTTCTTTGTATAGGTCCTTTACCTCTTTTGTTAGATTTATTCCCAAATATTTGATTTTTTTTGTTTCGATAATAAAAGGGGTGGTTTTTTTGATTTCTTCTTCTTCAGATTTATTGTTTGTGTATAGGAAGGCCACTGACTTTTGCGTGTTGATTTTGTATCCTGCCACTTTACTGAATTGATTGATGAGTTGAATTAGTTTTTCTGTGGAGATTTTGGGGTTCTCTATGTATATTATCATATCATCTGCAAATAGTGATAGTTTGACTTCTTCTTTTCCTATTTGGATTCCTTGGATGTCTTTCTCTTGTCTTATTGCTCTGGCTAGGACTTCCAGTATTATATTGAAAAGCAGTGGTGAGAGTGGACATCCTTGTCTTGTTCCAGATCTTAATGGAATTGCTTTCAGCTTTTCACCATTGAGAATGATACTGGCTGTTGGCTTGTCATAGATGGCCTTTATGATGTTGAGGTATGTTCCTTGTATCCCAAGAATTTCAAGGGCTTTTATCATGAATGGGTGTTGCACTTTGTCGAAAGCTTTCTCAGCATCTATTGATATTATCATATGGTTTTTATATTTCTTTTTGTTGATGTGTTGGATAACGTTGATTGATTTTCGGATGTTAAACCATCCTTGTGCCCCCGGAATGAATCCAACTTGGTCGTGGTGAATTATCTTATGGATACATTGTTGGATTCTGATAGCTAAAATTTTATTGAGGATTTTTGCATCAGTGTTCATTAGGGAGATTGGCCTATAGTTTTCCTTTTTTGTGTTGTCCTTATTCGGTTTTGGTATTAGTGTAATATTGGCTTCATAGAACGTGTTTGGTATTGTCCCTTCCTTCTCAATTTTTTGGAAGAGTTTGTGAAGGATAGGCACTAATTCGTCTCTGAATGTTTGGTAGAATTCATTTGTAAATCCATCAGGTCCTGGGCTTTTGTTTTTGGGGAGGTTTTTAATTACCATTTCAATTTCGCTGCTTGTAATTGGTCTGTTTAGGTGTTCTATTTCTTCTTTATCTAGCTTTGGGTGATTGTAGAGTTGTAGGAATTTGTCCATCTCCTCTAGATTGTTGAACTTGTTTCCATATAACTGTTCATAGTAGTTACTGATTATTCTTTTGATTTCTGCTGTGTCCGTTGTGATTTCTCCTCTTTCATTTATGATTCTGTGTATTTGTGCTTTCTCCCTTTTTTCCTTTGTGAGCCTGGCTAGGGTTTGTCTATTTTATTTATTTTTTCAAAGAACCAGCTCTTGGTTTCATTGATCTTTTGGATTGTTTTTTTAGTTTCAATTTCATTTATTTCTGCTTTGGTTTTTATTATTTCTTTTCTTCTACTGGTTCTGGGGTTTTTTTGTTGTTCTTTTTCTAGATCTTTGAGCTTCGAGATTAGGTTGTTTCTTTGACTTCTTTCTTGTTTTTTGATGTGAGCTTCTATTGCTATATATTTTCCTCTTATTACTGCTTTTGCTGCATCCCATACATTTAGGATATTGGTGTCCTCCTTGTCATTCAATTCAAAGAATTTTTAATTTCTTCTTTGATCTCCTCGTTAGTCCAGTGGTCTTCCAGTAGTGTGGCTTTTAATCTCCATGAGGTAGGATAGTTCCTTGCCTTCTTTTTATGATTTATTTCTAGTTTGATGCCTTCGTGGTCAGAAAAGATGGTTGGTATGATTTCAATCTTGGTGTATCTGTTGATGTTTGTCTTGTGCCCCAGTATGTGATCGATCCTGGAGAATGATCCGTGTGCGCTTGAGAAAAATGTGTACTCCGTTTTTTTTGGGTTTAGTGTTCTATAGATGTCTGTTAAGCCCAAATGCTCTAGGTCCTTATTTAGAGCTTTAGTTTCTTTACTTATTTTTTGTCTTGTTGATCTATCCATTGTTGATAGTGGTGTGTTGAAGTCTCCCACTACATATGTGTTTTCTCTGATGTCTGTTTTCAGAGAGGACAACAGTTGTCTGATATATTTTGGTGCTCTTTCGTTTGGTGAGTATATGTTAATGAGTGTTATTTCTTCTTGAAGTATTGTCCCCTTAATCATAATGTAGTGACCATTGGGGTCTCTTTTTATTTTTTGAGTTTGAAGTCTGTTTTATCTGATATAAGTATAGCTGTTCCTGCTTTCTTTTTTGGCCCATTTGCTTGTAGGATTGTTTTCCATCCTTTGACTTTGAGCCTATTTTTATCTTTTGTAGCTAAATGTGTTTCCTGGAGACAGCAAAAGGTTGGGTTTTGTTTCTTAATCCAGGCTGCAACTCTGTGTCTTTTTATTGAAGAGTTTAGTCCATTTACATTTAGAGTTAATATTGATATGTTAGCATCTGTATTTGCCATTATGTTTGTCTTTCCTTTGATTTTATTTATTTATTCTTTTAATAACTTTTTTTTTTGGTCTTCTTTCGTTGTTATTCGTCCCTCTGAGGTTCTGGCTTTAGGATTCCTTGTAGTATTTTTTGGAGTGGGGGTTTAGTCGCAATGAAATTCCGGAGTTTCTCTTTGTCTGGGAAGGTCCATATTCTTTCTTCATGGAGGAAAGAGAGCTTTGCGGGATAGAGTATTCTTGGTTGGCATCTGTTTTCTTGGAGTCTGTTGACTATGTCCCTCCACTCTCTCCTTGCCCGTAGTGTTTCTTCAGAGAAGTCTGATGTCAGCCTGATTGGTTTTCCTTTGAATGTTATCTGTTTCTTCCCTCTTGTCAGCTTCATTATTTTTTCCTTGTCCTGGATTCTTGGGAGCTTTACTATTATGTGTCTTGCTGTGTTTTTCCTTTCGTCGTGGAAGTTTGGTGTTCTTCTTGCTTCTTGTATATCAATTTTCAGCTCCTTCTTCTCATTTGGGAAGTTCTCTTCAATTATATCCATGAATATTTTCTCTGTTCCTACATCTCTCTCCTCTCCTTCTGGAATTCCTATAACTCTTATATTTCCTTTCCTCATGGAGTCAGATAGTTCCCGAAGTCTTTCTTCATTCTTTTTCCTTCGTACTTCTCTTTCCTTTTCTGTTTTGGTTCTTTTTATTTCTGTGTCTTCAAGAGAACTTATTCGTTCTTCCATTTCATCTATTCTGCTTTCATTGCTTTTCCCAGAGTTCTTTAGTTCCTCCATTAATTCTTTGATCTCCTGCATTTCTCTTACTTCCCTCTTTAGGGACTCAATTTCCTTCTTCTGATCTATCACTTTTTTAATCATGGCAATTTTAAATTCTCTTTCTGGAAGGCTCAGAAGTTCTTCCAAGTTGCTGTCGTTGCAATCTGGGGAGTGGTTTTCTTTTTGTGGTGTGCTTCTTTCCTGAGGAGTTTTTAGGTTGCGTGTGGTTCTTCTACTCCCTACTGTCTGTTTTCTAATTTGTCGTATGCGTTGGGACACTGTGTTGCTCGGACTGACTGACATCTTGGGTGAACTTCTCCGCTCCCCTCTGGCTCTTCCAGGAGCCATCTCTGTCTTCTGGGGGAGCTTTCTGCTGGTTTTAGGCAGTTTTTACTGAAGAAATGTCCCTGTTCTCAAATGGCGAAGCGGGATGCAGTCCCTGCGCCTCCGGTTTCAGGCACACTCTTCTGCGCACCCGGTCTGCCCCGGACGTGGGTTCCTGCTCCCTCTGTGGGCTCAGACTGCTGGTCGGAAGGGGCCTGGCGTGGAATAACTTCCCGGCTGGCCACTGGGTCCTCCAGAAACCTTCTGCCCTTTTCAAGCAGTCTTAAGAAATGTCCTGTTTTATAGGGTGTTAGTGACTTTTTTTTTTTCCTGGTCGCTAGGTGGCGCCAGAGATCTCTCCTATTGTCCTTGGGGGGCTGTTTTTCGCCTCCCCCGACCCCGTGGGACAGAGAACAGAGCGGGAATGGTAGGGTACACCTCAACAGCTTTGGGGTGCTGTGTCTGCCTTGTGCCCCACCGTCGTGGAGAACCCACGCCCCGAATTTTCGTGCCCCGGGTCTCAGTTCAAAGCCCTCAGTTCCAGGACGCGGGCTGTAGCCCAGTTCAGTGGCGCGGGAATGGCGCCTTTTGCACCGCTCCCGTGCCTGGGCGCCTGGATCCTGCTTACTCAGGGAGGGACCTTCACCTCAGTGAGGACCTCCGCGCGTCTCCCCGCAAGCCTAGGTTGCAGGCGCGGGGACCTGGGCAGCTGCGATCCAGGTCTGCACTTGCTTTTCAAGCGCGCCCGAGCACTCCGCGTTTCCGCGCCAGCTTACCGGCAGCCCGGGCTGTGTGCGCGTCTCCCGGGGTCTTTGTTCTTCTCTAATGGCGCCCGGAGCCGTTCGCTCACCGCCGTGGCGGATCCTGCAGGGTTCGCCTCAGCTCCCGTTCACGGGGTGTGGTGGCTGCAATAGTTCCTTTCCACTCACAGTCCCGCTTGCTGCGTCCGTTTTTCTTGTTGGCCGTTTTGGTTTGTTGTTTCCTCCTCTCTGCCGGTCGGAGAGTGCCGCCTCTGTGGGCGGGGGAGGGGAGCAGGGTTCTGCGCTTCCCTCCCTTCTAGTCCTCTTTTATGGCCACTTTCTTCTTCGGGCAGTTCGCTGGCGTCACCCGTTTATCTTCCGTGTCCCACTTCTCACTGGGACCTGCCGCTTTTCCTCCCTATTCACTTTTTTTAATGGGAGATCTTACTCGCAGCGTCTCCTCGCCGCCATGTTGCTCCGCCCCTCCCAGCATAGTGTGTTTTATTTGCCTTTATGCAAACAGATGGCACAGACCCTGAGGATGGACCCCCTTAACAGTTTGGGGTCCCTGGACACCTTTAAGTTTTGCTTTGCATCACTTTTGATTCACTGACCAAGAATGAGCTTCCCTGCAACAAGATCAGTGGGACAAACTCAGAAGCCCCTAACATCCTGAATCACTAGTCACCTACAACCCTTCTGGATACACATCTTAGCGACTGAAAGAAAAATTGGGAAAACAATGATTTCTCATTTTGATCCTGACAGTCACTTTCTCCCGTGTGCCCATGGAAATTTCCAGAACCACTTAAAAAAGATCCTACTCTGACCTGATGAATTTAGATGCCACACCATGTAATCTGAACAGCTTCTGAATCCCAATTTTGTCATTTCCAGCTCTGGCACTTGGGGTCATATCCGTGGTCTAAAAATTTAGTTGCCTCATCTTTTAAATGGGACCAACAGTCATTTTCCAAAAAAGTTGACAGATACTGAGTACAAAGAGCTTATTAGCATAATACCCAATTTGTCGAGCATGTACTGGAGAGAATGTTCTGCCTCTCCCTGCCAGGCCAAAGGTACTGAACTACCTCCTCTACTTGGCCTGCTATTAATTGATCCTTTCCAAAGTCTTCCCCCCTTTTAGGGCTTTCTATAGAAAGCTTACCAGTGAAAAAGAGTAGGCCAAGGATAAGCACAAAGCTGGCCCTGAACCTGTATTTTTGCATAAATTTTTAGAATGAGTGGTACAATTTCAAGGAAATTTTTGGATAATCGCTATCACCATCAAAAAGCACTTATGTGCCTATTTGCAAGCGGTACTGAAAAAACAGGACAATATTACATAGTCCCTGCCCTCCAGGTGCACTTCAAAGAATCACTCAGGCACCATTCTTTCTATTTAGAAAATCACCAAACCCAATTATTTTCTCAGTCTTTACCCATCTAACAGCATTTGATTTTTATCCAAACCTTAAACCATTCTCCTTCCCTCAATTTCATGGTATTGTTCATTCTTGGTTTTCTTCCTGTTTCCCAAAAATGCCTTCCTTTGTCTCCACTGCTAGCTGTTGTGCTTATGCTTCTCAATTGTGTGATCTCTGGAAACTTACATCACCATTTTGGACCTTGGCATCATCCACTATAAAATCCAGGATACCTACTTCAAAGTGTTATTTTGAAGATTATATCAGAGGGAGAGGCCCCTACTGGATGGCACCTCAACTCCCAACAAACATGATGAAAATCAAAATCTTAAGTTATTTCCTAGCTTGAATGCATATTCTTGAGGTTTGAAACTAATGAATAAATTAGAAAGAAGCTAGGATTTTAAAATCAGCTTAAACAAAACATGGAGCACAGTGCTTAGCATATCTTAGGTAATCAATAGTTTCTACTTCTCACTCTGTCTTCTATAATCTGATTCCAAAACCCTACTTTTGACTCTTTGTTGGTTTGAGAGATTAATTTTTGGCTTTGTCATATTTTATTTGTTCATTAAATTACAGGAAGGCTGTACTTTATGCTGCCACGTACTTATTAGTTCACCAAAGGATAAAGAAATAAAAGAATTAGAGGCAATAATGAAGGACCAGATGGTCCAGGGAAATGTAATTCATCTGCCTAACACAAGTGAGAGGCCACATGATAAAAAGGAACTACTGCAATTGAGCAGGGGACACTAAGGAATTTGCAGTTCTAGCAATAGATTCTAGTGGAATCCCTGACTTGAATCCAAAGTTTAAGAGCAAAAAGCAGTATTCAAAAGTCTGTGTGTGTTTTAAAGTCCTGCCTCCCTCCTAGTCAATTGGGCTAGAGTTCACATTTTTCATAAGTTACCTTGTGGAGCAAGAGGTATTCATCCTGGAGATGACAAGAGTAATATAATAGGTATTAGAGCTACTTATTTAGTTATTTGAAGGGTTTTTAATGAAGGGAGGGGTTTTTTGTAGATTTTGTGGATTTCAGAAAATAGAACACTTCAATGAGGGAGTACATCAAGAGAAAATATTTCCAGTAGATAGAAGATTAAAATAGGGAAATTTCATTGTAATGAGTAAGGACTTGGCTAGTAATTAGAATTCTCTAAAACCTGAATTGGCAGCTGTGAGGAACTGAGTTGCCTGAAATTGGAAGTGTGTAAACAGAAATGATATGGCTGCTGGTCAGAGCTAATATACAGAGGATTAGGGAGCTGGACTAAAGAACTGTCCAGCTCAAAGATTCTGTACGAATTAAGAAAATAGAAGGTTAAAAGCAGCAGCAAGAACAACTCCAAAAATATGTACCAGTGAGAGTATATAAAACTTCATCCCTACAAGTATCAGTAAATTTTTACAAGAGTTTAATTAAATAAATGATAATGTTGTTTTCTCCCCTTTTCCAGTTTTATGACAAGAGTTTATGACAAGAGTGTACACAGAAGCAATCCAAGTGGGGCTGGCACAATTGAAATGCTGAAAATTTCATAGTTCACACATTGTCATAACTTTCCTCCTCCGTGTATATTTCCATGATAAAGAGAAAGAGCTGAATAATCCAAGTATTGCTGTCTTCAACTCAGTAATTAGAGAACATGGACCCTGATGAATTGCAAATGGAGTCAGAACCCCAGCTTGTGACTTAATGAGCAAAGATAGTCCAGTCGCAGACGTCCACACTCCATATTAATCAAGGGCTGATGATTTGCTGCTGGGAACTGTCCTCAATGATATATGGTCCTCTTAGCCAGCTATTCCCCAGCCAGCCTTCTCTGCCTAAGACTTCTGGCCTTTCTAGATCGAAGTCTGGACAACGAGGGATTAAGGAGTCTGAAGGTTCAAAATCTTGGCAGATAACTTCACCCAAGAGAAAATATCCCCTAAAGGCTTAGAAAAGTTAAAATTCAAAGTAGCAAAGTAAGAAGAGATGCAGGCTGAGGGGGAGAAGAAGGATTGCCTTGAAAGAGGAAATCTGAGTTAGCTCAGCCAGTTCAGAGGCCTGATCACATGGAAACCAGTGTCATCTGCTCAGCTATTGGGCTGGAAAGAAACAGAGCTGGTTTATGCCAAACAGAGGTTTCAGTTACAAGGCACTTGGCATATCTATATACCTTCTGCCATAGAATTCGTACAACACACCAGTGGCTTGCCCTCATTATCTCAATGCTGTTTCATTCCTGAAGGATGTGGCAGGTTCAGAGAGTTAGGCTACCCCCTTCCAAGTAACACATCAGGGAAAAATAGAAGGATGGAATTCAATCCAGTTTTTCTGAATCCAAGATCAATTTTCTTTCCAAAGCCTACCACTGTGTCCCTCAAGGAGGTCCACTTTCAGCTATTAGATGTCCTCTACAGTATATATTCTTAACTGAACCACCGCATTCATAACTGCTCTATAACCAAGTACTTACGGGGGAATCTAAGAAGTACCCTGCTAGTTTCCTTTCTTGGATAAAATTCTTCTTATCCACCAAGGTGTAGCTTACTCGCTCCCCCGATATTCTATAATCTTTCAAAGTCCTTTCCCTGCTAGAAAGTCACTAGTTCCCACGGTTCTAATGGTATTCTGTGTGGTTGGCAGTTCATTATTTTTACCCTCCTACCAGATTCCAGGGAAGGTCTGAGTCTGTTCGTCATTATATTCATTCTGTATACAATTATTTCAAGTCCTCCATAAAAATTCCAGAATGGAAAAGTAGACTATGGCATGAGGAAAATGGGGTTCTTCTTACAGAGCCAAGACACACACGTGAAACAGCCATTGAACAAGATGAATATCCAAAAGGCTGTTCCCTGTGACTATAACAGAAAGGGGATAGAATTAGGTTATCACTCAATCTTGAATTAATTTCTTAATTGAGATGAGATTACTGGGTAGAAAGGTCAAGTCTCAGACCAAGAGAAACAGAATTAGAAAGAAGCATTTACATCCCAAACTGGAGGTTCACATGAAACTGATGAAAGGTAAAATTGAAGACTCTCTTTAGATTATGAATGGCTAGTTCATGTTAAAGAAATGAATTACTCAAATAACCTTTATTATTTTAACAGACACAGTCCCCAACCTCCATGTCAAATAGTGTGCCGTGTCAAATAATTTTCAATTTATATAATAAAGTACAAACTGTCTAGACTAATACCCAAAGCCCCCTTAGGCTGACCTCAGACTCTCTTTTGGACCATTCGTTACAGGCATACATTATTACTGTGTGCTTCACCTTATTGCTCTGCAAAGACACTGCATTTTTTTTTTTTTTTACTAATAGGAGGTTGGTGGCAACCCTGTGACCAGAAAATCTACTGGTACCATCTTTCCAACAGGTGTGCTCACTTTATGCCTCCCCATGACATTGAATTAAGGCATGGACACTGCTTAGACATAGCGCCGTTGCAGTCTTAACAAAGCTAGCATAGGTAAACAGGCTTTTTATATATGCTTGTGAGACCAAAAACCCTGTGTGACTCACTCAGTTGAGATACTGACTTGACTGTGGCTAAACCAAATCTGCACTATGCTGACTGTCCACCACACAGTCTATGGTGCAAATTAAATACCCCACTAACCTTAGCTAGACCCCTTTCCCCACTTTTCCCCATTCCAAGTCTGTTTGCATAGGAGGCTGTTTGCATTGCCTAGAATACCTTCTCCCTGTGCTAACCTGACACTCTGGGCAGGAACCATCTCCTCTTGAAGCTACTTTCCTATTTTTCACACACCAGGCTGGACTTCTCTCTACTGAACTCCTGAAGGTTTACTTCTTCTTTGGAAAGTGAGGGGGGAAGTCTGTACTTATTTGACATTTTAAAGGGACATTTCAAAGTGACATCAGTTGTGAGATTTTTCTTCCTATTGTTCATTCTTATTTTTCAAGTCTCTCTAATGGCTTCTAAATGTTTTCTCATGGATTCGGTAATATGCATAAAACTGCACACTTCTCTGAAACTAGAAAAATAGTTCTATTTTACAGGTTAAGGGGTATAATAAGTATACTGAGTCACACAGAACCAGAATAGGGCCAATCTTGGTAAATGATCAAACTGCACTTAAGAATACCCTGCATTTTTTGGTTCTTACATTTCTTGAGTAAAGTGTTCTATTGACATCAATCAAATCAAATTACTTGTATTGTTCTATTTTTCTACATCCACACTGATTTCTATTTCTACTTGTTCTATATAGAACCAACAAAGAATCAGAAATGACATTTTTAAATTTTCATTAAAAAATTATATTTATAAAATGTTCAGCAAAGTCTGACAAAAGATGTGAGAGATCTAGAAACTAAAAACTATGTGAACTCACTGATAAAAACCATATTATTTTTTTTAAAAAATCTAAATAAATGGAGAGATGGAATGTAGTCATGTATCCAAACATTTGATTTTCGTAAAATGCCGATTCTCTTCAAATTGATCTATATATGTTATGTACTCTTAATCAAAATTCAAGAAGGCTCTAAAAGAGGTTAGAAATTGACAAGTTAATTCTTAAAGTCATATGGAAATGCAAAGTACCTAGAATTCCACAAGTAACTTTGATGAAGAAGAGCAATTTGGAAGATTCATCCCTGACTTCAAGATTTATTATAAAGCTGTAAAAATCATAAGAATCAGGTTCTGGTGTCAAACAGACAATAGATGAATAAAATAGGTTAGGATCTTGAAATAGGCCTACATTTATCCAGAGAATTGATTTTTTTTTTTAAATATAAGTGCCAAAACAAATCAATGGAGATATACAAATAATAATTATAAACTTCAACTCATACTTCACACCCTATACAAATTTAGCTCATAATAGATGACAGGTCTAAATATAAAACCTAAAGCTATAAAATATCCATTAAAGATTAGAGGACAAAAATCTTTGTTACTTCAACAAGCAAAAACTTTTAGATATGATACCAAAAGCAACTTTCAAAAATAAACACTTTATGTACTATACATCAAAATAAGGAGCTTTTCTATAGAAGGACAGTATCAAGAATTAAAAGACAAGTTATTATGGTACAGGAGAATATATCAGCTAATCAGGTATTTGATAAAGGATCTTTATCTAGAATATAGGACTCTCATCATTAATTATAAAAAAGTTTTAAATGGTCAAACTATTTGCTCATAGACTTCACCAAAGAAAATATCTAGATAGAAAATAATTACATGAAAATACACTCAAAAAATCTCCAGTCACTATGAGAAGTTAAAACTATCAGTTAATTCTACCCAATTATTAGAACAGCTAAGAATAAAAAGATTGACCATAACAAGTGGTGGTGAGGAGCAGTGACTCTCATGCACTGTTGCTGGAAATGTGAAATGGCACAAACCATAGTTGCATATTTTCTTAAAAATCTCAAGCTACATTCACCAGATGATCCAGTAATTCCACTATAAGATACTTTCCCCTCCCAAAATAAAAACAGATATCCATTTCAAAAAAAATGTACTGAAATAGTCTGGCAGCCTAATTTGCAAACACCAAAAGCTAGATTCAAGCTAAATGTCCATTAACAGGGGAATGGATAAACCAATTTATATATATATATATATATATATATATGTGTGTGTGTGTGTATTTATAAATATTAATATATATATATTAATATTCCATCATTGTGGAGAAGGGAGGAGGAGAAGGAGAAACCATTGCTACATGGATGTCAAAATAATTCTAAGAGGAAGAAGACATGCAAAAAACTATACACTCTTCGATACCTATTACATAAAATTCTGCAAAATGCAAAGAAATCTATACTAACTGTGAGCAAATCCCTCACTGTGAATATGGTGGGGGGAGGCATGAAAAAATGTGGGAGGAGGGAGTTACAAAGGATCACAAGGAAATGCTGGGGTAATGGCGATGCTTATAATCTTGACTATAGTTATGACTGCATGGGTGTATTTATGTCAAAACATACCAAATTTTTACAGTTTAATTTCTGCAGTTATTTAATGTCGAATATATAATGCAGGGAAACTCTGAGTGACCTTAGTTTTATTTTAAGTGATGTTTCTGAGTAATTAAAAATACTTAACTCCAAGAGAATAACTTAATCCTTTAACACAATAATTAATTATATCAAACATTTTTGAGGCTAGGGTACACCCTCTCCTCAATATGTGTTCTCATAGCAATTTATACTTCTATATTGTAGCATTTATCACAATTGTCATCATTTACTGACTTGCTCAATGTTCATTTGTTCATGACAACAGAGAGGGTACTAGTATCTTTTATTGAATCCCTAGGTCCTAGTACATAGGAAGTGCTCAAATAGCATCACTGAATATCCTATTTTTGACCTGCTCTCTGAATGACAAAGAGCAGGTGATTGATACTTCAATGATGTACATATATTAAAAGTAAGAAATGATTTTACTCTATACTTTCCAATTTTCTCACTTATTTTATTAGTGTTCCTTGTAGAAAAAGTTTTTTCAATATTTTAAGACATGGATCTTTGTTAGGATTATTAGGCTCTGCTGTCTGTGGGTAACGTACTTGGGTGGAGAAAGGATAGATGTTGCAGCATTACAGTTATTTGTAATGATTAAGTTGTGATACATGTAATGGAGATGAAACGAATAATATCAGCTTTTGACCTGATTATTAAACTGGCATTTTCAACATCAAAAAAAAGGAGAAGAGATTGCATAAACCTAAGGGCCGACAAATCATATTAAGAGTAATGCTCTACTAGGGAAACTTGAGAGCTCCCAGCGAGAGTTGGAGCCTCCGTTCTAGAAGGTTCAAAAGATCGTTTTTGCCTGAGATGGACACAGGAGAGGCTTTCCCAGCCATCTTTCAGCATCTTAATTATCAAAACATATATGCCCAATACTAGCACAACAATATTTGAAGAAAGTTAATATTATCTTTTCCCCTCACTCATTCCACAGCTACCTATTACAAAGCTCCTAAATTACAACCCCTGGCTTCAACCAAGGGCTTCAAATTAAAAAGTCTCCATTAAAAAAAAAAATAAATGACTTTGTTTCAATAATTTACTCAGAGAGCTACTGCTGACTACCGCCTCCAGCACTCACAGCACCCACAGGAGGAGTGAGGTAAATTGTCAGAAAAGCAGCAAGATAGAAAAGCAACCACATGGGAAGGTCATCTTCCCTTCTATGGCACAGCCTGGCAGCAGGGTCTGCCAAGGCCTCCCCTCTTCTTCTCAGTGCATTTGAGAAACAAACATTTTCTTTATCAGGAAAAAAATGGCCTGTGGATACATTCCTTGATCTTAGGTAAATTTTGCAGACCATCAGACTATCAGGTGAATGGTATTCTTTTAGCTCTTGTGATAGTTGGGAGTTCCCAGGGACCCTCCCTCATTCAGTCACCAAATCTGTTTCTTTATTCAAGTCATTCTATAATCTGCTCCTTTCTTTCCAACTCTACAAATGTTACCTTAATTCAGCTCCTCTTTCTCTCTTGTCCAGGGACAATTGAAGATCTTTGGCTTTCCAGAACACTGAAAAAAATTGTGGTCTTTACCATGAATGGATTCACCATAAAATAAAAAGCTTTCCAGTGCACTGAAATAAAAATAGTTTCTTTCTAGATTTTTCCAATAAATCTAGATTAGTTTTTTTTTCCCTATATATAAGCTTGAATGGAGAAAGTTTTCTCTAGAATTTCTCAGTGCAAATTGAGAAATACTCAGTTTGCATTGAGCATTGAAAGATAAACAAGATAGGGGGCCTCCCTGATGGCGCAAAGGGTTAAGACTCAGCCCTATGAAGCTACGGGAAGCCGCTGCAGCACCAGTTCGATCCCTGGCCAGGGAGGTGACCCATGTGGCACAGCAGACCTCTCCTGTCTTGCCTGCTGCTCCCCTCAGCAGTGTGTTTCAATAGATCCACCTGTTCTGCTCCCTACTCTGTCTCTGGTGAATCCTCTCCCCACCCCCCAACCCCCACACCTCTGGCCTGCACCAATTGGAAGATTCTAATTTGGAACCTTCCTGATCCTTTCTATCTTAAGGATAAGTCCCACCCCTAATTCCTTACCCCCAAGCCCTATTGCAAATCCTTGCTGGTGGTTGGTTCTTTTCCATGGGCCTGAGATGCTATTCAGCAAGAAGAGATGCTCCCTTTCCCTTCAACAAATCCTTCATCTCTCAGGGGAGATCAACAAATCCTTCATCTCTCAGCATTCCTGGCATGCATGTATGTTATGGAAAGAACTGTGTGCTCTCTGAATCCAGGTGTTGAAAGCCTAACCCCACCGACACCTCTGCCAAGGCCTCCAAAGGTTACTGTAATTGGAGATCAGGTAATTTAAAGAGTCAGTCAAATTAAAATGAGGTTAGTGAGGTGGACCCTACTGCAATCTGACTGGTATCCATACAGGAAGAGGAAATTAGAACACAGACCAGAGAGAAGGCCAGGTGAAGTCTAAGAAAGATGGCCACCTACAAGTCAAGGAAGTCTCAAGAAACCAACCCTACTAACACCTTGAGCTCAGACTTCTAGTTTCCAGAACTGTGTGACTTCATGTTCTGTCCCCTACCCAGTCTGTTGCAGGAGTAACAAACTAATATAACACTGACCAAATGGTGAATTTTATTTTTTTTCTTCCAGATTTCTGTCAGGAGAAAGTCTTACTTAAGCACTGCATGGATCAATGTAAAGAGGAATCAAAAGTGTCGCCTGGGTGCTGAGGTCAGACAAGCTGAGGGACTTCCCTCACTCTGGGACAGAAGATCCCTGGAAGCTGGGAGAAGGGTCTGTGAGTATACCTGCTTCCCCTCATCACTGTGACAAATTATGACAAACTTAGTGACTTCAGAAAACAAAACTTGTTCTTTTATATTTCCCAAGGCAGAAATCCAAAGTGAGTCTCATGGGGTTAAAATCAAGGTGACAGCAGACAGCCTTACTCCTTCTATAGGCTCCAGAGGAGAATCCACTGACTTGACTTCTCTGTCTTCTAGAAGCTACCTGTATTTCTTGCATCATGACCCTATCTTCAAAAAAGTATCACTCACATTCTTTTTCAATTGCTACATCACCTTTTTTGACTCTTTGTTCCCTGCCTTCCTTTTATAAGGACCTCTGTGATGACAATGTGCCCACCTGGATAACCCAGAAATCTCTCCCCATCACAAGAGCCTTAATTGAATCACAACTCCCAAGTGCCTCCTGTCTTGTAGGGACACATACTCACAGATTCTGAGGATTCGGAGGTAAGCATGGTTCACCTTACAATGTTGAGGACACCCAGAGGGCATGAGGCCCAGGAGGGTCTAGGAATGCAGAAAAACCAAAGGAGACTCCCCCAGTGGGTAGGTCTGTGCTGTGATCCCTGTCTTTGTCCCACAAAAAGTTGGCTCTCACCACCAAAAAAACCAAATGTTTGGCATGGTCAGTTAGTGTGCCCACAGGAGCAAATGCTGAGCCAAGAATTGCTTATTTGGGAGATGGTATTGGAGCAGAGAAATTACACAGGCAATGGAAGGCAGCCAACATGATATCTTACAAAACAATCAAACTATGGTGAGCTTAAATCTATTTGGAAATTGGGGGTGAAGGAGGGGATGGGAAAATCCCTCAAAGTTGTTCCACTTGAGAAACAAGGGAACGAGGGTATCTATACACCAATTTCTGTCCATCACAAGTGAATTCCCTGACCCTTGCTTTACAAGGCATCTGAGTAGCCTCTAAAGGGTTTGGAAAAAAAAAAAAAAAAAACCTTCCAGCTTAGAAATTCAAATCCTAGCAATCCAGAAGCAGTAGGAACATACTGCAGTGGAAATGCCAAATAGAAGTGGACAGAACATCAACAATGTCTGTTAAAATTAGATCACTCACGGAAATCAGTGGCATGGCTAGTTTTCCATCCTCATTGACATGGGGTTGAAATACTCTATAAACACAAGGTAACAGATGACATCTGGATTACACAGAGAAGAAACATCCATGGGACAGTGGCTTCTGTGCTCGCCTTATATACTATGCATATAGGATTGCCACAACTGCAACTCATTCTGTAGACTTCTACGGAAAACCAGCCTCGAGCCCCCTCCTCCATGGCCCCCACTCAGGACTTCTGTGGAAGCTCCGTTTCCAGCACTTTCCTGGTGTGCATCCAATTGCCCCTTCCGCACCCACTCCACTCCCACCTCTTTTGGCTTAGACAGATCATCAATCTACACTGCTACACATCTCTGTTGCTCTTTTGAATAGGTGAAAAGATATTGGATAGAGTTTCTCTCCACCTACTACTTCCTCCCTTGATTAAAAAAAGAAAATTAAAAAAGAAAGTACCAAAAGAAAAATCCCCGGCTGTTATTTTCTCCTTCCATTTCACTCCTAGTCCTCAGCCCTTTCCTTTCACTCCCAGCCATGAATCAGGCTGTTCTCAAGTCTCCAAGTCCAGACACACCAGGACAATGCACATGGAGGTACTTTTAAGTAAGAAGTCAATGTTCTATAATTTAATTTTCTCCTCTCACATTAAACCTGCCATTCTCCACATAATCAGAGTGATAAATGCAGAGTCAGATGCCGTCTTCCTGACATTAATACCCATCAGTACTTCAAATGCAAACAATTGTGACATTCGACTTTATAAAAATTACCAAGTGCACCAACTCCGCTTAATTAAACCATTTAAAAGTTGCTTTTGTTACATTTAATGAATGATATATTATACTGCAATGAAACATGCAGCAATACAAATACTTCACAATGCTTCCAATTAAGACTCACTTCACTTATGCCAATTGACAACACAAGTGTTCCACACTTCATTCAGTTTGTGCATTTTAAATGAACGGGTTAGTGAGAAGGGTGCTTCTTTGCTAATGAGTTTTGTAATCAAGGCATCTATTTTAATTTCAAATTGGCTAGATTGGGGGAAATTGCTAGACTAAATGACTGGTACTAATTAGAATTATAAAAATATTCATCATGCCATGGAATTAACATGGGGGTCTGATTTTCCTACATTTGCATATTGCTTGAGTTTTGGGGGAAAAATCTTGACAAATTGTCTTCTCTTTAGCAAATTGAACAAACACTATATCTGTTTTAGCCCTTCTTTTCATTTAAAGCATAATACATATTCATGATTTGTAAATGAAGTTAAATGATTTCAACTTCTATCTTCATTACCATATTAAAGATGTTGTCTCCATAAGCTTCCTCAAAAAACTTCTGATCATAGTATTACCTATTTAAATGGGAAATACTTTGGATTAAGCTATGTATTAACCCAGATTTGGGGGTAAATGAATGGTAATGGTGAGTAAAGCAGGGCAAAACCTGAAAAAGAAAGACCACTGCCTTGTTTATTTTCTGCTTGTGGCCAAATTAATTAGTCCTCTGCCCTACCCCCAAAGTGCCATTATAGGAAGGGTGGGCCAGAAAAACCACTGGATTCACTTCAATGTCAGGTCGCCCATGGCTGGTTTCTTTGTCTCACTAGAATGGCGTTCTCTGGGCTGGGGTCCAGCACCAGGTGGCACCCATGGAACGCTCCCTAAGTTGTGGAAAGTCTGTCCATCTATGAGGGAGAGTGAGGTATGGTGGTTAGCATGGGAATCCCCAGCCAGACCTAGAAAACCACAGGTCAGTCCCCTCACCTGCTGTGTGACCTTGAGCAAGTTAATATCACCTTCATGAGTTAATATCACCTTCATGAGTCCTATGCTTACCTGCAACTGGGAAGTAATATCCACCTTGCAGGCACCTATGGGAATTCAATGTAATGATGTGTGTATAAAAGCTCCTGTCATTGCCTATACACAGGAGATGCTAGAGGACATGGATCTCCATTTCCAAGAGGCACCAATACTGACTAACAGAATGCAGGGAGCGTAAGAGTTACTGGGCGCCAACCTCAATTCTCTGCATGTCTCCATCCCGTGGCTCCAGAGTATTTTGTTTCCATTACAGCTGTCAAATCAAATAACCAAATACTAATTCAATTTTGGGATATAGCCACAAAATTCATCTGAAAAACTACCAAAATAAATCACTTCCGTAACATCTATCTACAGTGGGTGCTTCTAAATAATAAAACCTGTATCAATCGCTGAGTTGTAAATAATATAGATTGAGGTTATATCCAACAAGAGTACACTTTTTGTGAGGAGGAGGAAAATAATTCTGAGAATTTCACAATTCAAAAGCCACCATAGTGGACAGCAAAGCTGGGGAAAGGACAAATCTTAGGTGTGCTGTATTCCCCAGTGCAGGAAACTTCTCTCTATCCTTCCCCTTGAAAAGAGGTTTAAATAATGATTTCAAATAATTTTTACCTAAATGGACCCTATTCACACTCAGGTGAAGCCTTTTTGAAATCATCACCCTATAATTCAGAATAAACAGAAGCGATTCACAGTAGAGTACTTTTTAGAATTTAAAAATTCTAAATCTACTGAAATAAAATTACAGAAAACAAATTGTATGAAAAAGAGTCACAAGCAAAATTCTGTCATCTTAAAAGTATATATATATTTGGGGGGGGATATTTCTTTCCATTCTTTCTAAAACTTTTCCTCCTTCCTTCCCTTTTTACTTCTTTCCTTCCAGCCTTTATCTTATTTCCTATTTTTTGCATACCCATATTCAAAGAATATTGATTTAATTTAAATGATTTTGCATAGTTCATGTTGTAATATAAAATATTAGCATGTAATATCAAATAGTAGTATGTAGCCATGTTGCTATAGGATCCTATGGGGGCCATTTTAATGGCTGCAAAACATTTTGGCAAATGCATGTAACATGTTTTAAAGTCCCTTAAAGTCAGACATTCAGTAATTTTCCCATTATAAATGACTTGTGTAAACATCACTATGCCTAGAGCTTTGTGCTTATCCCAGTGATGTAGTCTCAGAAGAGGAGTAACTGAATCACTGGACCAATGTTATGATTAGAGATATGTCTTCTGCTCACATTTCCAAGGTGTTTTCCAGTAACAAAAATTCATCTGCATCAATATTACTTCAGATTTTGTTTCACCACCACATTATCAACACTGGGTATTATCTTAGTGGCATTAAAGAATAACATTTTATAAATGAAACCTCCTACATCAATTTTAAATGAGCATTTTTTGAAAAAATTCCATATATATTTTCTGAATTAGCTGGGCTTACTCAGCATCATTGAATTCTTGCTTTTGATTATGTCTACCTATAGTGTTAATATATATATTTTAATCCTCCTCAGTTATTTATTTCACTTGCTATGTTCCAAACTTTTGAGGAATTCATCTTGTGTCTATTTCTCCAGCAGCTTAGCCAGTCATAAATCATAAATCCTCTGCATTAAATAAAAAGTGAACCTGACAGAGCGCTGCCCTGCTGGTGGGGAAGGTAATACCTGGAACACACAGAGGAGCATCCTGGGATGCCAGTCATGGTGTGCTCCTCCTCGGGGTCCTGGCTTCGCAGTGTGTTCAGTTCATCATATACTCACTTTTCTCCCTCTCTCTCTCTGTGTGTGTGTGTGTGTGTGTGTGTGTGTGTGTATCAGACTTCATTTAAAAGGTTTAAAGACTGACCCTAACTTTAAAAGACCAGGTGCTGTGACACCAGAGTGAGTAGCCATGACAGAGGCAGAGAATGGAGAGAAGGTAAAGGTATGGGGCACGAGCTCAGGCAGACAAGAGGCCAAAAACTTGCAAGTAGGGGCAAGCAGATGCCTCAGTCCAGCGGTAGAACTAGAAGCCTAGGGTCAAGGTTTAGGCACAGGGGTCAGTGGGGGACACAGCATCAGTGTGAGCATCATGGAGCAAGCAACTCCTCGCCAAAATCCTGCCCTGCTGCGTTTCTACTATGAGAGCATAACTGCTTTGAGAAAGATGCTGAGAAAGGTGCCTGAGCACCCTTCTTAGGACATCTATCCTATCTGCCTATTTAGTTTAGCACATAGAACTGTGTCAGGTAGCCAAAAAGGAAACCTAGAAGGTATGGGAGGAAACAGAAAGTCTGAGCATGATATAGAAAAAGCAGGTTTGGGATGTAAAGGCCACCAAATCCACATGTTGCTAATGGTTGTTCCTTTGAGCTAATGTTCTCTTGAACAATGTTGCCATGAATGGGGATCCTCACTGCACCACCCTCATTGAGTGCAAGGTAACATTGTGCACTCAACCTATTTTGTCATTCAGAACTAAATTCAAATAGATTAATGCTAGCATTTTTATAACACAGAGGTTGCTCCACCTCCTTAATTAATAAATAGGGCCATTCTTGGTCTGCTGTCCTTAATTTCACCTTCAGGAAACAGCCTCATGGCAACTGGTGTTTCTATGGTGATGGAGTTCATACATGCCCACTGTACCAGTAAGACATCTAGAGGAGTGGTGTCAGCATGTCACAGGTGAGTGGGGCAACGGGTTTTTCTCCTCTTGAATGATATAAAAAAAGGTCTTATAGGCATGGAGGAGGACCTACTGAAAATGCAATGTTTTTCTTTAAATAAAAGGTGCCCTTCACTCCTACTTCAGTCCATGGGGGATAAGCTTCAAAACCTTGATCATCCCTAGTTAATCCCCAAACAGCTTTATCCCCACCAGGTGGGGAGACATGAATCCTGTTTCTGCCAATAGCTGTTGAGGAAAGTTATCAGTACCTGCTAATCCTGGAGGCTCTGAATACAATTATATATCTAATCTGTGGGTTTATATGAGAATATAAATGAAAGGAACAGCTTTATTTGTATCCAAGATTCCAGAAGTACAGATTTAAACTTCCTTCTGCAGAACCTCCACACGCCAGCAACACTTTAGTTCACCAGGACCCCGCAGGTGCATGATGCGGAAACCAGGGGGGTAACCATCACTACCTCCTCCCGCACAGCCCCAGCATTGCCAGGGACCGTGCCTCAAATGACATCAGCTTCTTAACCAACATGTCTGTCAGTCAGATAATATTGAACTTTGCTAGTAGAAGATGATTAAAAAAAAAAAGGAAAGAAAGAAACCCACAGCTGCACACCCACCCCCAATGATGATACCAGCAGCCCTTCCTGATGTGTACTAATGTTTAAGAAACTGGCTTTCACACTGAAATTATGGACAATTCTAGTCCAGTCTAGCAAAAAAGTGTCTGAAAAACAACAGTCTAAAATCTCACTGAATTGCTCATCTCTGATTTCCAAAGCCTGCTGTATTTGTTAAAGTTTCATTTTGCCAAGAAGATAAATGATAATCGAGAGCTTTGCAATCCCACCTTTCATGCAGAAAAATAGATACATTCAACTCTCTATCTCCTCTGCAAGGCCCCGTGCCAGGATGTATGTATCTGTGAGTACCACCAAGAATGTGCCCATTTTTTAAAAAACAACACTAAGTCTCTTGTCAAAATGAAGGATGGTGAAACATCCAGCTTTCTACAGCAATGAGAACAGCGCCTATCTATTTAGAGGATTGCAATGTCTTCAAAACCCATCTCAAAATCTTTCAAAAATTTTCGGTTATAAGACCACTGAGCCCTTCAGCTAATCCAAAACATTACAACAAAAGCTGTTTCAGTCATCATGCAGGAAGTAACCTGATAGAAACAAAAGAGAATCTTGCCTCTTAAACAACTGGTAAACACACAGCCCTTAGAAGATGTTCTAGAGTTTTGTTTCTGAGAAAAGAGAAGTATCCTTTCTTATTTCCAATTTCGTCACCCATATCATATCAGGGCCACTGACTTTTTAATCTCAAATATTCATATGAAACACTCTTAAGATTCTGATGCCCAAGATAAAATCTATTGTATATACTTGGCACTGAGTCCTTTAGTATTAAAATACAAGATGGCGGGAGAACCTGTAGGGTAGAGCCCTACAGGAGTGAGGAGGAATTGGTAAGTTCAAGGGATAGACAAAGTGGAAGGACTTAGTCAAAAGTCGAAGTCAAGATTTGCAGGAAACAGAGAGGGCTTTGGTAGTCTGGGATGCATCAGAAATGCAGTGGCTTGGTACTCCAGTGGGGTCAAGAGCAAGGTGCATTTGCCCCTTTACTCCCAATCCTTCACAGCTTTGGAAATTATAAGGCTGGCAAGATCTTCACCCACAACCTGACTTGGACCAGTCAAAGGTAGCCACATTTCCCTGTAAATCCACAAACTGCCATGAAGTGCCTCAACGCAATATGCAGCTCTTAATTTCTGGATACAGTGTTCTATCCAGAAGGCATTTCCTTAATTCCCCCCCCCCAAATACCTTTTACTCAGTGAGATCTCCTGGCAAGTACCCTGCAGCACTGAGTTAGCAATTGGATATTGTCCTTTTAAAATATCATTCAATTAGGTCTTTTGTAATACCACAACCTAATGAGATAGTCTTACCGATTCTAAAGAAATTGCTAGTGCATTTCATCAAAGGCACAATAATGGAAACATCGATTCACTCCTCACCACAACATCTCCCTTTGATGCTGCAGTCACCTAACTACCACACTTTTCATTTTGTCTAGAAGCAGCCAGCCGCCTCAATGCATGCCCATCAGACAAGGATCCAGTCTGAAATAAGACATGTGAATATCAATCTCAACTACACTTGTGTCTTCATTTGCTGCTGCCCAGGATCATTCTTTGACTCTGAACCAATAAATTGTCCCCCAATAAAGAAAAATTCTACTGAAGATAGGATAACTGGAGCCTGGTGTTTTAGGCCAACTCTACAAATGTTGCCAAAGGCATCATCTAGCTCCTCAAACCATTTATTCAAAAGAATGGCAGGGCATCCATCAGAGACTTAGTGGGCCTGAAGAAAGTCCAGTCACATCATGTAAAAGATGTCAACAGGAAAGAATACCTTCTCAAAAATGCATCCGCAAATGTGTAATGTGATTAGGTAAATCCACAACACCCACTGTCATGTTTCCGAAAAAAAGCAGCCACCCAGTCTGAAAGTATTTTGAATGCACTATACCCACAAGGGTAGCTCATTAGCCATGCCCCAGATGTTCTTAGCACTGTGGACATGGAGGAGAACATACGCCTTCCAGATACACACAGGACACGTTGCATTTGCTTTATTAACCCCCTGCCATGAGATGTCTGTTGCTTCTAACCCAGCTTGTCTCTGAATAAATAAAAACATGGTCAGGGGCCTGGGCTTCATCTAAATAAGTTAGCATCCAGTCATTTAGCAATATCCAAATATATATTATTTTTTTTTCAATAAAGCTTCAAATTTTCTGGCTATTCTAAGCATCTAAACTCACAGACTATCTGACATTTGGCTAAGTCTTTCACACAATATCCACTTGATACCATGAAAGAAATGTATTTGCAATGGCTTTTGCTCTGCAAATGTCATCTGGGTGTCCTTAGGGGATTGCATTAAGCACCTGGCGCCCACCATGAGGCTCCTTAATGAGAGATATAAAGGTTATGTTGAAATTATTGTTTAAAGGTGCTGACATCTCACACACATGCACACATACACACACACACACATTATAAATCAAATATTCAAATGTATGCTGAAGAGCAACTGTTTCAGGATTTTGAAAAAAGGACAGAGAAGGAGCTCTCCAACCAAGGTTATTTTCTACATATCTCTATGCAAGACAGTGTTTGTAATTATCTTTTTCCTTCCACTGATTGATTCTACCATATTACATAATAATTTGGCATCAAAATAGTACTAAGGTTCTGAGATGACAGGAAATACAGAGAAGAAAATCTAAGATCCCTTGTGTTAAGTATAAGTTGATGGACTCTAGAAGGTTCATTACCATAGCATTTACACATTCATCAACTAACTTGTTTATGTAACCAATATTTAATGAGCATTATTAAGTAACTCATACTCAGTTATACCAGAGTGCTGTACAACAGTCCTGTCTTCCTGGAGCTTGATGCAAATGATCCAAAACTCACATCAATCAATGTAAAATCTTAACGATGATGGGTATTTTGATGGAGTGAAAGAATACCTAAGGGGATTTAACTGTTAGGGAGTTTAGGGAAGACATTCTGAGGGAGTAATTCTGGGTGTGAGATGAGACAGTGATGAAGTTTACTTTGGGAAGAAGATTCTAGATCTAGGAAAGGGAGCACAGTGGACAACTGGGGTGAAGGAATGAAAGACAATCATTCAAATGGAAGGGATAACAGTGAATCATAAGAAAGGAGAGACCAGCACAGGCACTGAAAGATCTATGGAGAACTTAGCCTTATTTATGGGGCAATGAGAAAGTGCTGAAGGAGTTTAAGCAAAGGCATGAAATCACAAGATCTATATTTGAAGAATATAATATTTAGGCTATTGTGTGAATACACTGGGAGAGATTCTAGCAAAAGTTCCAATAGCAAACGTAACCTATGTCTGAATGGTGGTGGTAATAGAAAGAAATGGATGGAAACGAGATATTTATAGAAAAGACTATGATGGGTAGAAATGGTTAAGAAACAGGAATTACTAGGATATCTCCTAGGTTTCTCACTTTTGCAACTAAATGTATATAATTAGTTGCAGTTCTGGAATTGCAGCTGAAATACTAAGAGAGCAAATTATGTTGGGGGTAGGGGTAGAACAGTGGGTTATTTTTGGAATATACTCAATCTGGAGGCATCTGAGACACACAAGAGACAAGGTCAAGTACGGAGCCTGATACATGGATTAGGAGCTTAAGGAGGTCACTATAGGTCACTTATAGGTCACTATATCTTGACTGCACCTTTGGCAAATAACAGCATAGACATATGTGAAGTTTCCCTTCCTCAGCTAAACTGAGAATAACGCTATATCAAATTTTTTTCAAATCAAGGCATCAAGGTGTGATGGGATATAGTCTAGTCTTGAAATCTAACAACATGCATTCAAGACCTGGATCCACTACTAGCTGGGCGGGCTTGAACATGCACCTTAGCTTTTCTGTACCTTTGTTTCCTACACTCCTTAAAATTATTATGAACACATAGTCCCTAGTTTCTTCACAGGGTTGTTTTAAAGGTCAAATGAGTAAAATTCTAGAGAAAACTATTTTAAACCTATGAAATGATAAATAGCATTGCCAATAAATGAAATATAACTGTCTGCATATTTTGATACTAAAGAAAAGAAAGGAAGACTAGTTGCTGCAGATAAAATCAACTTGGTTAGAATGATGAAATGCCATTGAATCCCCTCCAAAATCTGGATTGCATAAACAAGGGTTTTTCACTGGGTAGGACCAGGCTGACAAGATATGAATGAAAATAGAACTGGTTCACCTTTTGATCGAGACTGTAGGCCAGTACCCAGTCCTCTTGCTTGGGATGGAAGAGCAGGCTCTGGATAAAGAAGGTAAGCCGGTATTTCTGGTAGGTCGCCCCTTCGTCCGAGCTGATCAATATGCTGCTCTCCATTTCAGGATCACTAAGAAGCATGATCTAAAGAAAGGAGGAGGGATATAGATTTAGTGAGTAGGAGAAATAAATGCAATAAATTAAAGCCTAACTATAAAGTCACCTGTATCTGTATTTCACAGCATACAAAGAGGTATCAGGCCCTCCTTATGAAATATTGGTTTGTGTCTCTTTTTCCTGATTTAAT
The DNA here is from genome assembly GCF_014898055.3 of Talpa occidentalis. Taxonomy (NCBI): domain Eukaryota; kingdom Metazoa; phylum Chordata; class Mammalia; order Eulipotyphla; family Talpidae; genus Talpa; species Talpa occidentalis. The sequence goes on from NW_023605194.1 coordinate 17,298,451, forward strand.
CCTTCATTGCTGAAATACTGTACAAGGTTAGGTCTGCATACATATAAGATTTCAGTTTTCGATTTTTACTTTCACTTGCCATGACCGTCTTTTGCACATTGGGAGTATGTTCTAAGGGATACTGTGCCCTGACCTTAGATCAGCACACATCTCTCTCCCTTTCTCCCTCCACCTACTGTTCTCCATCACATTGTTTCTCTCAATGCTCTTTACTCATGGAAAGGACGCTCCTAAGATCCCACTGTTTGTTCTGTTCTTTCTGAATAACTTCAGTGATTTAATTGATATAAGTGGTTTTATGATCCTTGCCTTCTGGATATTTTCCAAAGCACATAACCCAAAAGACATTTGAGCCAACTATTGCTGCCCAAGAAAGTCTGTCATCTTCAAGTCAAATGGATTGAACGGTCCAGTGACAAAATCCTGGCATCAGCGAGAACGGGTTCAAATCTCAACACGCCTCTGTCCATATAGGGTCACCTTGGAAAGTTACTTTGTATTTAGAGCCTTCAGGCCACAATAGCAAGTTTGAGGATGTCCACACTGCCTTTGTTCACTGGGCATATGAATGTCCTTGGCAAGGTTCTAAGTAGTTTTACTGTAAGTTCTTTGCAGCAGCATTTTTTAACCACATAACTAATTGGCCATAAAGCAATTTTGCCATAAAAGAAAAAGTTTGGTTTGATAGTTTCATTTGACAGTTTGGTTTCAGATTTCCCATTTTTATATAGTATAAAACTTACCCTTCATAATGGTCTCCACAGTGATGAGTAGGCAGGGTGACCTTAAAAGAGTGTTTAACAACTATGTATATTGACTCTATGGAAAACATGATGATGAAACTTCCCAGAAGTGTGAATTAAGAGTGTAAAGCCAGGCTGCATGCTGCATCAAAAAATAACATACCAGTTATCAAACCATTCAGTGAACATGGTCATCCCTCCCACCATCAAAACCGAAAGTTTACCAAGCACAACAGTCTCTGAGAGCATCAACTATGGATTCTTTAGCTAATTTAGACACAAAAATTACTTTTCATGATTTTATCTTTCTTACTGAAACAATTGCCTTCTGACCAGTTAAGTGGCAAAAATGTTTGCACTGAAAATGCTTGTGTCAAAGAATCTTCAGCGACTCTACTAGACACACCTTGACAAGGGGTTTCTCTTTACATTTCAGGACTTGAAAACACCCTCCATTCGGTGCAATGTGGTTTATGCTTACAACACTTCAGTGACTCTGGTTTCACTCAGAAGCATGATTGACTTTCTGGGATTAAATCTAATAGATGAAGGTGCTCAGACCTTTCCCTTCGGGAAGCTGGGAATGGTCTTTCACACCACTGACACCTGCGTCCTTCTTAAAGTTCTCCCTTCCAGGGAACACCACAGGCATCCGGCTTCCCTCTACACCGATCCTGAATACTCTACCTTCTCTTATTGGCCCTTAAATATGATGTTTCTGCACCCATGTTTTGACTTCCTTCTCTTCTCACTCAACATATTGTCACACTGCTTCTAGCAACCTCTTCCACTCTTGTTTGGGTTTGGTTTTTTTTCAACTACTACTATTTTGAAACTAAGTCATAAATTAAATTTTAACATGAGTTCTCCCCCTCTCAGTTTAAGATTTGAAAATTCAGCTTCCCAGTAGTTGCCTCTATTAGGATGTCCCACCAACACCACAGACACAAGAAGCCCCCAAAGCACCTCCTCCAGGCCCTCTTCCTCCCCAAGTGCTTCCTGCCTGAGTGTGTGTTTCCACAACCATTTTTATGAGGTCAAAGCCTCAGATTCACCCTTGCCTCTACTGTTTTGCTCCTCTCCTAATGTTAGTCTCTGAGTTCTGTGCATTTTACCTACCAGCTCCAAAATCAGGTCAATTTACTCCCTGTATCCTTTGATTGCCTTAGTCCAAATGTGATCAGCTCAGCCCAGGATTACTGGAAGATACCCCTAGCCATTCTCACAACTTTAGCTGTGTTCCCTCCAAACCATTTTGTGCACCGTGTTCAGAACAGTCATCCTATAATATAAATTATCAAGTATATGTTTGATTTAGACATCTCCTACTTAAAACAATTCAATGGTTCATCTTGATATGCCTATATTTGAATTCCTTAAAACAGCCTGGCAAAACTCAACCCCACTTATGTCTCTGGTTTCAGAAGTAGCATAATTCTTTTGACCTTTATTATCTAGCTCTACTGAAATTCTTTGAGTTCTTATTGTTTGCTGAGCGATTAAATGAGCAAATGTATTTATTTCCTCTTACAGTTCTTCCTGTCTTTAGCTACATGGCCGCCAGTTGTCAGGGCTATTTCTGAACATGGTGTGAGCCTTGGGCCCAAAGGACAAAATTAAGCACAAGCCTATCTCCCTATCCTATAAAAAGAAACTATTAATAGCAGTACATTTAAAATGTTAGCCATAGCAGATATTAGTATTATAAAGTAAGCTTTAAAGCAAATTCAATCCCTTTAACTGCTAAGATTCATAGTGCTTTTTCCCTATTATTTCTTTGAGCTTCCAAGACAAACTTACTTTCTTTTTCTCAAATATTTGCTTTTGCTTCATTGGAATAAGTTATTGCTAGTTATCAGCAAATGTTTAAGAAATGGATGCAGTACAATATATTTTTTCATTCATGTGTGAATAATCTAGGGGGGAAGTCTTAGATGGGTTTTTCATAGACAGAATAATTTTCTCCTCCTTTGGAACGGTGAAGGGGTAGGAGTAACTGGTAAATGCACCCCCACTGCCCTTGAAAAAAATCTCAGAGGATGCATCGATGCTCTTTGTAGAGTTTAAGAGGACAGATATACTATGTAAGAATGAGGCTTTCATATCTGCCCTCACAGGCTTTACACTGTGTACCGATGGGCTACATAACAGGCAATGAAATCATTTTTCCCCTGGTGCAGAGAAATTAAACTGCTTATTTTATGCAGGTATAAAGAAGCTTCATGCCTATGATTTTAATTAGAAGATAAGACCAACATCATAAACGGATGTTATTTTATGTACTATAAGTTACCATACATAAATAAGGGTAACCATCAACTATTTTGTGCAATGTATTCTCTTCCTTGAGTCCTGTATCTTTCTGTACATACACATTCACGCTTACAAATGCAAGATTATCACTCCATACACCACTGTCCCCTGCATGTGTGCACACACATGCTTATACACTCACTGATGTTGCATGCACATATCCAGAAATGAATTCAAATAAGGTATATTGACATGATGTGGTGATTTTAAGGAGCTTTTGTTGGCCAGAGTACATTTTTATTGCAACCTTTCTCTGACATTCTCATCAGAAATCCTTTTATATACTTTGATATCACTGCTGTATCTGTATTCAATCCAAGTTTCTGAGATGAATGAAGAAAGGGAAATAGAAACCTACATGTTTTGGATTTCTAATCTGTGCTAGGCACTTTGTTGGATATTTTATTGAAACCTCATATAAATTATGTGAAGTAAGTATCATTACCTGCATTTTATAGATAAGGAAACAGGTTCAGAGGAAAGCAACTTGCCTATTACCTCCTCTGATGAACTCAAACACCCCCACCTATATGCTAACATTTGATTGGACCTTGAACTTGAACACAATGTCATCTTTATAAAGGGAGAAGTAAAAGTCAGAAAAGCAAGTCCTTACCCTTCTTTTAAACATCTTTAAGAAATCCACCCAAAAGTCATCTTCAAGAAGGCCCTTTTCCTCCTCTGAACTTATATCTACTTTACCCAATGGATACAAAGAATTAAATGAATTAGAATCCAAAGAGTAAATATAATGTTAGTACTTTTAAAAATGGAGAGGAACATAATAAGCATGATAATAAAGTAAATGCCTCATCAGATGCTGTCTTCAGGTGAATTTTGTGTTTGTATATTAATATACCATGTATACAAAGAAAATCATACCACATCCACCCAAGTTTGTACTGTTAAGCAGAGATTTCAAACTCAAATGCCTACAAGGGCAAAGCAGGTAGTGAGGGAAGCAGATAATGCAAGACAAGGAGTGGCAGCATGTTCCAAGCAGGAAGTGTATGTCTATTCTTCAACTATTTAAAACTGAACTTTTTAAGAATAGGTATCTAAATTAAATCTGCTGTGGATTGACATTTTGAGCCAGGTACATGATTCTTGGTTAAGTTGGGATAAAAAAAGTTTATAAGCCTTGATTTGTAATTTTTAATCACAGGTATATAGGTATAGAACTTATGCAGATGGCTCTTTTAGATACCCCTTGGCTTTATGTGAGTTTGACAATCTAAACAGAAAAGTCTACCTATTGGAGAGTTTTGTTTTGCCTTATTGTGCTTTCCTCTCATTCAGTTTTGATTCTTTATCCAGCTTGTCTCATTAGATCTGCTCAGGAAGGGGAAAAACATTTTTAAATATGATTTAGCAGGGTTATTTATGGTAGAGGCTCTAGGGGCAGGTGACTTGTATTCAAGTCCTCAGTCAGCTACTCTATGTGAAAATGTAATGATGTTACCCAACTTTTCCAGGTTTGTCATCTCATCTATTAAAAAAAAAAAAAAAACGAGGAGATAATCATTGTATCTAAGTTGCACTGCTATTGGGAGGATTAAATGAGATAATGATTAAAAGAGCTTAGCACAGGAACATAATTGCTAAACAAACATTAACCTTTGTCTTGAAATCACCCCAGAAAGGAGCAAAGCTAAAGTCAGAGGGACACCAAGCAGATTGGAGACAAACAGAAGTGATTTAGGGATTATTTGTCTCCCTCTCTCCAACTCCCCTTATTTCTGAGCTTTGGGATAAAAACAAAAGGCTCAGGCAGTGGGAAAAGCAGAACTGTTGTTCGCATGTGATAGTATCTCATTCCTGTAGAGGAGAAAGTTCTAGAAATCAGTACAACCTTGTGTTTATAGTTAACACTGCTCTATGATACAATTGGAAGCTTGTTAAGAGTGTTGATCTTATTTATTTTTATTTTACCACAATGTAAAATAAACATGAAAGAATGGGGAAAATAAAAACTACATTTTATATTTATTTTATTTCCCTGATAATAATTTAAGAAAAGCATACTCTGTTAGCAAATATCACCACTGATGAAATGAACACCAGTCAGTAAGGCACTGTTGTAAAAGACAATAGCTGCCTTGAGTGCCCACCCTCATCTCTTCCGAGGGAGGTGCCAACGTGAAGGAAGCTAACATGCCACTGCCCACGCACAGGGTGTGAGCCTCCTACCAATCTCTACAGAGGTACATGAAGAGTTGATGAATGTGCATGAATGCACTGCACATGATTGTCTGCAACTCAGACTAGAGATGGACAAGCCTTAAGAAATTTCCAGAATATGGATGGTGCAATGTCTTTGTTTTTCTTTTCACCTATAATGGCTTTTGCAGGAAAGTCTTGAGAAAGGTGAATAGTAGCCCACATTTTAACACTGAGTTGCAATTGCAAAGGACACATGGAGGTCAGGAAGCAGACAGAGGCTCTGCTTAGCCAAAGATGCTTTCAGAAGCCTGTAAGCTTCTCTGTGTCTAAACTTGTCAAAATTGGTCTTGGTTATAGCAAAATCTCCCCAGAAATCTTTCCAGAATGCACCCTATCCTGCAGCTAGGTGAGTCTCACAATGTCACTGATAAATATGTCATCTTATTCCATTACCCCCATTCTCTCTGTTTCTCCCGAGTGCAATCTATGAAATGGGGGAGCGAGTGGGGATTTCTACCTCTCATTCAGCCAGACACACCAGAAAAGCAAAGGAAACAAATTCCAGTCCAATGCTTTGAATGCAGTCTCAGAACAGGAGTAAGCAGACTGCCTCTGAATAGTAAGGGAGAAATGCTATAATTTACTGTATAATTGAGTCCTAATGGGAGACCCTTAGCACAGTTGGTGCTCAATAAGAAATAACAATAATATCAATACAAGTTCACAAAAAATATAGAGGGAAAGTCTTTGGGCTAACCCCACAACCTATTGACATAATTGATACGTTGTTGGATATTGACTTACACACAAATAGAGCCTGTTACAGATAAGGCTTTTAGTTGCAATGTAACAATACACCACCATTCACTTTGATTTTTCATCCTCATTCTCTCTTACACACTCTCTCTCATCCATCCATCCATCTACCCATCCATCCACCACCTATCAATCCATCTGCCCATCTAACATCTTTTACAGCAGTGGTCCTCTCCTGAAGAAGGAGCTCCCAGCAAGGCGCTTATAGGCACAGCTGGTATTTTGATCTGTTCACTGTGGTTGCCACTCTGCTTGAACAGAGCGTTGTGGGAGGTGGGGAACAGCAGAAAAAGAATCAGCAAATCACTTCAGCGAGAGGACAGTATAATGATCCAGATGGGAGGGCTGGGGCCTGAGTTACACGGCAGCTTGGAGGGACTAATATGCAGAACTTCTGGATGTAGAAGGAAAAGTCAAAGGGGTCTTGTAGATATGATGTGGTGTATAAGAGAAAATGACAAGATGCATTAAAAGGTTTTAGACCCATATGTTCATCTCAGTGTTGCTTATCATAATTAAGTATTAGAACTAACTCAAATTGCCTAATACGTTTTTGGCCTGAACAACCAGAAAAACAGAATTAGCATTGATGACATAGGAAAGTCTGTGGGACAAGAAGTTGGGGGCTTTGGAAATTAGGACTTCAGTCCTGAAGAAGCCTGTCTTAAGATGCTTAACAGGCATCGAAAAGGGGATGTCAAGTAAACAACAACCCCGATAACACAGGGGTTAAGTGTCAATGCTATTATTGCTGTGACCTGAGTTTGATCCCCAGGAAGGAAGGTTTCCCACATGGTATAGCAGACCTCATCTGCCTCGCCCCCTGCACCCTTCAGCAGTGTAGTTCAGTAGATCCACCTGTTCTGCTCCCCTCTCTGTTTCTGGTGAATCCTCTCACCCCCTGTACCTCTGGCCTACACCCCCATTCTTCTATGCATGCATGCATGAATTAATGAATTTTTTTTTTAAGTAGACAACAGATGTTGAAGGAGTATTTTCAGGAAAGTGGGCTGGCCTGCAGATAAGAACTTAGGAGCCACTGTGTGTGGACAGCATTTGAAGATGTGGATCTGGGGGTCACTAAGGTGGCAAATAGAGATGGAATAGAGTTCAAAGAGCTGAGCTCATGAGCAGTGCTTAAGGGTCGAAAAGATAAGGAAGGATGAGAAAAGGAGCTGGAGAGGGAGAAGGGAAATTCAGAGAGTCTTCAAAACCTTGAATCCAAGGAAAGAAAGTATATTGGGGAAAAGAGAGTTCAACTGTCAGAGGTAGCTGACGGTTAAGTAAGATGAGTTCCAGGAACTGACCAGCTTAGCAATGTGGAGATGACCATGGCAAAGGCAAGGGAGTAGGCAGAAAACGTTGTTGAAGGTAAATATTGGCATGGCCATTCTGTAAAGCTATGTGGTGAGACAGAATAGGATTCTTATGAATATTCATAACTTCTGCTTTGTAATTTCTCTTCTAGGAATCTGTCCAAGGAAACCATCAGGGACCTAATAAAAGGTTTATGCCCCTGTATGTTCATCTCAGTGTTATTTATAATAATAAAAAGTTGGAAACCACCCAAATATCTAATAGAATGATTAAATAAAGTAGGCTAAGTCCACTCAAAGGAATATTATGCAGCCATTAAGTATGAATTCAAATAGTTTTGACATGAGAAAAATAATTGTATGTTTAAGCAGTGCATTAAAAGCAGAACACATGAAGGATAATCTCAGCGTTGTTAAAAATTGTTCAGAGGGCATGCTTATTTATGCACAGATAAACAAATTGAAAGGAAAATTTACTACATGTTAACAATAGCTATTATTGTGTGGCAAGATCGTGAGTAATTTTATTCTGTTTTCTTTATACTTTTCTATTTTTCCCAAATATTCTGCAACAAACAGATACTACCTTTATAATAATGAAGTGCTTTCTCTCTTCCTCTCTCTAGACATGCACACACACACACACAAACACACACACATATTCCCACCATTAGCCCTTTCAAAAATCTTAAAATTATGCTACCACTGCTATCATTGGAAAAACTGAGAAACCGCACATATCATCTATTCCATTGTCAGTACTGATCTGAGCACAGAGAGGTATGGGGTGAAAGTCAGATAGCAGGCGGACCTCAGGGTAGACAGTGTAGATATCACTGCCCTCTCCTTTGAGTAGGGGAGGAATCTCTAGCACTGGTCCCCCCACTATACTCAAACTATTCTCCTCACTGCACACTGCACACTGAATACCCCCACCCAGCTTGGATCATGGCATCCCCCCCAAAAAAAACCACTCCTGTACCCTCTACAAGTCATAAAAACCAAGCTGGGAACCCAGACACCTTCCAATAGGGTTCTCAGGCTTGACCTCCACAACACAAGTATGTGCTCTCCCAAGCAGTCCCTCAAAGCTCTGTCAAGTCACTGTTTCTGCTACTGTGTGTGTCTGACCACACGACTGCCCTACTAGAAAGACCAGCATCTCTCTGCCCGTGCCTTCCTTCAAGGCCCATCTTCATCCCCTCCCTCTCTTGAAGCCTCACAAAACCATAGCAGAATCATCTTTGCTTCCAAGAACTCCATCAACAAATTCATCATACTGAACTAAGGTTTTAAGTTTAAAATAATGAAAATAAGCAAAGGTGTTTATAAAATAATATAAAAAGTTACATTTCAGTTGAATTCATATCAGTTGCCACACAGGTGCTAAGCTCCTTTCAGCAGAGCTGCCGGTCTTCCCTGCTGGGCTCAACATAGTATGTGCTCAGTAAAATTCGGCAAGTGGCTGAGGGAGGGTCACTCAGGGTTCCAAGGTTTGCTTGCCCAAATATTCATTGTATTATACATGTGACTCATCAGTGCCCTGGCAAGGGAAGCCAACTCTATCTCACTAGCAGCAGTCAGCACAACCTTCACCTGAAGTCTGCCCAGAGATGGCACAGGCATGACCAGCCCATGTGAAATAATCCTCACTCAGAAGACTAGCCCCTTGCCACTTCCAGTTCCTCTTTTGGTAAAGACTAACACGGACAAATTTAACAAATTGGTGACCATATTATTTTTCAACAAGGTGTTATTTCCAATATTTTAAAAAAAAAAAACATGTCTAACCCTAGGTGAGAGAAGTTTTATTTAAACATATGCATGTGGGTGTGTGGGTATATACATATATATAATTGGATTAGATAAGTAAATACCAAATATGCATAGAAGATTAGATTGGAAATTATTTTCATTACTTTTTGTCAAATCATTTTCACTGTTTTGTTGTGGTTTGATTTGGGAGTTTTGATTTTTTTGGTCTTTCTCCACTTTAGTCACAGGTTAAATGGCTGAAGGTATGGGGGAGTCACCAGTGGAATGGGAAAGGCTTTGAGAAATAGCAAATCCATGGAACTGAGATCACCCAAGTCACATGTGCTTCAAGGCCCCAAGTTGCTACTGTGCATGTCCGGGACACACGGGAATGACAGCGTTAAGCCTCCATCCTGAAATCAGAAAGGTGATGACGATGTGAAGAGATAAAGAAAAAAAATGCATGCTCGCCGGCATGCATATTGTCTACCACAAAAGAAACCTAATTTGTAAGCATCTTGTTGAAACTGTGTGGGAGGAAAATCCTGAAAAGATTCTAGTGCACAAGGGATAGTAAACGGAAATTAATTGCACAGTACCCATTATGACTAATTTAAGAATTGCCAATTGTCACTGATACAGTATTTATTTAGTGTGCTATCTTCAGTATTTAATTTAGTGGGCAGAAGAAAAAATAATGGAGTTTTTATAAGTTCACTTGCTAATCCTATTTTTCCCATTGGGTGTTCAATTCTTTATATGAGAAGTTCTCAACCGAGGCAATTGTCAGGGACCTAACCCTAGATGCTGGGGGAGGATTATTTTAGTTAGGAGAGGCAAGACCAGCTTTCAGTTTTCATGAGAAACCATTGGGAATACATTTAGAACTATCCTGTTTCTGGTCTAGTTGGAAAGGATAAGGCAGCCTAGAGTGTCATTCAAGGTGGTGACAAAGTCGCTATATTCTGGGCCACCGCCACACCCAGGATGAGCAAAGACCAAGTGCTGGACAGCTCGGCTCTCACTCCAAGTTGCTGCCCACCCTCTGAAGGGCCAGGATGGACTTGCCCACAGCTGACCCTAGATGTCCTCAACACAGAGCATGGCAACTTGTTGAGCAACAACCCTTTGGCCAAAGGGCTTAAAGGGTCAAAGAGCCAGGTTGCAAAACCGACATGAAGGTCTTACCCCATGAAAGTTGCAAAACCGACATGAAGGTACCATGAAGATCTTACCCCATGCTGAGGCAAAGAGAAGGGGAAGCAGATCCATTGTCCCAGGGAGTTGCATCAGGCAACACCACACTGTCAAGGAAACGGGAATCGTGGAGCATGCTGTTAGGGCAGGATGCTGCCGAGAAGGCAAAAGCTGGCCTTTTTATTGATTGAATGATTTACAGAGTCAATTACTCAGGGCAGGAGAACAATGAGAAAAAAGTTAGAAGGAAATGAATGTAGTCTTAAGGTACCTGGGCTTTTGTGGAGATGAGTCTGCGGATCCAGATTAGTTTTATGGCTCACGTTTGAATCCCAGCCCCCACTCGGGATTCCAATCTTATTAACAAGGCATTCTGCTCATCATTCTCTGGGACACAGTTACATACATATCAGTGCACAGCTCCCTGGGCATTGCTGGTCATGCCTTGGGACGTACACTCATTGTTCCAGGGATAAAGCATCCTGCTCTTGTTTAACTTGAGAGGAACTTTTGCAGGGTCGGTGGTTTGCATTCTTTTAAGTTTAGGTAATTGATTAGCTGGGCCAAATGGACTTTGCATTGGAAAAGCCAGACTGCACATCCAGACTGGCAGCATGAACAGCCGTTTAAGCCTAGCAACGTGGAATGTGGCTCCCGGCATGGAAATACCAAGGTGCTGAAGCTTGTAGGGAGGTGGGCAGAAAATGGAAGCACTGAATTCTGTGCTTTCACCTCAGCTCCAGAACCCTGCTCTGCACACAGCCCCCCTCAGGTGGAGTCACCACCAAAGCCTGGGTTGCAGGTATTTGATAGTTTCCCAAGTCTTTCTGCAGCTGTTCTCTCTAATCCTTACTCTCTCCCTGAGGGAGGCAGGGCAGACAAGACGATCACCGCATTCATTTTCTGTAGCTAGAAAACAAATAACCACACACAGCAGCTTACAATAATATAATTGTATTGTTTTACAGTTTGCCCGAAATGGGTCTCACTGGGCTAAACCCAGGTGTCTGCAGTGGGGCATGCCTTTCTGAAGGCTCCAGGGGAGGCTCTGTTTGCTAGCCTCCAGAAGCTGCCTCCACACCCAGGCCATGCTCCAGCACACCTCTGAGAGCAAGGGCAGCAATGACCCGCCCAGTCTGTCTCATTTGGCATCTCTTTGACTCTACTTCTCCCCCCTTCTCCAGTTTCCAGCACCCCTGGGATTTATAATGGCTCAGGGGAGAATCCACTGCCCTCTGTTTATCTTAACATCAGCTGATTAAGAACCTTAATTCCCTTTAGAACTTCAATCCCCCCTGTGATAGAACCAGACAATCTCAGATTCCAGGGATTAGGGAACCCCTGGGAGAGCTTTCTGTATCACACCCCATTTTACAGGCAGGAATGCCAGTCCCAGGACTGAGGACTTGCTGGATGCCACAGCTGGTTACCAAGTGTTCAGACTGAGGCCCAAACTCAGAACTTTCTATCACAAGTGGAGTGCATTATCCTCCTGTGGAGCGCTATGTTGGGGACACAGTGAAGGAGAGAGAGGACACAGCAAGGGGATGACAGAGTGGCGTGTAAACAAGAGCAGGAGGGAACCGGAGAGGGGGAGAGACTGGCAAGGCATTTACCCCACAGGTGTTCTCTGTCCTGTCTCACCCTCCTCTTCTGCTTCTATGCCTTCAGCTGCAGAACTGACCCCATTATCCCCAAACAAAAGCACTGGAGACAGCATGAGCGTGTATTTTTTTCCCTGTTGTGTCTTAGGGTGTTTGTTTTGCTTCCTCTCTTTCCCAACGTGAAGTAGAGAGGGAGGGGACCAAAAGGTAGCAATTTTGCCAGGCAGGTACTCTCTGTAATGATCCATCATCCCATGCCAGGTGGTCCCCAGACAAGCAGGGAAGAGAAAGCCACGATAACAGTAATAACTGGAGAAGAGGGTCTGGCAGGTAACAACATAATGAGGAGCCCCAGCCACCCTGGCCAGGGAGGGGGGTAGGAGAGGAATGAAGGAAGAGGTTAAGAAAAGGAGGGGCCCAAAAGGCTGCAGCTTCACATTGTGCCCCAGGGTGTGTGTGTGTGTGTGTGTGTGTGTGTGTGTGTGTGTGAGTATGTGTGCGCGCGCGCGCGCTCTCCTCATTGTTCAAAGGAAGAAAACAGCACCTACAAACTTTTCATTGTTGTTAAGGACAGAGCAGCACATTTGTCTAAAGGTCCAACTGCCACTTCTGATTCCAAAGCTGGGCAAAGGATCCACCCCTATGGTGATTTAGATTAATCGCTTCTCATTAAGAGCCAATAAACAGACTGCATTCCGAGAGCTCCTCTCAACCCTGCCACAGTCGCTGTGTATAATTGCTGGGAGGGAAAGCCGAGGCGCCCCAGAGTTGTCAAATGTAATTTATAGGTTTTTAAGATCTAATCATTTTCTATAATATGAGATTAAATGACAGTCTATATTAAAGAGGAAATTACATTTCACCTTGCTTTCTTCACTCTGCTCCCCTTTTCCAGCTAGGGTTTTTCAGAAAGCTCGAATCCCATGAAAAGGGCCAGCAAATGTCCTTGACAATGTACTTGAGAAGAATCCCCCTACCGTGGACTCGCCTGCACCCAGAAGTCTGTCGAGAGAAGCAGGATGAGAAAGTCTCTTGGCTGAGCTAGGTCCACCCAGGGGTCCCCCGGGGTTCCCATCCCCCTGTTTTACCCAAAGTGTGCCAGCCTAGCCCCTGACCACATGCCCCACAGCTCCAGGGAGCCAAGGGTAGAGATAGCCTGGAACAAACCACACTCCCACTTTGTATTTGGAATCCAACAGCTCTTGCTATTTCATTCGGGACTCGGGAGGTGCTCATCTGCCCACATCCGCTCCCTGCGGCGCTACCTCTGTGTCAGGTGCTGGGATGGACACAGGAGCCAGAAGGAGGAGGCATTCAAATCCCATCTCTGTTTATTAGCTCCTTGGCTTCGAAGCTTCAGTTTCTCTCAACCAGAAAATCTAAAGAGGAACAGCCATGCCTCCCCGCCCCCCACCATAAATGGGTTTCAGGGGGAAGAGCATGAGAAGTAGTGTTTGGAAACCTCCTGACACATTGGTATCAGCCAGTGCCGAGGCCTGTCTTCCCATCTGCTCCCTAAGGTGTTAGAGAGCAGTCACTCTCCATCAAGTTGGGGGAGAGGGAGAGTAGAGAATCAGGCTGTGGGAGGAGAGGGGCCCCTCGGGTTGAACAGCTGGGATGCAGGCGATGAAGATGGACAGCTGGGTAGCGCTGTTGTAGAAGGGTGTGTCTGCTCCCAAAGCACAAAAAAGTAACAGTGGACAGCGGCTTGGCGCCATCCATGCGGGGTGTGCACAGTGTCAGGGAATAACAAACCAGCTCTTTAGGCTGACGTCCAGGTCCTTCTCTCACTGGTCCCAATGAAAGTTTCAAGCCCATGATGCCAGAATGTTTACTCTCCTGAAAAGCAGTGCCCCAAATTCCCTATTCCCCAAACCCACACTTCATCTTGAAGCCACAGCTGAGGCCACACTCTCCCTGGAATGTTCTGTACCTTCCACACAGGGGAAGGTCTAAGCGCCATCTGTCCTTTGAGGACACACCCAAAGTCCTCCAAGAAAGCTCCAAGGACCCCTCTCCACTCAGCAGTGCCTTGCAGAGCTTACAAATACCTGCTTAAATTACAGTAAAACTGTAAATGCCTTTGTGGCAGGTGGACTTTACCCCTCTTTATCTTCCACAGTGCCCAATTTAATGTTTCTCAGAGGAAGCTCAAGAATCCTGAAGCTCTGCTTCACGATGCCTCCGTCCAGGAACCCAGGCTGAAGCACAGCCCTGGCAGTGCGACCAGGCTCCTGGGTGAAGGGAAGGACTCAGGGCACAGCCTCCAGATGGTATGTAGGGATTCCATCCACAGGGGCGCTGCTCACTCCCACTCTTACTACACTCAGAGGTTAAAGCCACCCGCACTCCCCTTGAGCTGAGGTGCATCATCTCCCCGTCCAGCAACCCCAGTGGCAGGGTGGCAGCAAGGAATATTTTGTATAAATAACAGACCAGAATCCCACTCCGAGGTATATACCCTAACAAATAAAAAACAGGTAAGTAACTGTGTGTACACACATGTTCAGAGCAGACTATCCACAAAACACGGCCAAACAGGTAAAAACAACCTAAACATTTACCAACAGGTGAGGGATAGACAAATCTGAGTATCTCGGACATGACTCAGTCACAAAACGGAAGGAAGTGCAGGAGGTACCATATGGATAAACTTCGAAAACATGCTAAATGAAAGAAGTCAGTCACAGAGGGTCGCATATTTCATTTATATGAAATATCCAGAAAAAGTAAGCCATGGAGACAGAATGCAAATTGTGGTTGCCAGAGCTGGGGGTAATGGGGAATGAGAAGTGATTGCTGAATGGATGCCAGGTTTCCTTCTGGAGTGATAGAAATGTTCTGGAACGAGACAGAGATGGTGCTTGCACAACATCGTGAATATATTAAGTGCCACTAAAATGTTCACATGGAAATGGTGAATTACATGAATTACACCCTAATAAATAAAATAAAATAAAATAAAACAAAACAAAACAGAGTTGGGGCCTGCACTGGTTGGTTCCAGTCTCTCTCATGCTTGCCAAGAAAGACTGGGTTGACAATATTAAGTTAAAGATACTAGTAAGCACAAAACTAACTCCCTTCTACTTATAAAGTGACTAGTCTCCCAATAGCATCTCTGTTTAATGGAAAATAATAATCCAGTTGGCCTCCACGGGAAACACAGGCCACCATTATCAAGACAGTCTGAACAGCTTTGTTAACTTCAGTACCAACTACCGGCCCGGGAGCTTGGCACAGATCTGCCCTCTTATGGAGATGCCCAATTCAGCTCAGTCTGCAGGGCATAAAGAATCTGCATGTCCTGTTGAAGCAGGGGGTGATTCCAAGAGGGCTGCCCTTCCCAGGAACAAGCCCTATTCAAATTGCCTCAAAAATTGCACTATTTCTTAAAAATTATCATTACCAACAGGTTTTAGTTAGCGAGCAGGGGCCTGTCCATGCCTAGAAGTCAGGTGTGAGGGCTCTCCTTTTAAAGGCTGGTGCACAGGTGGTCGCTTTATACAGCTTTATGAAGCATGTGTTATAAAAGTACCTCTTATAAAAGTACCTCACCCATACGGCTTTTTAATACCATGGCAGTCCGTTCAATTCAGTCCCATAAAATCCCAGAGATATTTAAGTGTTAAAGGTGACTTTCACTATGATATTTATTATTGGATAATGAAAAATGGGACAGGTAGCCTTCCAAACTCCAGGCAATGGAGTAACTGCCTCTCTTCTAAGCTTTTAATAACAGGACCACCATATTTTCTGGAAATGACACAAATTCCCATAGTCCCATTTGAGATTCCCTCTTGGCAATGTGAGTTTCCTAGCAGATTTTGTTTTTCCTGTGTGGGGCCGGGGGGGGCGGGGGTGATTCTTAGTGACCATTAAAATATTTGATTTTGCCTTCTCCATTAGACTTGACTTTCTTTTTTATAATCCTGACTCCCATATGACCAAGAGTTCCCCAAGATTCTCATTCTAGCTGCGCATCCTCTATAGAACCCTATAGGAGAGGTATTAGAAGGCTGTCCCCACCCTGCATCTCCTCTGTGTCCCCTGCCCCATTGTTCTTATCCTTGCTTGTGTGTTCAGAGCAATTAATTGCTGTGTTTGCATCCTCAGCAGAATGTGGCATCTCTGAGAACAGTGACTGTGTCTGATCTCTCTTTCTTATTCCCAGCATCCAGCACAACATCTGGCACACTGCAGATGCTAATAGATATGTCTGAGTGCTAATAATAGCTAACAACTCTGAGAAAAATATGACAGAGCAAGACCACCCATTCCAACTATCTGAATACACAGTGGAGGGCACACAAGAGGGTTTTTCATCTTCAGAAAATCCCACAGTTATCAATGGGAACCAAAATATAACCATCATAGCCATAACACAATTATTAGCCAACAGCAGAACCTTGGAGAACATCATCTGAATCATCTGAAGTGCCTGCAAACATTGCATTTCCCTGGGTCCTATCTCTGACATCCTGAATGAGAATTCCTGACCTGGGAGCAGAGACCTGAATTTGACTTTTCACAAATGCTGAGATTATTCCAATGCACACGCAAGAGTAAGCACTGCCCCTTTAGTGTGTTTGCAGCAGGAAACAACAACAACATTATCCTCCAGGTCCTTACAGAACTAGAGGAAACTTTGAGTGACAGGAAACTGTCACTCAAAGTGATTGTGTGTGACCCCCAATACACACACATACACAATCAGGGGTGTGGCCACAGAGAGTCAGGAGGACTCCTACTAAGAAAAGGGTGTGTGCAAGCCAGTGCAGCCTGCATCACGGTGGCCAGCTTCCTTGATTCCATGGAAGTCAAGGACTGCAGGAGAGAATGATGTAGCACCAGAGACAGCACGGATCACTACATGGGAATCAGGACACCATTTGTTAGCTCGCCTTCCCTGAATAACCTTCGATTCCTTCTGCTTTGTCAGAAGTGGCTTCCCCAACTATCCCTTTGGTAACTTTGCTAACTACACACTAAGCCCCTAGGAGGTGTGTCTTTCCCTACATTTTCAGGTTTCTCCACACCACCTATTTACTCATGACATGATTGGAAAGTAATTAGCATCAACTATGGGGCAATGAACAGCTTCTCTCAGAGTTTACATTTAGTTTTAGAATAGAAATGAGCAGGAATTAGCCATTCCCTTTGCTCATTAATAGGCAAGAGTTGCCATCCCGCTAGTTTGCAACATGTTAACACAACTCTAACAGCTTCCTCACTGTTGTGACTAGAAGGCCCTGATATCAAAGGGAAAGGAAAGTGTTTGGTGTCTGTGTGTCTCAGTTTAGGAAAGAGAAACAACCATATGAGGAAGGAAAATCCAACCTAAACAGAAAAGAGTAAGCACAGCTCTCAACTTAGCCCCAAGGTGGAAAATGGAGGGAGCTGCAGCAACTATTCCTGCACCATGGGTGAATGGACTCCCAAAGTTCCTGGACATCTAGAATAAGAAGGGTCAGTTTAGAACTAAGGAAGAAAAGGTACAGTTTAGAGCAGTGCCTGTCAAAGTTGAACATGCTCAACCATTAGCAAAGATCTTACTAAAACAGATTTTTGTTCAATAGGTGTGGAGAGAGCCAAGAGGCCCTGTGTTTCTAACAAGTTCCTAAATTAAGCCGATGATTCTGGTCTGCGGACCACACTTTGAGTAGCAAAGACTTAGATCAGATAAGCATCATTAGCAAGAGTTGGTGTGATATGGCAATTCTCAAACTTGAGCATGCATCAGAGTCTCCAGGAGAGCTTGCTGAGTCACAGCTTGCTGGACTCTAGCCCCAGCGCCTGAGTCTGGAATTCTGTGCTGGTTCTGAGAATGTGCATTTCTACCAAGTTTCTCAAGTGATGCTAATGTTGCAGTTCAGAAACCACATTTGAGAACTGCTGGCATTGAGCAGGCACTGGTCAAATCATGCAGAACTGGATTCAAGTCTCACTCTGGGGCTTACTCCGCTCTCAGACCTAGTATAGATGGGGACAGTAATGCCTCCGGCTGGCTTGCTGTTTTTGGGTGAAAGCTAAATGAGAACATTTACATAAAGTAATTTAGTTAGGTTGTTAAAAATGGACAATTTTGAGTTTCCTTTCTATTATCAAGATTAGCCAGAATGAAGAGTAGCTGAATTATAAGACTGTTGGGATGTGACTTACTATATAAAGCTTCACATGAAAAGCCAGCTTTGTCCTGGATTCAAAATAACCATGAATTTGTATATTGTGTCTGCTTTGATTTGCCTATCTCTGACCTCCCACCTTTGAGATGCAGATTGTCCAGTAACCTTACTGATCAGAATTTATTTAATTGAATCTTACACCACACAAGGTAGTGTGGATGGTGCAACTGAGACTGGGAATTGAGCAGCATGGTCTCTGCTTCAAGAAATTTACAATTTATAGGGAAGGGGATATTCAGACCCAAGTAGAGTTGTTATATGCTAGATACTGCATCAGGAACATGTGGAAACCAATATAATAAGGTAGCACTAGTGAAGACAAAGAAGGAAATTATCTGTAAAGATAACTGGAAAATGTAAATATATTGCCAGTGCCCACTATAGATATCTGAAAGATTGTCTATAGGAATAATTATTCTCTGTAGAGAGGGAGGTCAAAAAAGCAGGATTTCTTCCAGAAATCATCCAACTTATAATGTTCCTGCTTATAACATCCCTTTAATGAAATCATTTATATTTAAGGTCCAGTCTTTTAGTTATGAGACGACTTAGAGAAGAGCACTGAATATAAGTTTGTGGGTTTCACATTTAGTGTGCATAAGAATCACCCAGAAAACTGATAGAATGTTAAAAATCCATGCTCTGAAGATGCTGATTCTGGAGTTCTAAAGTCAAAACATAAAACCCCCACTTTTTCTGAGACAGCATTTCCCCAGTCTGAGCCAGAGGAAAACACTGCTTGTCCCCAAGGCATTTGGACTAGCCCTTCGAAGCAAATGGAAATTTCCAGCAAGATTTTTCCTAAACCAATTTATAAAACATTTTCGTAACTAAACCAGGTCTATAAAAATAGCCTTAAAGCCATAATCACAATCATAATGGCTAATATTCCTTGCTCTTGCTAAGTGCCAAGCTATATGCTAAGATTTCTTTTTTTACATGCACTGCTTCACTTAACCCTCTCAAGGACCTTAGGAGTTAGGATACTTGATTGACCACCATATTCAAAGAAAGGTCCAGTGAGGCAAAGAAACCCCAAATCTGGTAGGTAATGCTACATGAACTGAAATATATATTTAACCCCAAACTATCTATTACTCTATACTGCCCTACAATTAGCCATTTTTTTCATAAAAAAAAAAAAAAAAAAATAGGCAGTAATTCACCGGCTATGGGTAGTGATTCAGAATGTGACATTCTGAAAAGGACCTGGAATGGGGTAGAAAGTTAGTAGTAAATAAAACAAAAAAGGGAACAGATGTATAAAGATGGGGAAGTACAGGGGAGTCCTTTCTCTGCTCTTCTGCTGTAGTTTACTCTTGCTCAATCTTCATTTTATTTCTTACTATCACGGCTTCTACCTTTGCATCTTAGATTGATGCTGCCTGGGATTCACCCGGCACCTGTACAGGTGGGTTTGTGCAACTTAAACAAAAACTGCACACAAATTGAACTTGCATAAATTGAATTTTATTCCTTGGCTGACTCATTACCATTTCACTTCAAATTGATATTCAATGTGCAATTTAAAGTTTCTCTCCACTCAGTTCTCCGCCAAGTAGCTAATGATCTACAAATGAACAATGAAATACACCAAGGAACTGACCAATAAATTCACTGTTTTCTCCACCCCTCCCATCTCCACACACACAGAAATGCAAAACCTACATATTTTACATCTCAAAAGGTTTATATTGTAGGTTTTCTTAAAAGAAGCAGGCATGCACTTGGTTCTACTCCAGAAGCTATGATGCGTAAAGATCTAAACCTAGACCAAACCAGATTGCTGTTCTCAGATTTTCTTTATTATATATCTAGGTGTAAGGAAAATAGAATATATTTATAAAATGCTGCAAGGGGTTCCAAGAGACAGCACTGAATTTCCTAAGAAGTAGAAGATGGAAGTCATATTTAACTTCATTTCTTAATACTACATACATTGAACCCCTAAGAGAATGCCTCCTCTGTTAGAGTTTCACTCACTTCATGGAAAAATAATTCAGTTCATCTATCATTCTCCTGAACTGCCAATTCAAACTAAAAGTCTGGCTTCCCAGGTTTGAGCTGTTTTCAAAAGTATTTCTCTTTCCCTATGGCACATAAGCAAAGCTCCTTCCACCAGCATGTCTTCCCACTGATGTCTAAACACAAACATATTATCTGTGGAAAACAGCAATTTAAAGACAAAGCAAACATAGCAATTTTAAATAAGTCCACTCTCAATTTTCTGCCTCTGGAGAGGGGTGGGGATCATGTGTGCTGAAGGGGCCTACTGATTTTTTTAAATAGGGAAGAAAAAACAAACTTCGCTTTTACCGTTAAGACTTGGTTATTCATACCATGGAGAAGACCTGGAGGAGTATGTAATCCCAAATGTTGATTAAACAGAGCATTTATTTTCTTTATGTTCTGGATGGTGGTCTTTTCTGCAATACATTAGCTTGAATTAGCTTGTGTTACTATTAGCATGAATTTCCATTTCTTGACAAAGTAAGTAATATTTAGTGGATGACTAGGAGGAATGAGGGAGTAGCAAAAGGGACTGGGAAATCATCAACCTATAATTAAACACTTCCCACAGAGACACCACTATGAATAATCAATGCTGGACTAATGGAGGAGAGACTGGATTGGGGCTTTTCTGATCCACTGAATAACCCCCAAGAGGAGGCAAATCTGATCTTCACTTAATCATGTCTAATTTGTTCCCCCTCTTGAAGGGGGCCCCTCTCCTTTAAGACTCTTCCTTTGGAGCCAAGAAACACATCCAGGAAAGGAAGACTCTGGTAGACATCAAATTGAGAAAGTCAGCTACCTGAGGGCAACTATATTTGGGCTTGAGCCCACTGAGTCCCCAGGGGTTAACACCCTGAAGATGCAGTGAAATGAATTAATTCATATGTAAACTCATTTCCAGCCAGACCACTTCTCTCATACATTTCTCATCCCAATCCAGTTGCCATCACATTGCTAGTCCTTGTCAGCTTCTCTATAATCACCCCACACCCATCCAGCCTTTACAGTTTTCATTTCCAATCAGATGCTTATATGATGACTAAGGCTGACTTCCAGCTCCTTGATGCTGATTTCTCCATCTTGCATGATGCACCCGCATCTGAATGTACTGGCAATGACTCACTAATATGGCTAAGTCCTCACTTAATGTACTTTGCACACTGACCTTTGCCACCTCTACCAGGCACAGCCAAACTCTAGAACGAACTTAAATTGAGCTGAGGGAGGGGACTGCCTCCAAGGTCTGTACAACTCAGGGGCACTCAAGACAAGGCCAGGAGAGGGTCAGTGTCCTGCATCAGGCAGAGGGCTGAAGAATGTGCAGTTGGGGGAAACATGACTGCTGTGTGTGTGTTAACTGCTCCTCAATGCCAAGTCCATTCTTAGCCCTGACTGGAGTGCTCTAGAAGCTGTCCTTTAAACACTGTCACTCACCACTGTGTCAAGACAGAAGCAGTTTTGTTTTTGAATGTTTATGCTCAAGGTTTTTAAAAACAACAGAACCCAGGGCTGGATGAGGACTTGGGCCCCAGTAAGGCGTTCTCTGAGCCAACACAGAGGATGTGCGACTGCAGCACAGATCAGCCTCGCCACCCACCCAGCACATCTGTGCTGGGAGAGCTTTGGTACTTGGGACCCACTGAGCCTTCCTCTAAAGGAAATAGAATGGGACTCTTATCTCCCAGCCAAAAAATTCTTGAGCCTACCCGGGTCCCAGTTGGTACATGAAATTCCTAACAACCTGATAGTATCAGCCCTTCCACTGAAATCCAGAGAGAAGGGGAATTTCCCTCAATCTGCACACACTACAGCCTGCTTGGGTTTTGAGCACAGGTCTCAGCATAGAACCTTCTCTTTTCAAAGTGCATCTCACTCCAAAAAAAGTCCTTCCATGCTCAATCACACTTCTCTCCTGGAACAAGAAATGAAGGAGCTCCTCATATAATGAGCAAAAGGAAAACTGGCGGGGTAGGGATGTGGGGGCAGCAGATCAGAGCAGGCATCAGCACTCATTTTATAAGCCACATCACTGTTTCTCCCGCAATGCCTGCAGACAAAGCACAAGATGGAAGAAACACACTTAGTGGAGGGTGTGCACGGCTTATTTTGTGAAACGTATGTCTGCTGAATCAAGGTGCTTCCTTAATATTGTAAGCTAATTTAATGTAAAGATTACATCAAAATCAACAAACATAAATTTCACAAATCACAGTGGTGATCGACACGTTTCTCGGGTCACCATGTATGTGTATTCACTTCTGAGATAAAGAAAAAGAACATCAGAAGCCCCTACAGTGGGTCCCCTTTCTCCCAAAAGTAACCACGATCCTTTTTTCTATTAACATTGATTAATTTTGAGTATTGATAAATGTTCTAGCAACAGAGCCATGGACTATATATTAGTCTTGCTTGTATGGCTTCACATCCTATGAGATTAATCCATCTTGTTACTGACTCACAGCAGCGATCCTGCATTTTACTACATGATATCCTGCTGTATGAATAGTCCACAATTTGTCTCTTTTGTTGCTGTGAACATTTGTGTTGGGTCCAGATTGTGGTTCTTTAATTTTAATTTTGGGGTTATATTTTTACTCCTCCATATGTGCATGTTCCACTCACCCTCCATCAAACCACCCATAGCAATACTACATCCTCCTTCCTTTCCTACCATCCTCCCTCTCCCCTATCCCTTCTGGTAACCATTAGATTCATTCACAACGTTCAAAATTTATCCCTACTATATTTTTTCTGTGTATGTTTTTTAGCTAATCATATTCCACGGATGAGTGAAATCACCTGATATCTATCTTCACTTTCTGACTTATTTCAGTTAACATAATCACCTCGAAGTCTATCCATTTTGTCCTAAAAGACACTGTTTCATATTTTTAAGAGCAGTATAATATTCCATTGAGCACATATTCCACAATTTCTTTATCCAATCATTTGTCAATGGGCACTTAGGTTTGATTCCATGACTTGGCAATTTTGGACAGTGCTGCTATGAGCTTAGGCGTACCTAAGTTTTTCAATATTAAGAGTTTTCCTATTCATCGGATGAATACCTAGCAGAAGTATTGCTGGACCACTTGGGATTTTTATTTGTGTTTTCTTAAGAAACTTCCACACTGTTTCCCATGGAGGCTGCACCAACTTGCATTCCTACCAATAGCGGATGAGAGTTCCGTAATCTCCACAACTTCACCAACATTTGTTGTTTCCATTCTTTTTGACATGGGTCATTCTCACAGGGGTGAAGTAAGAGCTTATTGTGGTTTGGCGTTGTATTTCCCTTATAAAAAGTGATGTTGAACAATTTTCATATGTCTGTAAACCATTCAAACATCTTTAGAAAAATGGCTCTTTAGATCTTCGACTCAATTTTTGATTGGGTTGTCTGATTTTTGGTGTGTGACTGTTCAGAATTTTGGAAATTTTGGAAATTAGACCATTGTCAGATGTGAGATATGCAACAATTTTCCCCCATTCTGTACACTGCATTTTTCTTTCTGTGATGTTTCTTTTGAAGAACAAAACTTTTTAGTTTGATGGAGTTACTTGTATATTTTAGCTTTGGTCCCTTTGCAATTGTACTTGAGTCCCCTAATAGATCTTCATCATAGATGTCCTATAGTATGCCTCCTATCTTTTCTTTCAAGTATTTCAAGAATGGCTTTAGTTCTTACATCAAGATCTTGAATCCATTTTGAATTAATTTTGAGTATGGAATTAAATGTGGATCTAGTTCTATTTCTTTGCATGTGGCCATCCATGTTTTCCAAGACCATTTGTTAAAGAGATTTTCTTTTCCCCATTATATGAAAATTCTATTTGTTTTGCATCCTTGTCAACACTAGATACTGTCTATTTTTTCATTTTCGCCAACATGTTGGTAATATAAAGGCATTTTTCTTTTGCATTTCCTGGTGACTAATGAAGTTGAACACATTTTCATAAGTTTATTGGATACTGAGATATAGTCTGTGGTAAAATGTCAGCTCAAGTCTTTTGCCCATTTTCTATTAAGTTGTCAGAGATTTTTTTTAATGATTTGTAGGATTTCTTTATAAATTCTAGATATGAGTTCTTTGTCAGATAATTGTATTGCAAATATCTTTTCTTATTAAATGGCTTGTCTTTTCAATCTCATAATGCTTCTGTTGAACAGAAGTTATCCTTTTAATTAAAGTTCAATTTGTCAATCTTTTCCTTTATGGCCAAATTTTCTGTGGACTGTGTGAGAAATGTTTGCTTATCAAAAAGCCATGAAGATAATCTTATGTATTTTTTATTGAGAAGCTTTAGAATCTTTTTAGTTTTAATTTTCACGTTTATATCAGCAATCTATCAAGAATGGTTTCTGGATAGAGACAGGACTCAAGAATTTTTTTTTTTTAATATTCGTATTTGCAGCAAAGTTACATTTTTTAAAGGTCACCCTTTTAACGCCATATATCAATGTTACTATTGTTATAAATCAAGCAACCATATGTATAGATGAGTCAATTTCTAGGTGCTCTTCTCCTCCATTGGTCTACATTCCTTATCTTTGTGATAACACTGTACTGTCTTAATTATGAAAGCTTTAAATAAGTTCTGATAGCTGATAGTTTAATTACCTTCACTTTTTTTTGTCAAGATTAGCTTACATATTCATGGCCTTTAACATTATTCTATGAATTTTATTATCAGTTTGTCAAATTCCACAGAAAAAATCCACTGGAATTTTTTTTTAAAGATTTATTTATTTATCCAAGAACCAGGGTACAGGCCAGATGTGCAGAAGGGTGAAAGGATTCACCGGAGACAGAGTGGGGAACAGAACAGGCGGACTAATGAAATACACCATTGAGGGGAGCAGTGGTCAAGACAAAAGAGTTCTGCTGCGCCATGTGGGTTGCTCCGAGGCCGGCGGGGATCGAACCAGCACTGCAGAGGCTGCAGACAGCTTCACAGCGTGGCGCTCAACCACCTGCGCCACCAGGGAGGCCACTGGAATTTTTATTGTTTTTTTTTTAACTGATAGATGAATTTAGGAGAGAATTAACATCTTTACTGATTCTTTCTCTACACAACATTATCTCCTAATTTATCGAGGCTTTCTTTAATTTCTCTCAGATCATTTATGGTCTTCTGTATTGAAGCCCTGTTCTCAATATTTATTACTTTATTCATTACATTTTTCTATTATGTATATATTTATCACATATTATTTGATACTATTATGGAGTTATTTTATATATTTTTAATTATTTTTGCTTTTCACTGGCATGTAGAAATTTTTAAAAATATATTGACATTTTATCCAGTGACCCTGCTATATACACTTATTAATTCTAGCAATTTGTCAAAGACTTGAATTTTCCATAAAGATAATTATGTTATTATTTCTTTCTCTTGAATCTTTATGAATTTTTTCTTGTCTTTTATATTGGCTAGAACTTTTATTAAAATCCTGGATAAGAGAGGTGATTTTAAATAAATAGAGGGGGGCCTCCCCGGTGGCACAAGGGTTAAAGACAGCACTATCAAACTATCCACAGCCACTGCAGCACAAGTTTGATTCCCCTTGCCAGCTAGGGAGCAACCCCATGGCACAGCAGACCTCTCCTGACTCACCCATTGCTCACCTCAGCAGTTTATTTTCAGTCAATTTGCCTGTTCTGTTCCCCACTCTATCTGGTGAATCTTCTCAACCCCACACCTCTGGGCTGTACCCCAGCTCTTGTATGCATAAATAAATATAAATAAACAAATAAACAAATAAATAAATAAATAAATAAATAAATAAATAAATAAATAGAGGGGATAGTGGGCTTCCTTATTCAATTCCCAATCTTACAGAAACATTCAAAATTTCTCAATTAAGTGTGATGTTTCCTGTAAGTTTTTAGGAATGTTTTATTAGAGTAAGAGAGTTCCTTCTACAACAATTGAGATAATATGATTTTCATTTATTGGTAATTGTGTGAATTACATTTGATTTTTAATGTTAAAGTAACCTTTCCATAACCTTCCTGAAATAAACCCAATTTGGTTGTGATATACTATCCTTTTGATATTCTTCTGGCTTTAATTAGCTAATTTTTTTTTTTTAAGGATTTTGGCATCAATTTTCATGAGAGGAATTAACCTGTAATTTTTATTTCTTTTAATTTCATTCCCAAGTTTTGGTATCAAAACTCATGAAGAGCTGGGAAATCCTCCCTCTTTTATCTATTCTCTGAAAAAAAAAAATAGCTAAAATCTTGTGTTTTTGTTTTGTTTTTGTTTCTCCTAACATTTGGAAGAATTCACAGATAAAGCCATCTAGGCCTGGTGCTTCTTGGTGGAAAGACTTTTAATCACTGATTTTGTTTCCCCAGTAGATACTGGCCTCTTCAAATTTTTAGGATCCCAAAACATAGCAATAGTTGCTCTAGGAAACCATGACATCATATTCCTAGAAATCTTCAGAAAATGCTACACCACATTTCATCAGTCAGATGCACTCATATTTCCCCTTCCTCACCCCAGTATTTGGTGAGGCCTCCTAGATCCTCCTCCTGTTCTGCACTGCCTTTCTGATTAATGCAAGATGTTTTTATCACTAAAAAAGAAAAAGCAATCCTTGTTCTTGTAGCAGGGTGATTTACTGAGAATTTAACACAGCAGTATAACCTATTAAGACATAAAACTGTGCCATCTTTCTCAATGCTCCAGACTCACCAGGCTGAAACAAAAGCTAAATCCCAATTCCCTACATAACCCTTCTAGGCAGGCTGTCAAGCCTTTGTTTCCAGAGACTGGACTCTCTTTTCCCCCAGTGGGAACTTCACAGCTTTTTTGGTGCTTTGTTTCAGAATCAGAGCAAGAAGAGAAAGAGGTTTATACTTGGAAGACAATGGTAAAATCATCTTTGCTGTCTTCTTCGAGGTCTAGACTAGTGCAGGGATGTCAGCCAGATTGTCAAGGCTTTGGTGTTCTGGTTGAAAAGAGAAGAATCCAAATCCCTACAGTTGTATTCAGTAACAGTAAGAAAAGTTGTAGTTCTCTGAGTCTGATAAGCAGCATCTCGGGAGGCAGGAATTCAAACAGGGCTCTCGTGAGAGCCTATGTAGACTGTCAAAGAAGTCCATGATCTTGAGCATCCTTGAGAGGCATGCATAGACTAATTCAACACAAAGAAAGTGGTTCCCAGGTAAGGCACTTGGCAAGAATGTGGGAACTCTTTCAGATGAAGTTAAAAACATTCACATTCTCCCCTGGCCTGTGGAAATGTAGCATTTTTACCTGACGTGTGGGATAGAGAAACTGAAAAAATAATTATTATGGTATAAATCCATAATGATGAAGGGTATAATGAGGAAGAGCTCAGTCTCCTAATTTATCTTTCCCTTTTCTTTTTTTTTTTTTTTTTTTTTGCATAGAAGAACTAGAGTGTAGGCCAGAGGTACAGGGAGTGAAAGGATTCACCAGAGACAGAGTAGGGAGCAGAACAGGCGGATCTACTGAAAAATACTGCTAAGGGGAGCAGTGTGTGAGCCAGGAGAGGTCTGCTGCGCCATGTGTGGGTCACTCCCTGGCCGGGGATTGAACTCAAGCCATAGTGATGATAGCACTGAGACTTGACCCCTAGGCCACCAGGGAGGCTCCTCTTTTTATTTTTCAACAAGAAAAAACTATTCTCTTTAAAAAGGGTGGCTTATCTTTTACCTTCAGATTGTTTTGGAGCAAAAGAATCCTTGTCCCATTATCTTTGGACATTTTGGACCAGGAGCAGCATAGGAACCCATTAGGGAATTTATTTCGTGGGTAGGTTTTTGGTGAGGGCAGTTACTTCACTGAGACTTGGGGTCTGATTGGTCTGCCTTCACCTTTCAGGGAAAAGAAAATAGCCCTGAAAGCTCCAGTGTGCAGAACCTTCTGGCCCAATGGGACTCTTCAAGGATTTAGGAGGCATGGCAGCCAGAGTATAACACGGAAATCAAAAGGCTTACCTGCCTTGGTGGGGCCCATTCTGGGCCATTCTCACTTAGTAATTGCTTCTTGATTTCAACTAAATTGAAATGAATGCTGACCTGGGGCCAACCACTGTGTTAGGTACCAGGAAGCTAGATAGATAATGCATGGTCCTGGCCTCAGGACACTCAATAGTTAGCAGGGGAGACATGGGACCTAAAAGGCTGTGCTATAGGAAGATACATGCTAGGGAAGGAGATAAACAAAATGCTGTAAAAATACCAAGAAGGGAGCAATCAATCCCACCTTAAATGTCCCCTTTACTCTGCTCACTCCTCCAGCAAAAACAAAATGCTAGGCTCTGGATTCTGGCAGAAGGTGCTGGAGGAAAACTGTAAGCTATCACAGCTGGAAGTCATTAGTCCTGTTGCAATGACAGGAGAGGCCAGCAGAATGCTGGATACAGAAGGTGAGTCCAGGAGAGAGCAGCCAGGCTCAGGTGCCATCTGGACCAGGAAAGCAGATTTAGGAAGTTGGGATAAAACCTGATGCAAAGCCCTCTCTATTAGTTAGTTCTTCGTAGGCCTTGCCCAGCGAGACAGAATCATCAACAGGTGGCTTGGATACAGTTGCTCTGGAACAGCCTTCAACACCTGCACTTGGCACCCACCCTCCCCAAGACAGCAGCAAGAATGTTGTGCTCCAAACACATGCAAGATGGTGGAAGAATGGGAAAATCTCTGTGCTTGCCCCCAAAGAGTTCACCGTATTTCTGTAGATGGAAAAGTTAAAATATAATACACAAAGGGGAAATGTCAATACATACGGGAGGAAACACTAGGTGAGTTGATCTTGGAGGACACAGCTCTGCAGATAGTTAGAATTCAAGTAGATAGAGAGTGGGGTTGAGCAGTCTTAAGACACAACACACATAAGCACAGCTACTGTCATCAAGACCAAAGGAAACATGGGATGTCTGAATGCTATAAGGGTAGAAGAGTGCAAGCAATCTGAAGCAGGAGATGATAGGTGGTGCAAGTTACAGGGAGTTTTCATTCCATGCTGTGGAGTTTGGCCTGAATTCCAAAGTCAATGAGCAGTCACTGGGCAATTTTGAGCAGAGTAGGGACCACATAAAAGCAAATGATCTCACATAACACTTCTCCCCGAAAAGCCTCCCTCTCCAACCAATGAAGCCCATTCAATTGGAAGATGTCAAAACACAGCCTAGCACAAGGTTATAAATTTACCTGCCAACTACTGAGCGTCATATCAGCTTGAGAGGGTTTGGGTGTCTGCACTATATTTATTTCTTGGTCAAAAATTTAAGGCGCTCACAATGGTAGAGAAAGAGCAAGCTGAGTTTGAGAGGGTTTCTGATGCACAAAGAGCTCTGAAAATGCAGAAAACACATTCAACTGCAGCAAAATCAAAGGGCGAGACTGGAATCCAAGCTCTGCTCATCAGTCACCCCTCACCAGGTCAAACATCTACCACTTGACTGCTTTCCATGCCCACTGGAGCCTGAACACAAACGACTACTCCCTGCTGTGCCTTGTAATTAAAGGTAAAAGTACACACAAGCATTGCCAAAGGAGAGCATCCAACGTGTGGGGAAGCAGCATTTGGAAGTGCCCACTGGGGTGAGCAAGGAACATACAGCAGTGAGATGCTAACACCGCTTTGCCGAGTGACTCTCACTAGCCCTCTTGCAAAGAGCAAAATGGATGCCCATTTCTACTGAAGCTGCCATGGGAAAAGGGCATCAGCCTGCAACTTGGGGAAGGGGTACACTTTCAAGACCCCAGTTTAACTTGGCTAGGATGGACTGGAAGAAAACCAATGGTAGGCACTAGCCCCTTGACTCTGATAAGCAAGGCTGCTTTACTCTATGGTACATGAAGGTGATGTGAATTTCCAGGCTACTGTAAAAAAGTTACAATGACTTACAAAATACATATTCAGTGTTAGTTTTTCTCCTAGAAAGGAACTTATTCAATTTTCAGTTTCCTGGCATTCATATTAATACTCATGATTTCAGGAATAGGCTTAATTTCTAAAATGGAATTCAAATACAACAATGCATAAAACATTGATCCACTTGGAAAACTCTATCTCATCTTTTAAGACCTAGTCAGATGTGATCTTTACTGTGTCTTTCTCTAATCACACATGGTGCAATTAATTGCTCCTTCCCCTGCACTAACAAAGCACTTGATTCAGATCTCTATTATCATATGCTTCCTTGGACAGAGACCCAGGCTCCCTCATCTTGATGGCCCCAGTGCCTGGCACATGCTAACTACAGTATAAGTTTTCAATGAATGTTTGCTGAACTGATGGTGAGATAGGTTTATGTGCACTTGATCCTATGTTCAACACCAAGAATCGCAGACTTTATTGTTGAATTTATCTTTTTTTTGGCGAAGGCTTATGTGTGTTTCCTAAGTATAAGCCTGTCTCCTAAGAGTTAGACCCATAAAACCATCTGCCTAAAAGCTTTCTTGCCCAAATGTCCCATAGTGTCAAATTCAACATGCTCCACCACACTGATTTGCTTTTGTCCAAAACGTCTTTCTTTGTAGTTCATCTATATCTTTTTTTTAATTTATTTTTTCATTTTTATATCCCCCACACAATTGCAACCCCCTAATTTTGACCCCAATTCCTCCTTTCCCTGCCTTCCCCCCAAAGTGTGTCTCTGGTTCATAGTTGTTTGTTGATTTTGACTTTTTTCTTTCTTACAGTTATTCTTTTTCCTGGTCCCTTATTTAGGTTTTCTAGATTCCTGTAATAAGTGAGACCATCCGATATTTTTCTTTTTCTTTCTGACTTATTTCGCTGAGCATGATCCCTTCCAGCGCCATCCATGTTGCTGCAGATTGCATGTGTTTATCTTTTTTGAAGGCTAAATAATATTCCATGGTGTATATGTACCACATCTTCTTGATCCAGTCATCTATTTTTGGGCATTTGGGTTGTTTCCAAAGCTTAGCTATTGTAAACAGTGCTGCTATAAACATAGGGGTGCAGGTGCTCTTTGGAATTAATGTTTCTGTGTCCTTTGGGTAAATACCTAGGAGTGGAATTGCTGAATCATATGGAAGCTCTATGTTTAGTAGGTTGAGGAATCTCCACACAGCTCTCCATAGTGGTTGGACCATTTTGCATTCCCACCAGCAGTACAGGAGAGTTCTTTTCTCTCCACATCCTTGCCAACATTTGTTGTTGCTAGTTTTTTAAATATGTGCCATTCTTACTGGTGTAAAATGGTATCTCATTGTAGTTTTGATTTGCATTTCCCTGATTGCAAGTGACATTGAACATTTTTTCATATGCCTGTTGGTCATTTGTATTTCCTCTTTGGAGAAGTTTCTTTTTAGCTCTTCCGCCCATTTTTTGACTGGATTATTTTCTTTGTTTGTGTTGAGTCTCATCAGCTCTTTGTAGATTTTTGTGATCAGTCCTTTATTGTTGGTGTCTCCCAGCCGGTGGGGTTTCTCTTTGCCATCTATGTCTTTTTAATATATATAACCTCTACTCATTTACTCAATCTCATTCTGAAGAATGACCCCAAGGTCTTCTTTGGCTATAGCAACATCCAAGCTGGCACTAAGATGAATTGAGTTCACCTCTCAAAGCCAATCCCACCTCACCATCCTTCCACATTGCAGGAGTGCCCCAAGTCAGCAACTTCCTTTTCATCACATGCTGTATTTCAAACACATAACTCTGTAGCTTGTGTTTTAACTTATGAACAACCTTCCCTATCAACAAATAATAATATCCAATCACTACACAATATTCCATCACACTATTATATTTTCATTGACTAATAAAGCTCTCATGGCTGGACATTCAGGTGGCATCCGATGACTTTTCTTAAATATGGCGATGTCACACTCAACTCCCTGTTGTCAGCCTCACCATTCCTTTAAATGCAAACTCGATAATTGATGTTTCTAAGGTATAGGTATGATCCAAAAATCCCCTACAGGGTCAAGAAAAAAAACCCGCACCTAGTACAGGTGACCTTTACTTCGGTGGCCCCTAGCACCTCACTTTCCTCTTCTGCCACCTCCTCCCATGTAGTTTCACCCCACCCCACCAAGTTTCTTGGGGCTTCTTTCCACACTTTACTTTCTCACATATCTATGCCACTGCACACATTATTTCTTCTGCCTGGAAAATCCTCCCAGCCCAAAGCCACCATCATCCTTCAGTAAACCCCTACTGATATGCTGCTTCAATTATAAACTTCACTCTATGCCTTCCTGGCTCTGCCAGGAAGAACCAGCATGTCCCTCCTCTGTGACCCACAGCACTTATCCCCTTCCTGGCATGCCTCTGTGAAAGCAAAGGAACAGGACACAAAACAAACCCCTGAATATGCATGGATAATGACATTTTTTCCTTCACTCCAACCAGACTAGCAGTTCTTGATGCTAGAAGCACACCAGGATCATGCAGAAAGCTTTACAAATTACTAACCCAGGAACACACTCTAGACCTACTAAAACAGTTCCTTAGGGGATGCCTGTGCTTTGGGTATGTTTTAAAGCCCCTCTGCAAATCCTGCAGGACACCCAGAGTGCAGAATCAATGAAACTGACTCATCCTTTCAAGGCTGTGATGAGTGTTGTCCAGAACTGAGTAGGGTGCAAAGGGACAGAGTGTGGAACCTAGAGTCAATCCAGCCTGAGTTTGAAACCCAGGCTATCAACTTGTTAGGAAAGCAAGTTTCTCTACCTCTCTTGGCCTCAGTTTCTATAGCTGCAAAATGGGGATAACAATAGAGACTAATTTACAAGGATCAAAGGGGATAATATACTCACATGGGCTATAGGGCTGTTTGGAAGATCAATCGTGTAACATATATAAAAACATAGCCTTAACTTTGGCACACTGCAAGCATATTATGGGACATTACTACTGTCCCTTCACTGTCTCTCTCAATCACCCAAACAAGCCGACATGCACAACAGTCATTTGGAGAAATCTCAGGGACAAGATATAGTGGCTCAGCATCTCCACCAGCTCCTGCAGCTCCAGCAAGAAGCTGTCTTTCTGCAGCTCAGATCATTACTGAAAAGGAGGCAGAGCAGGAACGCCACTCCCCAGCTTTGGCTGTTTGCACTTTCTACTTCTACTCCTGCAATCTTAAAGGAATTGACAGTCAGATGGTCTAAATTGGTTTTAAATCCTGGAAGGTATATAGAAATGCTGGGCAGGGGCCTCCCTGGTGTTGCAGGGATTAAAGTCAGTGCTATCAAGCCATTGCCATCCACTACAGCATGAGTCTGATCCCCGGCCAAGGAGCTGACTCACATGGCGCAGCAGACCTCTCCTGTCTCGCCTGCTGCTCCCCTCAGCAACGTATTTCAGTCAGTCTGCCTGTTCTGCTCCCCACTCGGTCTCTGGTGAATCCTCTCACCTCTGCATGTCTGGCCTATACCCCAGCTCTTGTATGCATAAATAAAATAAATCTTAAAAAGAAAAAAGAAATGCTGGTCAGAAAGACTGAAATTGGGAATGTGGGGACAGCACTATCTCTTTGGCAGAAAATGGCAAAGGAATAAACCAGTAACTTCATTTGGTTGTTAAGTCTTATAAAAACAGAGGGATAGATGAGATCTTACCCAAACATCTAGAAAAGTTCTGGGGGTGGGGGGGAACTTAAGCCATCCCACTCATTCAAAAGCCCCCTGGAACACAATCACTTAAAAAACTCCCGCTAGTGTAGATGTGCCCAAACTGTGTTGTGTGGTACCAGGTGCAGCAGCGCACATGGGCTGAGGGTCTTGCTCAGCACCAGGAACAGGATGCAAGAGGCTTGCTTGGCAGGGGTGAGGAAGCCCAGCTGTTAAATGTCAGAATTATTTCTCAGCCTGGCTGTTCCTCAGGGATGCCTTGGAGATACTTTGCCTAAAATCGATCCCAAAGCTTCTCCAAATCCAGAGGATCAGAATCACCAGGGGTAAGTGAGATCTGCACGTCAATACTTTTCACATTTCCTCAGGTTATCTGAACACTCAATCCATACACCTGCTGTCCAGTTTCTGGAATTAGGGATAGACGTTCTATTTGGAAGAAATATGCAAATGAAATCTGGGGAAGACTTCATGGAAGAAGGAAGATGGACACTCAAGTGTGGAAGAGAAGCAAGACTTGGGTAAGTGGAGTGGCCACGTAGCCATGAGAGCCAAGACATCAAGAGGTAAACAGAAAAAGCTAACATTTACATGATTTACCTCATTTGATTCTGTAAAGTCCATGATGAGACAAAGTGGCCGATACAGCCTCCACCTATCCATGCTTCTCCTTCCTCCCTAATTTCTTGAAGCAGCCCCCTCTGCCTGGGCATGTGCTTGCTGGAGGCTGCCCACCCACCCACCCACCTGGTCCGCCCAGTCCCAGCAGTGGCATGCACACAGGATGCATTGCTGTGAGCCACTGCTTCTAGAAACAGTGCCCTCGCCTGAATACACATTGTCTCCTATTCTTCTGGCATGTGATGCCAGGGCCTCTGCAGCCACGTCATTATCCATCCTCATGCCCAACAGTCTAGATGGCAGAGCAGGAAACTGGATAAAGCTTGATCCTCCACAAGGCCAAAGAACCAATAAATGAATCACCTGAAACAGACCTACCTTTACATTTCACCATACGAAGTAACACATTCCCCACACCTCAGCCTGTTAAGGCAGGATTTTCTGTATCTTGTAAACTCAAAAAGCATCCTTGCTGACATAGGCAGGTACTAGGACTCCAATTATATGGAGAATGGCCTGAGATGTGGAACATCCAAAACTTGCCCAAGGTTACAGATCTTATATTATTGAGCAGGTCAAAGATAGACTGGCTAGGAAGCTCAGAACCACTTGCTGGACCACACATCTGCACAGATGTTCTCCCAGGGAAACTGGGGAACTCACAATACTTGCTGAGCTATACATCTGTACGGATGTTCTCACCTGCACTCTGGGGAGCTCGGAATACTTGCTGAGCTTCACACCTGCACAGATGTTCTCAGGATACTGGGAAACTCACAGTACTTTACTGAGCCACACATCTGTACAGGGGTTCTCACCTGGACTCCGGGGAGCTAAGAACACTTGCTGAGTTACACACCTGCAGAGATGTTTTCCCAGAAACACAGAGGAGTTCTTGGAAGCTTTGGAGTAAGGATTAACATAATTAGCATTATCAAAGTGGTGACTCCTGAATATAAAGTCCTGGCTATTATTTTTCCAGTTGATGACTGGCAGGGCCATCTCTACCCTATAGTTCCTTCTCCTTTGCCTCCTGGAGTTAATGGTCCAGGCCCCAAGTCCCTGCCCTAAAACATGAGGGTAAACTCAGTGTGCAAGCAACTCTGAAACAAAAGAGAAACCGATTTTATAGCTTCTCAAGAGAAGAGGGTGATACGGAGTAATTCAAACCAATGAAAATCGGCTTCGGGTCCAGCTAAGGCAAGACGGGTCTCCAGACGCCCACATCATGGAGCTATTATGCTGCAGAAATCTTCTCTAGAGATGACTTTTACAACCTTGTGTCTGCAAGCTTGTTCTCCCCCGAGCTTGGGATGCTGATGCTCGGCGACTGGGGATCAAGGAAGGGCTGCTGAGACCAGAAAGCCAGCAGTGTATTATTCCAAGTGGACTTTCTGGAACTAACCTGCATGCTAAGATTCTGCTCTGACATCAACTCACTCCTCTCCAAAGGTCCAGAGCACAGTCAGGAAATCCATGCATATATCTGCTGCCACTGCCTCCACAGGATGATTAAAGATTCAAGGTTCAGGCCAAAGACCACTTTGGATAATTGCATCCTATCTCCCTGCTGCTCTTCTATGTGACTGTCCTTGACTGGCCCTGCTGGCTCCTTTAATCACTCAAGTGCTTCTCCTGCTACCATCCCCCCAACAAATGGAAGGCACCCTAGGAAAACAGGCTGCCAACAATCACACAGTCTCCATCTGGAGCCTGTGCCCAGGTCTGCTCGCAGGCCACAGCTCACCTGTTCCAGGTCTGCTCACTTCCCTCCAGCCTGGTCTTTCTCTTTGGGTCTTTTTTCACCCTGTGGACATCAGTAGACTTTCTCTCACTTGGACTTTTATTCTCCTTGTTCAACCTTGAGTGAGAGTCTCATCTGTTTTTGCTCCTTTGGGCTGATCTGGGCACAACTTGGCCTTGGGGACCTTAACCGTGACCACACACCCTAGGACAGGCTCCCTCCCAGACTCACCTGGGTCTCAGAGTTTGACCTGGTCTCTTCTACCCCAGAGGCCTAGAAGCCCCAGGTTTACTGGGAAAACCCACAAGCACCTTAAAGCACCAGCCATTGGGGTCCTTAGCTACCTGTCTGCCAGGTGTGCTGCAGTGTGCACGTCTTTCTGGGGACTTTAATAGTAACTTGACTAGGACTTGAAGCCAGAAATATGACTTCCAAAACCAGAGTCCTGCCATGGAATAGCCAGGTAGACTTGAGTATGTGGCCTCCCCCTCAGGAACTACATTTCTTCATCAGACCCCCTTGAGTAACCCATCACCTCCACATGAAGCCTGAGACAGGCACAAACCCTCAGGCAGACTGAGTGTTCATAGATGGGCAGGCCCAACATGGGGCACCCCCTGCCCCCGTCAGGGCCCAGTCATCCAGAGGGCAATGAAATAAAGAGTATGTATACTCCTGGGTCCCACGGCTGGTCACTGGTTAAGCAACTGCAAATATTTAATCTACCTACCAGCCCACGGGGTGGGTAAGGTGGGTGGTGATGTTATCCTGATTACACAGAGGAAGAAACAGAAGCTTAGAAATACTGAGTAATGTTTCCAGCCACCAGCTGCTGAGAGGCAGGGCCAGAAAAAGCCGAAGAGCAAGCGGCTTCTTGCCTGAGTGGAAAGATACCCTGGGGAAGCCAGCCAGTCCATGCCCTATGGGGCTCCAAGTGGGAGTGCCAAGCTTGCCCTGCTGCTCCTCTAATGAATGGCCGACTGTGAAGGCACTCCACGGGCTGGTCACCGCCCCCCGCCGCCCAGTGCATTGTTTGTTCTATGTTTAAGAAAACTCAGCAACCCTGGCTCTTCCTACTTCTCCTCTCAGCAGGGAATACTTCATAAATTTTCAGCAGCACAGCCCATGGCATTGTTGCACTGGAAGGAAACACATCCCCTGCAGATCCACATCCCTCCTTTAGAGAAAAACACAGGGGATCTGGGATGTCACAGCACTTGCTGGTCCACAGGACATTAAGAGTGTGTGTCTCAAAGTTGTATAATCTGGGTTCAAAATCTGGCTTGGGCAATCCCCAGCCAGGAAGCCATTTCTTCACCTCTGTGTACTGTATGTTCAATGTCTCTCTCTCCAGTACCATTGTTACTCTTGCCCCTCCCCCTTTTCTCATACCATGGGTATAACTATTTACCTCGCATATTTTTATGCATGAGAAACATGTTCATTGTATACCATTAGCATGGTACACAGTAAGTACTCAATAAATGCTGGTATTTTGTTTCCTTCTAATGCTGGATCCAACCTCCACTGCCACAGATGCAGCCTATGAAGTCTTGGGCCACCAACTCCTCTCCTGGATCATGACCCTACATGAATCTCACTTAAATGCAATGACTGCCAGGGTGGGCCTGGGTCTGCAGTGCTTGCAAGTTTCCCAGGCCTGACCCCACAGAGAAATGAGGGGTGCAGAGAAGGATGATCTGCACACCACCAAGAGCGAGCAGCGAGCTGGATGTGTGTCTACATAGATGGGGTGCTGTGGGTGGGCCCATCACTGGAGGGGTTGCCTGGGGTTCTGCCACTAGGCAGATCTGGCTCTGGACCCGCTCTACCAGCATTTTCTGCCTCTTGGGGGCAGGGGTAAAAACAGGTGTAAATGCATTGTGGGGCTGGCAACCACTTCTCTGAATGGAGATCCCACTAGGTGAGAGAGAAGCACTCGGAGGCTGTGTGAGAAGGCGCACCGGGAAGGCGCTGGGCCCCGGGGAGACAGGGAGACAGGCAGGAGAGTGAGGTTTCTCTGTTTTGGAAGAGGGAAAATTTTAACTAACATTAGTTTGAGGAAGATCCAGATTCCTTTTCCCAGGATAGTCAAGTCAGTAATGGGAAGATGGTGCCCTGGGAACTGGGAGGGAAACCCAGAGTAGGGGAAGGCAGGATGCTGAGCGCCTCCTCCCTGCATGCTCCATGTCCTGTTATTTTGTTCTTACAATGTCTTCTTATTAAATACTACCATGAGCCCCACTTGCAGAGGTGGAAGCTGAAGCTTAAGGGAGTGATGTGCTACATTTGGGGCACAGGGAGGCCTGGCTATGCTGGGAAGGGCTTCCTCCACCTCACACTGCTTGCTGGACCTCAGGAGCAGCAGACAGAACTGACAAGTGTCCCCTCTGCATGCCAGCCCAAACCCCACGTGAGGACAGGGACTCTTGCTCTGAACCTGCCCCTGGCCCCATGGCAGGCCTGAGGACCCCAGGATGTGTGCCCCTCTTTACCCGGACCCGGTCACCTGCAGGGTGTATGTGGAGAGCTGATAACTGTGACTCTGACCTTGAGCTGGTCATGGGGGACAGGCCAGGGCAAGGCTTGCCTGCCAGAAGCAATCTTTCTGCTTGGTTGAGCTCATCAAGGAAGAAAAAAATAGGCTCATTTCTTTCGCTGGTGGTGGTGGTTGTTTTTGTTACAGATAGCCCTACCTCAGGGACAGCGAGATCCATGTGCTATATAACCGTGCGTGGGAACATTAGGAAGAAGCCTCTCCCTGCCTTCCCCAGCACTCTGCTACAATTTCTCTTGCCTGTGAGCTCAGAGAAGGGTCCCCAAAGGTGGGGCGGGCAGGGTAGGGGGCAGAGATGGTGCTACACCTCACATGGCACGTCACTAGCACCAGAGCTGCAGTCTTTCTTAGACACAGATCTGAGGCCATCAGGCCCCAGCTCAGAAGCCTGCTGGGCTCCCGAGTCCTTCTGCATGGAGTCCTGACTTCACCCCTGAGCTTCTGGAGGTCTGCAATATCTAGTTCCAGCTTTACTCTCCCAACTTGCAACTGATAAATCCCCCAGTCTATTCAAACCTTCACCCCCGCCCCCATCAGCCTGCCCCTGCTGGTCCCTTCTCTTCACATCCCAAGCTTTCTTGATCCAAAGTCTGCCCAATTTTTGCCTCTCCCTTTCTTATCCACTGACTTGATGATTATGCCACAACGACTTCTTCCTTCCTTTCAGTGTGGTGGTGACTCTTCCAGACCGGGACACGTCACCTTCTGTTGTCAAGGTTTCAAAGTATAAAATTTCCATGGCCTCCACTCCCAGTTTGGAAGGCCCCATCCAAGTGTCTTGCTGGGATTTTCTTTCCCAGCCTGACCCCTCTGGGGTCTTTGGTCTTCGGCTCCTCTTACAAGCTCTGCCTTCGCCTGTCCCCTCAGCAGCCACCCACCCTGGGATGGAGGCCCCTTTCAGATATGTGAACCGGCCTCTACGGTTGCCAGCCGGGCTCCCTGTGGCAAGCCAGGGAGTTACACAGAAGCAGCACCTCACGTGACCATCCAGATACACAGGTTTCCTTTTTAAAAAAAAAAAAAAAAAAGATTTATTTCTTTATACAAGCACTGGGCACAGTCAGATGCACGGGAGGGTGAGAGAACTCACCAGAGTCAGAGCAGAGAGCAGAGCAGGCAGACTGACAAAGTACACTGCTGAGGGGAGCAGCGGGCGGCAGGAGAGGTCTGCGCAACATGTGGGACCCTCACCCAGTGGCCGGGGATTGAACTGGCACTGCAGAGGCTGCAGGCAGCTTCGCAACCCAGCGCTCAACCACTGCACCACTGGGGAGGCCCTTGATACACAGGTTTCCTTTTAATCCTTCATTCATTTCTAACCAGAGAAGAGGAACCATTTACTTTCCTATTGCTTAACTCAGAAGTGTTTAGAGTGTTCTTTGCTGAACAAGTTTTGTGCACACGCAGATGCACACGTACACAAATACATAAAAGCTAACACCAATGAAAATCAAATTTAAAAAATAGGTTAGGAAAACGCAAGCCTCTAAGAGGTGTAATAAGTGGCTAATTTTTATTATTCCTCTTAAATGCTTGGATAATCTTACCATAAATCATATCTTTATTTAAGAAAATATGATCTACTCGATGCAAACCCCAAAGGGCACTTTGGAGAGAAGCCAGGCTATAGGTTTATATTCTTCCCATTTTCAAATAAAATGCAAAAGAAAAACTAGTAATCATTTTAATGAGCCTTTAAATAAATTCTTGGCTAGAGCACATTGAAGTAATTTATACAGGAACCCACATACATATATTGCTGAGAAAGGGATTTTGAGACTAAAGAGAATTTCCAAGAATCACTCTACCTTCCCTTTCCTTTAAGTAATTACTTTGAATTGAACCACACCTCACACCTCAGGTCAGCTTCAGCACTGGTCACGCTTGCAAGGACACATGCAAACTCGTGTCTTTCCTTCGATGATGATCCAGTTCTCTCCTGATCTCTTAGCTTCCCTTTATTCTGATTTTTCGGTCCCTGATGACGTCTGAGACTTTCACTCTTGAAGGGTTCATTTTAGCTCTTTTTCCGGACACAGCAAGAGAAAAAAGCTATAGACTTGCCATCAGCAAATGAGAGAAATTGGATCCAAGTTCTGTTCTTTTCCCTTTTTGTTCTTCTCTCTCACACTTTCCCCCCTAAGCACATCTCCTGAAACACTTCTCTAGCCTCTTGGCAACTGCTAATTTATGAGGCAGGACAAACGAGGTGGTTGTGAATTAACAAGAGTGAGGCCATTTCTCTCCATCAGCAGAATAATTGATCTCTCAGGCAGTCAGCAGGTTTGGTTTTAAGAGACAGAGGAGATACAGGCAAAGCTGCCTCCTGGACAGCTCTTTAAAATCCCTGAGTTCTGGCCCCAGTATCCTCCCAAGGAAGCTGCCCAGAAGGGCCCATGGTCCGCACCAGAGTCACGGCCAGGGAACTGGTTCCCAGGGAGCCCGAGTCCAGTGTGTGACCAGGTCACCTCCATCGGAGGGCTCACACGCGTCCCCTCTGCAGCTTATTTCTTCCCAAGCAATATTACATTTCTCATTTCATCCTAGTTATGCTCCCACAAGGAAGGGGGAGGTAAATGACCTTTCATCCCCATTTTACAGACTAAGAAACAGAGGCTCAGATCATGTAAGTGACTTCTCCAGGGCCCCACAGCTGACAAAGAGAAAAGTCGAAACCAGAAATCCTGATTGCTTCCTGACAGTCTCTTCCCAGGGGGCCAGTCTCTTTTATTCCTGACAGCCACTTGGCCTTGGCCTTGCCACTCATCCATTCTGTCCTTCAACATATACAAAACAGTTTGGATTTCAGGTCCTTGGTTTCTCTTCCGGGTTCATTGGCACTGGGATTCTGGCTCCAATACCCTTTGGGACCAGTGAACCAAGAAGCTATAGGTGTTTATGTGAACCGTGTAACACACATTCAGAGACCGGTGGGGGGTATACACGCCCAACTGACCCCAACTCACCCCTGTGCCAATGGGGTTCTGCATCAGATCTGTGTCCACTGCCCACAGCCGGGGTGTCTGACAGAGAACACTGGACTAGGGATCAGGAGACCCAGTTTCTGGCTCTGCTGCAAGTGACTTAAGACCTCTGTTAAATTAGGACCCTCCCATCCCTAACATGTGGTGCATCTCAAAAGATAGTCAGATAAGCATATCAGGCCAGGGAAGTGGCCATCAGATACCAAATTTGAGTAGGTCACTGGTGCCAAAATCTTTCATCACTTATAAATGAAATATCACAGAGTTACTGGTGAAGTACGGAGAGAGCTAATTTATATATAGCATTTAGAACAAATCCTGACACACAGTAAATTCCAAAAAAATTGCTAGCTGTTACTTCTTCTGCTTACATTATTATTGTTAATATCAATATTATCATAGATTCTCATTACCTGTGGAAATAGAAACATATTAGCATTAAGAGGGACGTGTCTTACTTGCTCTTGAGCATAGAGTTTAGGAAGCACATTTTCCCAAGGGAAAGATCAGGGGCCACAAATCAAAGAAGTTGCTTGAGACTACAGGGGCAGGGAGTGTGCAGGGGCAGGGCTGAGTCACAAGGCTGGCCCCTGCCCACTGTCTGTGGACGTGGTGTCCTTGGCCCTGCGCTGCCACAAGAGATCCAGACAGCATCTCCAGATCCCGTTCCTATAGGAGGGGGGTGGGGACTCCTGGGAGGCAACAGGGGTACCCTGGGGGGCACATCAGCTCTGGCTGATGAAACTGCTCAGCCAGGCCAAGGAGAGGCCACTGCTCTGAGTTCTATCTGCTGAGCCAGTGGGGAGCCCCCATTGTCTGATCAAGACTCTGTAACTTCTGAAAAGTTGGCCTAGATGGGAGTCCCTGCTGGCCAACGTGTGGCCATGGTCCTTTCAAGGACTACCCAATAGCGATCCACTGAGCCCAAAGTTCGTGGTTCATCACGTTACCATGCAGCCCTCCAAGAGGCCACCCAGACCCCTAGAGCTAGGAAAAACATCAAAGTAAGGACCCAACCTTGCCATTGTACAAATAGGGACAATGGAGGCTCTTGGGAAAGGGGCTGGGGAGGGTTGATGGCTTATTCAGTCATGTCAGGCAGGATGTCTGCCTCCTCCTCCCACTCCAGCAGTCCTACCCACAGTGACATGATGGCCCCTTTGCGCTGCAGGATGTACACGTGATGGGGCTGAGTAAAGGGAGGTCTTTGCAAACCATGATCAGCTTAGCTTACCTGTCACACAGAGCATAAAGGTCAGGAATATTTACTAAAACTTGTCCTGTGGCCCTGAAGACCACTTTGCAAATACCAATGTTTCACCCGAGACAAATTACTGTGCAGAATATGACACCTGATGCAAATTGGCTACAAGGGACTAAAGCAGATTTGGGGACAGCTTTGCCAGCCTTTGCACTCTATCTGAAACACATCTGTCTGAAACACCCCCAAATACAGATGTTTCATCTAAAGATGTGCAGAGAAAAGTTCCTGACAAAATCAGAAAATAAGAACAATCAGGCCACGGCTGCCTGGGTCTTCACATTCACAAGACAACAGTCATCTGGAATTGATTCATGGAAGCTCCTTCCAGGGGAGCTGCTGTGGTCCCCACCTGGTCCTCCTCACTAACTGGCATCACCGTCTGGCCCTTGTATCCACTTGGGTTTGAAACCCCAGGTCTGTATAGAGCTGTTCTCTATATGCATCTGCCCAGGTCCTTGTATACTTTTGAAAGGAGGAACCTCCCCTCCAAAAGACTTTGTTCAGAGGTAGACATCCAACAGAGCACTTAACGACCTAAAATTATCTTTCTACATTTTCTGTTTTTGCTTTGCTTTATTGTAAGAGATCTTAATATCTATGAATAGAAAGTGTTCTATCTCAGAGCTCACTTTTCCTATCCCTCCAAGAATCATGCGAGACATCGTGAAGGAAAGCGGAAGACTAATATTTTAAAATCTGCTTGGTGTTTTGTTTAGAGGTTTGCGGGTGTCCCACAGAGCCCGGGTTATGCTGCTGCATTAAGAGACTGACACGGGAATAACCATCATTCCCGCACACTCCAAGGCTCTGTAACGGCTTGACAGGTGGCTTGCCCATGGAAAAAATTTGGTCCCTCCTACTGTATTTCTGTAGGGTAGCCTGGAAGCAATTATCCTCTCACTGGTAAATCAATTAGGAGGAGACTCTCACACTCTCCTCCTCTTTTAAGAAACTGCTAATCCTCTTAACACGAATGGGCAGAAAACCCGAGCAGAGAATTACGGCTTATAGAGCAGTGGCTGGCCTGGGCTTCCTCTGTGCCAGGGCACTGGCCTCCAGCAGATCAGAGTACATGGCATGGCCCATGTGGTCAGAGGCAGGGGGCAGGGATCCTGAACCCC
This sequence comes from Talpa occidentalis, assembly GCF_014898055.3. Lineage (NCBI taxonomy): Eukaryota > Metazoa > Chordata > Mammalia > Eulipotyphla > Talpidae > Talpa > Talpa occidentalis. Next base: position 17,342,445 of record NW_023605194.1, read on the forward strand.
AGGTCCTTTGCAACAACCAAGTGGCTTACCTACCTGGACCCCAGCTCCTTTGAAACAACCAAGTGGCTTACCTACCTGAGCTTTAGTTTCCTCACCTGTCACGTGGGGATGAAAATACCAGGCTCTGGGGATTAACAGTAAAACTTATAATGGAGTATAGAAATGCACCTATCAGCCCAGTGACCACACTTCTTAGAAAAAGAAGGCGCTCAGAAAGAGAAGCCATTATTCTATTTTGTGTCAGACCGACCAGTCCTGTCACCACACAAAGACCTCTACCCTGCAGCAAACTGGTCACACTCCCTGACAATCAGATCGTCCTATTCTCTCTGCCATTTCCAAAGCAATGTTTTAAAATCTGTAGCCACCTTTGAACCACAACCTGCCTGCATTTCCCTACCTGCTCAAAGGTTTGTTATCAAAGACACCCGGATGGCCCAAGCCCCTCTGCTGTGAGGCACAAAACCTTCAGTCTGTCTGGACAAAGCTCAGCTCTGTTAAATGCAGACATGACCTGGGCACAGGTTGATCTGCTTCGGTCTGAGGACGAGAATCAGGGGACAGTAATGAGATCTAGGGACTCGGGGACATTAATCGCTTGTAAGGGGAAGGAAAGCTGTGTGCTGGGTCTCAGACCCCAGCTCTGTGAAGTAAGACTAATGGTAGAGATGGCAGGTTCTTAACCTCCACAGATATCTTAGGGCTAGGAGTGGGACTCAAGAGGTTCACAAATCCCTAAAAATAGTTTTCATATTTTTGTGTGCAGGGGCATACTTCCAGAAAAGAGATCTAGAGTCTTAACTATATTTGTAAAAGATTTGCAGTTTAAGGGCTATTCACAACTGCTTGCAAGATGAATCTATGGTCTTCAGCTCTAGCATTCAATTGTTCAAATAACAATGCTGCAAAATGTAAGCTTGGCAACTTGTAGGGGCAAAGATAAGAAACATGCCCAGCTAGAAACAGTAACAGGTGGCTAAACAGTCCTGATGACGAGGGTTTTGGCACTTGGCTGGTGGGCATGGTCTCAGGTTGGGGGACCCCTGGGACTGGCTGTAATGTTGATCACCAATAATGAAACAGGAGTCTGCAATTCTGTTTCCTCCCTTTGCTGGGGGTATTTGGAGACCCCAGATGTACAAGTGGGTAAAAGGGGTGGGACTGTGATTTATGATGTTAAGGGTCAAAGCTGCTCTACTTTGAGCAGCATCAACAATAATACACTAAGTCGCAGCTTGGGGCTCCCCAAGTAGGAGCGAGAGATCACACACATCTTCAGAGTGAGCAGAAGCTCTCCTGAGCCCACCTTACTGAAGCAAAAAAAAACCCTTGGGGAGTGCAAATTAGACTGCAAGAGGAGAGCCTGGCAGTACCACTTCCAGTCTTTAGAAACATGAAAATGGTCTTTTCTACCCTTATTTGTTTACTGGGCCAGGCCTTCCAAGCTGAAGGAAAGATTACCCTGCCCCAATGCCCATACGCTGCACAGCATGTATTTTCTAAAACCAAGTGTTCTTCCATAGTACCCAGCCCTCTCCATGACCAAGGTCTGACCTTCCATGATTCCATCCTCAGCCTGGCTGCTTGGTCAAGAGGAAGGGCAGAAGCAGAGAGGCCACTGGAACCAGAGCTGTTCTCTTGTGCTTCAGAAGCAGCTCTGGGTCAACTTAAAGAATTCAGGGGCTGCCTAACCATCCCTTGGCTGAAATTAACTCCCTATCAGGCACTCCTTGCAAGTAGACCAGCAAGACCGAAACTCAACTTGGGAGCCAGCAGACCTCTACTCCAATCCCAGATGCCTCACTGACTGCTATCTGACCTCAGAAGGTCATATAGCCTCTCTGAACTTTACCTTACTCATCTATAAAATGGGAACAGACTCCAAGTGAGAATAAATGAGCTAAGTACTCAAAGCACTCAGCCATCCCAGGCACAGAGACACGCCTGAGCCGGCATCAAGGTTCACTGTTGTTATTCTTACTGTGACCCAATGAGGTTGCTGTTGGATTTAAGTATCTAATGATCTTGGCCCATACACAGGTATTCTACAAGCATTTCCATTGCTATTGTTTTTTTTTTTTTTTTTCCCTTAACTCCTGTACTAGGCAGCCCCGCTACCCGGCGGAGTGCTCAGAACCACAGCCCCTCGTCTTACCTTCCTCTTGTTGGTGGGATTGACATACAGGTAACTGAGGACGGTCTTCAGACCCACTTTGTCATTCAGCTTTTCGTAAGTGGTGCCATAATCTGTTGATCTGCAGGGAAGAGAGAGAAAGAAGAGGAGAGATTGTTTTACCAAAGAGGGGATTGTGTTTTAAGGGGAGTCAGGTTCTCCCTGGCTCTGCTCCTTTGTTCCCAAATCACATGAGTTCTTGAAAGTGTTCTTCAGCGATAAAGGCCCCTTTAACTTTAGGAGCACAATTAGACTAATGCATTTGGGTCCTACCTAGGCCCTCCCCTTTGCTTCTGGCATTTCTCAGAGACCTATTTTTCTGCCCTTTGTAAAACTGCAGTGCCAAGAGCTGCTGGAGCCTGCCGTGGGGTGCTCGCCCTACCCTAGGTTCTCCGTGTGGCCATGGGAGGGCCAGGCAAGGTTATGGCCCACAGGGAGCTGTGCTGGTAGGCCACAGGGAGAGAAGCCAGACTGGCTTTCTCTGAGGTCAATGGGGTGCACCCACCCTAACTTTCCCTCTACTGAGACCTTACAGGGGCAGGATGCATGGTACCCAAGAGTTTGTGGGTCCAACGCCAAATCAGGCCACACCAGGCAAGGGTCTAAAGATTTCATAGGAGCAATGTTGTGTTAGGATGAAAAGCCAATGACACTGAACTGCTGCCAATAGTTCATCATTTCAATTATCCTGCTGGCTACCTGCTCCTCCTTTGGGCCTAGTTTCTAGGCCTCTGACCTTGTACCAAAAGCACAAGTCAGGGCTCAGAGAAACAAAGGCCAACCCACAGCCCTCTCCACCAAGCCCTGCCAGGGGAGCAGGGAGAGTGGGTGCTGGACAGTGAGACTCAGCAGCCAACCTCTCTGACACACTCTCTTCTTGCTGACCCCACACCCACCCCACACAGCTCCCTTTTCAAATTCCTGGTACCAACATGTCCTCACCCTCTTTCTGTTGGGACCTTCCTTAGCATGAATCACAAAGCTTACTCAACCTGGGAAAGTTACAGAGGCCAACTCATTTCCCCATGGCCCTCTGGCCTCATAGCTGGCTGCATTCTGCTTTGGATCTCAGTTCCTGCCGCTGGCTCTGTGCCTCTGCTACTAATTACCTGTCTTTGTCTTTTCCTTGTTCCTTTACTCACCTTCGAACACTAACCTGCTCCTGCCCCAGCCCAAAGCGTCATTGGCGAGCTGAGTAGCCAAACTATGGGAGAACCTTTAAGAAATACTTCCAAATCCATGCAATCTGACAAATTCCATGTCACCTCACCTCTGCTGAGGCTTCCCAGCCCTCTTGCCAGTCAGCACTCATCTCCCCTCTGCTCCCAAGCAAATTTCCCCCTCCATCCACTCTGCATCCCGGCACACAGTACACGACTCTTGCTAACTCTTCAACAGTAGCATGATTCATTTCCTGCGTTCCATTTCCCCAACCATAAATGTAAGTCCTCAAAGTCAAGGAACTTTGGAGAACACTATGGTAAGTAAAGAACATGAGCTTTGGGTGTAGCAAAATCTGTTTCAATCCTAGATCATCAGGTCTCTGGTGGGAGGGCCAACTGCAAGTTATTGAACTTGCTGGAATCTTAAGATTTCCGTCTTAACAACGGGGATACTTTCATCTCACAAGGCATTTGTGAAGATGCAAAAATATGAAACATGGGAAACATAACAGGTTGTAGGTATATTGTTAAAAAAAAAAAAAACACAATACAATGGGTGTTCATTTCTGTTCCAAAAGTGAATTGTGGATCATGCACACTCAGCACATATTCCGAACAAAGGTTAGGACTTCAAATGCCTCCCTAGGCTACTGGGAGGGCCTCCATAGGCCTCCCTAGGCCCCACATGGTCATCAGCTAAGCTCACTTCAATGCTCCAGCCCTCAAAACTGACACTTGTCTTCCATCTCCTGTCTACTTCAGGCACCGAGAATCACCTTCAATCTTCCCCTGTCATAATCTCTCAAACCCAGCTCAGTCTCCAAATCTTAATGATTCTATCTCCTAAATATTTGGGACCCCTAGTCTTTCCACTCTCACCCCATGCTCTGGTTCATGCATTATCATTGTTGCCACAATCCCCCCAGTTGGATCCTCTTCTTCCCACCTTCTCAACCTCCCACTTTCCTCCATGTTGCCTGTTATCATGTTGGATGCCAATCACCCAGATCTGTCCACTCCCTGCTGGTAATCACCTGTGGCCTACACACCAAGAAGGTGTATCTTACAAACCTATTTTTGTGAAATCTGATTCCATTCTCCTTTTACTAGACTCATTTCCAGTTGATCCTCAGCCCCTTTTCTCCAGCCTTGCCAAACATCACAAATGGCAGGCCTTTCCATTGCCCTCCCTATCCACACACCTCATCCCCTTCACCTGATCTATCCAGCCACTATATTCACTACTTGGTAAATTAATCTTTGACCTTCAATTCCAAAATCACCCTTCCTCCAACAATGGACTGGAAAATTAATCACTGTTTCCTTTCTGGGCTCATACTACCTTGTACATATTTCTATTGTAGCATTTATGCTATCGATGGGCTCACACTACGTTTATTCTGGGAGCTCTCTTGACTATAGCTCGCTAAGAACAAAAACCATTTCTTATAACAACCCTGATGTCTTACAGCAAGGCTTGCACAAAGTAAGTGCTGAATATATTGATTTTTGTATTGTTTTACTTTGTCTTTATTTGTGATAATGAATGAATGAATGAGCTTGTCCAAATGTACAAGTTCTTGACCAACTGTTAATGTGTAGTGACAACTCAACTCTTGAAATAGCCACACCCTGAAAGCACTCTTGACACTCTGGATGTTGGCAAAACAGGCCCAGACTGGGATGATCTAGCGGCCTCTGTTGCTAGGGAGGGATGAAAGCTGCCTCCCACCAGCTTCAAGGTGAACTGATCAATTCCCTGGTCCAATGCTCAATCAGGCTGCACCCACAAAGGATTCCCCAGCACTCTTGCTAATCAGCACTCATGTCCCCTCTGCACCCAAGCAAATTTTCCCTCCAGCCACTCTGCACCAAGGCACACAGTACATCCCTCTCGTTAACTCCTCAGCAGGAACATGATTCATTTCTTGTGTTCCATTTCCCCAGCCATAATGTAAGTCCTCAAGGACAAGGAACTTTGGAGAACATGGAAAGAACATAAGCTTTGGGTATGGCAAAATCTGTTTCAACCTTAGATCAGCAGCTATCTGGTGGGAAGGCCAAGCACAATTTACTTAGTCTGCTGGGGCCTCAAGTTTCTCATTCTATCCAGGACAGAGGAGGAAACAGGCCACAATCTTCAGACACTGTTATGTAGTCTTACTAATCCAGACAAAACAGAGAATGGATTCCTTCTTGATTCTATGCTCTTGAAGGCATAAAGACAGCATGGTTTGGGGGAAGAATATTGAACTTGGAATCTGGAAATTTAGACTAGAGAAGTGTTTCTGAAATGTACTCAAAGTGCTATCCTGAGAAGTTAATTCTCTAAATGTGCTCAAGAAAAATTACTCTGACACTTGTTAAAATGTAAGGCCAGGACCTCCCCTGGTGGCTCAGCAGTTGAGCACTGGGCTGTGAAGCTGCCCGCAGCCTCTACAGCACCGGTTTGATCCCCGGCCGCCGGCGAGTGTCTCACAGGGCGAGCGGACCTCTCCTGCCATGCCCACTGCTCCCCTCAGCAGTGTACTTCATCAGTCTGCCTGTTCTGTTCCCCACTCTGACTCTGGTGAATTCTCTCACCCTCCCGCACTTCTGTCTGTACCCAGTGCTTGCATAAAATAAATAAATAAATCTTAAAAAAAAAAAAAATGTAAGGCCAACTTCATGAAGGACTCTCAGGTATAGGGACCAAGGGCTTGTGGGCCTGCAGTAGCAGGGAGAGAGTGGGCTCAGCCAGGAAAAGTGCGAATGTATAACCAGAGAAGGGCAGAGGTCACAACTGAGAGGCTTAGGGTTGTTTTTGCTAGGCTGACCTGATGCGGTTCTCACAGAAGGCAGGGTGATCAAGCATCATCTGAAGTGAGATGGGGTGGAGGACGCTGGCCAGATACTGAAGATAAACAGATGTTGAGGAAGGGAGATTCCGGCTAAACTGACTTACCAAGTGCATGTGCAAACCAGGAGCAGAGCCAGGGCAAGTTCTTGATGGATTCAGGCAGACAGATAAAGGACCTTGGAGCACTAGATAGATGGGATATGCCTTTAACACTCAAGCAGAGAACCAGATGCAGGCACACCAGCAGACTGGGGGGCTGGGGAGTGCGGCCAGGAGGCTGGCAGCAACCAACACTCCTAGCCCCCGTGGTCCCAGAGCTCTCTCAAGGTCTCCCTCTTACGTTCTTGTAATAATGATCTCCCAGCCCTGGCATCCCTACTTATAGGTAAGCATGCTCAGGTATCCATAACCATAGGCGCGTGTACCCCCTGCTCACACGTCTCAGCCCTGGGTATCCTTACATGCCACATGATCACACTCCCAAACACTTTTTGCATCAACACTTGGGAGCACTGTTCAGAGCTTGCGTGGGCAGAGAAAGCAGAGAAGAACGCGAGGCCACAGGTGGTGGTCGCAGAGGCTAGTGGTGGGAGGCAAAAAAAAAAAAAAACAATTTAATTTAATTCATTTCCCTACACCAAGATTCTCACCAAAATTGGGCTCTAGAGGATCTACCCCAGGACAGAGCCTCGTTGAAAAAGAGTCCAGAAGATCCTGACTAGAGTTGAGTCAAGAAAAGAATCTTTGCCAAGTCTCATTCTGCCAACCACACAAGAGGTTTCACTCAGATAAGCATAAGATCCCTCCTGGAACTTACATTTTTATTATCCCACCAACAAAGTGCTAAGCCGTTTTCCAACCAGCGACTCTTCCTCACGCTATATATAGCAAACATCTCACTTGTAAGAGCTAAATTCTCAGGGCTCCCTGCATGACTGATGTCACAACAAACTTCCTTCCAGAATCCAAATAACCCTCATCAAAGGGAGTGTGCTTAGCACCACGCAGGCTCTCTTTCTACCAGCCGCACAACGGATTCCCAGGGCCTTTGCTGTTTTCCAAAAGTAGCTGCTGAGAGTAGGGACTTCCCAACAAAGAGCACTCCACACTCGCCCCCTGCACGCCTGGCCAGTGTGCTCATTCAGGCTGACAGAAACAGTAAAACACCTCCAGGAGCCAGGAGCCAGGAGGCCTGGACGCTGTCCTTCCCGGCATGGACACTGCACACAACTCTGTGGGCCCTTTGCCTGGAGCGAGACGCAGCTGGCAGAGAGATGCCTCATCCTTGCTGCCAGAGACAGCTGTGCCACAGAACTCGCTTCTAGAAGAGAGCAAACTATCGTCCCCCTGGTGACTCCAGAATCTGCTGGTGGGGAAGCAACACCTCTCTTGGATTTTAAAGCAAGCCTCCCAATCTTGACATGAGGCTTCGGACACTGTTCAGAAAGCTGGAGCCATCACACCCAGCGTGAGCACACGCCCAGGCCTGGCACGGGGCCAGCCCCTGCTTGGACGTCTCAGTACACACAGCCAACTGGAGACAAGTCCTGAGAGAGCATCACGGAGCTGCCACTCCTGGTACCCAGCTCAGCGCCTCCAGTCCCAGCAGGTGAATCCACTGCCGTGTGTGTGTGTGTGTGTGTGTGTGTGTGTGCATGTCATACACGTGTGCACTCACTTGGTTTTTTTCATTCCTTTTCATATATTATTTCCAGCACACAAAAAAGCAGAATGAGATGCTAATCACATGTCTGCCACTAGATTTAAGGAGTATTTGTGTTCATAAACAATACAGCATCTTTCCAATATCTTTGCACTGACAGGCATAGAACACACAGAGACATGTGTTCCACGTTGGCTCCTTCCACTGATGTGCAGTTATTGGGATTTAACCAAGTTGACATGCCTCCCTGGCCTCCTGTTAACTGATGCATCAACTACTATTTTCATTTTACCTTTTCAACTACCAATGAATATTTTTATTTTAAAACTTCTTACTACTGGAGCCTCCCTGGTGGCACAGGCGGTTGAGCGCAGCGCTGTGAAGCTTTCTGCAGCCTCTGCAGTTTGGGTTCGATCCCAGCCAGCCAGGGAGATACCCACATGGTGCAGCAGACCTCTCCTGTCTTGCCTGCTGCTCTACTCACCAGTGCTCTCGGTCTGTCTGCTCTCTATCTGCTCTCTATCTGTTCCCCACTCTCTATCTAGTGAATCCTCTCACCCTCCCACACATCTGGCCTGTGCCCTGGTTCTTGTGTGCATTAAAAAAAAAAAAAAAACTTTTTACTACTATAAGTCTTGTCTTTTCCTGATCCTTTGTCCGGGTTCCTATAATCCACATATGTGTGAAACCATCCAATAAAAATGAACAATGATGTAAGAAAATAAATAAATTTAATTATGAAAAATTTCCTATTATAAACAATGTCTCAATGACTATTCCTACATGTGCCTTCATGTGAATCCATAAAGGAAAGCTCTTCTGGGGAGACGTTTTGATGTACAATTGATGATGGCTTCATACTCTAGGCATAGCTTCTACATCTCTGGTTATTGACAAAGTTTTCTCTAAGGAAGGAGGCTGTCCCCTCAAAGAGACACTCTCCAGTCTTATCAACTGGCTACTTCTTCATTCCAGGGCCTGAGAACAGAGCCTCCTGGGGGCCTGGCCCCGCCTGCATCTAGCTCCAGGGCTCTGACCTCCCAACAGGGGAGCCCAGGTGATAGCTGGGCCCTGCATCCCACACCAGGGTCACTGTCCCTGGTGTTCCTGAGTGCCTCACCCCAGGCCTCCTGCCAGTGGCTCCACCACCTTCCCAGGGTCCTACTTGTTGTCTGGCCGGGACTTGCTCTTGCAGACTGGATGGCATCCAGTTGAATGTCAAGGCCAGTTCCCCAACTCCTTCTGAGCAGCTTCAACTGTTCAGGGACTCTTATTCCTGACAGGCCTTCAAACAGGCTCGCCATGGGACCCTTCCATTCTCGAGGACCCACCCAGCCTCGCCCGCCCCCAGGGGAGCTCTCAATGACAACATCTGGAGTTGAGCTGTGAATCCATTTGTGTTCCCCCAGCAAGCTCCCTCTCCTGTGCTGAAGCTTCTGGGGGAGAGGCCGGTGGCAACAAGCATATGGACTGCTATTTTAAAAGTTAAAAACAGAAAAGTAAAACTTTCAGCCAACGCAGCCAAGTCAGCTTCCCAGTAGAGCTGAATCGCGGCTCCACACCCCCATTCCCAGCGCCACATCCCTGCCAGAGGCGAGGGGGCTCTGGATGGTGCCCTGCCCCTGCTCACAGGCCAGCAGACATTCTGGGCCAGGTGGGCACACCACTTTCCTGACCCAGCCAGTGCTTCTTCTGTGCCACCTCAACTCCTCAGCCCCCACCTCTACCCTACTCTTCCTCCTGAATCTGCAAAGCTAGGGAACTAGGAAAACACAAGTCTTTCACTCCTTGACTTACCCATTAGTGTCTCACCTTATGAGTGGATCCCTGCTGTGTCCTCTAGTCTAAAATTAGCAAACAAACACAGTAGTAACAGTTGCCTTTCCTGTTAGCAGTGTGATTTTGCTTTGCTCCTTTCTTAAAGTATTTCTCTCCATTATCTACCATGGCATCTACCATGTGCCAGGCACTTATGAGCAGCTCAGATCAGGTTAGCAAACTTTTTTTTTTTTGTAAAAGAGGAAGAGAGTAAATATTTCAGGTTTTGCCCATCTCTGTAGTAGCTACTCAAGTCTGCGCTGCTAACTCAAACAAACAAACAAGGCCACGGCAGCACCCACACCTAGGGGTGTGGCTGTCCCATGAAGCTGTCACGAGAGCAGGAGGTGCATAACTCGGTGGCCACCACTCTCGAGAATGGAGCCATCAGCCCCTACCCAGCTCCTGTCTCTAAGATAACTCCCCAATATTCTGGTCAGCTCACGGAGGCCCTAACTCCCCCTGCCAGCCACGGTCACATCAGGCCACAGTGCCTGTGGAGGCCCAGCATTCAGGTCTGCCTGCTGTACCTTCATGGCTGGCAGTGGCCCAGCTTTTCTCCTGGCTGACTCCCAGTTCCAGCACTAATTCTACTGTGGAGACTCTCCGACAACTACAACCTACATTTATCTGTGCATTTATCTCAAAGGTACCTAGGAGCTCCCTATTTACTCTCCGTGTATACCTATGTGCTGATGGTTCTCTTTCCAACAATTGCTAAAAGGTCCTTCTAAAAAAAAAAGCAAATGGCCTTTTGAATCACTGACCGTGCAGAGCACATCTGAGTGGACAAAACAGGAAGATGGGAGCAGGGCAAAGACAACTAACTGTGAGTCCTTCACTTACAGAACCTCCACCCTGACAAAAGGTCTGTGTTGCTGCAAGGACTCCATGCCTGGCATGTCACAAACATGGATGCCCAATAAATAACTGGAGAATTTTTGGTGACTGTTTCCAATAGCTACCATGTAAATACAAGATGGCCGGCTGTCTGGGACTCAACAGACAGACCAAGCTTCAAAGAGTCAGACCTTGAGGTACACCCACAGCCACCTCCAGGCAAACTGTGTTCCTCTGAGATACACTGAGGAGAGTCAACAATCAAAGCCCATAGGCAATTAGGAGCACTGGTGTGTGGTGAGCCACAACTGATTCCAAGGTCAGGGTCAAGAGTTTCCACAGCTCAGTTCCAGACCAACAGCTGCCCAGAGAGTCTTTACGATCAAAATGGGAAAACCATTGACGTCCCCTCTGGCCTGATCCACCCCTCATCTTGGGGCCAGTGCCCAAAGCCACATTAATTTGTATCTCTGCAATGGCAGAAGCCCAACCTGACCACAAATAACCAGCCAGATAACTAATACCAGACCTCAAGCCAGAAGCAAGTGATTTAAATAGCTTCGTTCTCCAAGTGTGTATCGGTTGACCCTCTGCTTAAAAACCACAGGCAGGCCAATGCCAAGGCAGAAGCCCACAAAGCTCTCAGTAACCTCTTCCTGTTATCTGACTCTTCAGCTGAATTTTCTGGTCATACAAAGAGAGGCATAATGACACAGGATAATTAATCTGTCTCTATGCCCTCCTGTCCCAGCTTTTTGAAAAAGAGCCATCACCGGGTTCCAAGTGCAGAAAATTGGAGGTTAGGTTACTCTGGAGACCAGATCATGCAGAATTCATGGTTCATAGCAGATAAAATGTAGCCCCAACAGCAGCAGCAGCCCATCACTGATCTAGGAGGCAGGAAGGCTGGGCCATGGGACTGGCCAAATGTTCAGATTCTTGGTCTGTCTTTCACACTGTGTGAGTGTGTCAGTTGTCATTCAAGAACCTCAGCACAGACACAAAGGTTGTTGGCTTGCAATTCTGAGGATTTAAAATGCCAAAAGAGCTCAACCCTTTCAGTCAAAAGGCTTGTTTGTATCATACAAGTGAGGGAAAAGGAGCCATCCAGAGAAAAGAAAGAGCAGAAGTCCACCCCCAGAAAAGTGTCACATCCCATAATTCACTGCACCTTTGTTCATAGAAGTATAATGGAATGGGAATCATTAGGGAAAAGCTGAATAAAATATGGTGTATTTGTGTGTGCACAGACATGCACACAAATTATCTCTATTAAGAAGGTAAATATCAAGGTTGTTGACCTTAGGAAAAGTCCCTAAGACATATTACCAAGTGAAAAAGACTACTGAAAAATAATGTATTAAATACACCATGGACCCAGACAAAACAAACAATATATATCCATTAGGCTTTTAACTGTCTTCATAAGTGCATTCAGCAAATTCTAGAGGCAAACACAAATAATTGGTAATAGGATAAGGGCTGCCATGGGGAGGGGTAGCTATAGAGGTTTAGTTTATTTGTAATGTTCCAGTGTGTTAAAACAAAAACATATCCATGTATCACTCCTGCAGTTAAAAATAAGAGCAATAAAGTGATTTGTTCCTGAGCAGTTATTATGCAAATCAGTAAATTAACACATCTGTAGAGAAACTATTACAGAAGAGAATTTTCATTCAAAAAGGCAGTCTAACATAAACATAAGAGGATTCATTTCAGAGTCAAGCAGATTTGGTTTCAAAGCCAAGCTTGTGAAACCTCGGGCTAGTTACATAAGTCTCATGTTCTATATCTGCTCGATGGGAATATAAACATTGCTTTCATAGGATTATTGGGAAGCTTAACTAGCCCTAATACCAGGGAGTTCACTTCACTGTCAGTTGTTAGAAGACCCTGTGATGGATCAATAATGCAATCACTGAAGGAGAAGCTGTCCTATACCTTTCTGGGCAAACAGAAGCTGAGTTATAGCTGCATAACCAGCAGTGGACACACTAACACATCTCCTCCCATAACAGCAGAAAGCTACCAAGAAAAGCACGTGGATGATGGAGGCCTACCAAATGTAACCAGAGACAGCTTCTGGCCAGGGGTCAACAATTGCAAATTAAAGTCTAGGGAAAACAGATTCAACTTTTTTTTTGTCCACGAAGCTTTTCAGGGAAAAAAATAATGAGGCATAAGCTAGAAAGTTCTGGACAGTTTCAGTAAGACATCTCCACCCAGGGAGTAGATATTTACCATTTCCCTTTAAAATTACATGCAGCCGGGTGGGTCCCTGTGACATTTGTGCAATTATGTCTGTTCGTGCACATCCAGAAACCCTCAGGATAAAATGTGTCGCTGCCTCAAAGAGAAATGTGTGTTTCGAGAGCCTTCGGATCACATCTCCACCCCAGAGAAGCTAAATCCTGCGTCACTTTCATTTGTAAACATTTTTCCTGTGAGAAAGAAGTACAGTGCTTTGTATATGGGAGGCACTTGATGCATTCATTAATTATTTTATCAATTAAAGTGAGTCCACTCCCCTGACAGCCAGCCTGTGGAGAGAGTGCCCTTTCACTGCTGTCCTGGTCCATGAAGTCTCACCCCCTCCTCTGGTCCTGAGCACTCAGCCCAGGGCTGTGGCAGGGAGCAAGGTGCCAGCACTCTGGAAACATGCGTCCCTCTCTCCTGCTGGCGGGTGATGTCATTATTGAACATTTATGTGTGAGGCTTCACTCTCCAGACAGAATCAGTTCTCTGAGGCCACGGGATCATCTTGGATGTCTCCTTGAACCCCTAAAGCATGCTGAGCCCCTAACCCCACGCAGAGTCGATACTTGAGCTGAAATGTGTTCCAGGCCTTAAGTGGTCAAGTGGAGAGAGTGACCATTTGGATGGTGACACAGCTCTGCTGTGACAGACTCACAACCACATCCACGTGCCCTCATGTGGCACCAAAGCCTTCCACCCTGACGCAACCCTGCCCAGCCAAGACACTCCCAGTGCCAAGGCATGACACTCCCAGTGCCTGCAGCTCTCCTATCAGAGGCTCTTATATTGCAGTCACCCCATCTCCTTGGGGGCCCAGAAACCCAACATCTCATTGATCTCCTCTTTAAAAATCATAAATTGATTGCGCACATTATTTAAACAGTTGCCCTGTTAGACCCCACATTCCATGTGCCAAACTTTCTTGAAAATAGATCAGAACTGCAGGGTATGGAAACCAATGCCAGTTTTTTTGTTTTTTTTTTTCTTTTTTTTAAGCTGTCCTTTGGAAAGCTAAGTAAGAAAAAGCAATTAGCTAGAAATTGGACTTATTCTCAAGTCACAGAGTATTCCTTAACTGTCGCTGTGGCCAACAGAAAACACCCTGTGAGATCACAGGTTGCAGTTCGCCAATCCCAGGTGACAGTAGGTGACCAGGACATGTGGTCACAACCCTCCATAAAAGGAGTGCCACACTCTAGGTCTGTCTTAAGTGATGGAAATACTGTGAATCTCTGGTAGAAATGTAAGATATAGAAAAGAAAAATGAATGTTGCTATAAATTACAGACACACCACATAGAACAAAAAACCCTCAACTTTTCAGAGTGTTTTCTCTCTAATTTATATACTTGGCAAATGTTAAGAAAATTAGGGTCATTCTTTATAAACGATTAGGTGCCTTGTTTGGTTGTTTTTGGTTGTTTTTTTTTTTTTTTTTCCCACTTAACATGATAGCTTAAGCATTTTCCCATGTTGTTAAATATTCTTCCAGGGCCTTCCTTGTGGCACAGGGGTAAAAAACAGCCCAGCCATTGTAGCATGAGTTCGATCCCTGGCCAGGGAACAACACACATGACGCAGCAGACCTCTCCTGTCACGCCCACTGCTCCCCTCAGCAGTGTATTTCAGTCAATCTGCCTGTTCTGTTCCCCACTCTGTCTCTGGTGAATCCTTGTACCTCCCACATTTCTGGCCTGTACCCCGGTTCTTGTATGCATAAATAAATAAATCTTTAAAAAAATAAATAATAGCACATAACATTATTTTGAAGAAACTAGTTTCCAAAACAAAAAGCAAGTTATCATTTTACATTCTTTTGCAAAGGTTTTTAATATCTGGCTTAATGGAAGACAGCTGGAGTCTCCTATTTGTGTACTTGATCTGATCTGGCATCATACACATCATATAGCTTCTATAAAATACTTACAAGAAAATGAGAAGTAAAAAGGGCAAATAGCCTTTCATTATTATCAAAGTTTCAACTTCACGATCATTGCCGTGCCCCTGGGGCCCCGGGTATCCCTCCAGTACTGCTGCTTTATACCAACTACTGGATGCCAGAGGACTGCAATTTACAAAGGCCTTTTTAAAAAAGAGAAAAAAAAGAAAAAGAAAAGAAAAGAAATTAAAAGTTATGGGTTTCTCTAAATTTTCTCTCATTTCAAACATCCTCTTTCCCAAATGGTTTAAAGCTCCACGCCAGCCTCCTGTGTAAAACCTTCTCAATTCCCCTGCCCGCCAGGGATCTCACATTCTCTGGTTCTCTTCTGCCTTTATGGCACCACAGCACAATTGGCTCTGTACCCTCTGATTTTCCTGGTTTGTTGGCCACACTAAAACGATAAGTTTGAGGACTGAGGTCCAGCCTTTGGTGCACACTTGGACTTAGTAATTGATTTCTTGGAAGAAATCACTGTGGCCTTAAGTAACTATATTTGCACAACGCTTTATACAAAACATTTTCTCTTGAACTATTTCACTTAATTCTCACAGTGCCCCTATGACACAGGTATTTCATCTTTGTCATGAAAAAAGCAGAAAGAGTCTTAGAGAGGTTAAGTGACTGAGTAAATGACAATTCTAGACCTTGAACCCAGGTCAGCTGATTCCAAATCCCATGCACTCCGCTTCAGTGCTTGCCGCTGTGTGCGAGTGGTGGTAATTGAACACCTGCTTCACATGGTAGGGATTTCACTGACGCCCCCACTCAGGGGCTCACTGAAGGCACCCCTACCAGGAGATATTACAGGCATTAGAAAGGAAAATGCATGGATTCAAATTTAGGCTGGAACCCGTGCTCTCCCTCTTCCTAGCAACATGACCCTGGACACACTGCTTTGCCTTTTGGGTCTTCAGTTTCCCCATCTCTCATAGAGGCACAGTAATTGCCAACAGGAAGGGCTGTTATGAGAACCCAGTGAGAAAGTCTATACAAAGCAAAGTGCAAGAATTAGCTTAGTTTCTTAACATACTCACTCTTTCCTAAAGCCATCCTACCATGATGCCCTATTTTCTCTCTGAAAAACAATGACTTCATGCAATGAAGACAGGCATGTCCTATAGTCTGAGAAATCTACGGAACAGAAAGATATTTTACCCCCAGGCCCCTGGATCTGGGGCCTCCAGAACATAGATGTTGTGGGAGCCCAGGCGAGAGTAGCATTGGAAGGAGAGGCAGTAGTTTCCATCCGGAGACCTTCACTGCCAACACTTATGAATGTCTGCAGGTGCCTTGGCTCAGGCCCAGTTGCCCATGGCCTAGACATCCTCAGGCCCAGGTCCTGGCTGAGTCACTGAGACCTCACCCTTTCCCTGATATGGCTGCCCCGCAGGGGAAGACTGTGCTCACTGGGCAAGGGGAGGTGCCAGAGGAGCCAAAGTTCTATAGAGAACACAGTGTCTCTTAGCCCATTAACAAACATCAGGCCTAGCAGCACCAGGATGCTACTGAGAGTCTCCAGCAGCTCAAACTTCAGCATTAGCAAGCTTATGAGTTCTGGTCTATTGGGTTTCCAGAATCTTTCTACAGACACTCCTGGTTTCCAACCAAAACAAAAAAGCCAATGTTTCAAAGTTTAATTACTCTTTTTCTTTGTCAAACAAGAGGGCTGGAATCAATAACCTCAAAAGTACCTGCATCTCTAAGCTCCTGCATCTGATCAAACTCCAAATGGCTTCTGGCTGCTTTCAAAATGCACATCTATAATGATGCAATTTTGTCATCACTGAATGGAATTAAGGTGCTAGAAAAGTGCCTGAGCCAGGGCAGGTCCCTAGAATGAGAGCTCACCTTCCCAAAGGCCTAGTAGCCTCCGGATCACCTTCTCAGGAAAGGCATCTGAAAGAAGGAGAGGGAAGACCACCTCATTAAATAACTTGACAGCAGAACATGCATGTATTCCAAAGTCCAAGGGCTAAAACACATCATTTTAAACCCAATGCTTGGAATACCAGGAAAGTGTAGGCAATGTGACATCATATGTAGGTGAAAGTTTTATCTAGTTCTCTGGAGAGACCGAAGAAGAGGGAGGTGGAATGGGAGGAGGGAGATGGTGGTCAGAAAGAGACTTAAGATGCAATCAGATAAAAGTCCATGAGAATAAGGAACCTATTAAGTCCCTAGGGTCCACTCCCTGGTACTCAATCCCTATTCGGAATGAAAGGAGAGAGGCCAAATGCAGCAGCAATAGCAGCGTGTTAAGAGTTTGGTCAACGGAGTAATTTCAAGGCCTCTTACTAATTATATGAAGGAATGAAGACTGCATGGGAGAGGTGAACTTGGAGGAAAAGGTGGAATATCAGGATTCTGAAGGAAGCCAAAGAGCATGCCCTAAGACTTTGAACCTGCAAATATATTCAGGAGATAATTCATAGATGATCCTGCAAAACTGTTAAATAAGTAGAGCAAGATGATGTGGAGGGTCTTGAATATTTGCTAAGAGCTTGCATTTTATCTTAGAAGCAACGGGGATCCCAAAGTTTCTTGGATGGTGTAGGAGCATGATAGAAGCCTGCTTGCAAAGGCTAATCTATTGGTGATGTGTAGCATGGCTTGGAGAAGCAGTTTGTCCTCAAGGTAGATAGACTGAGTAGGAATCCATTCACTAACCTGATGACTATAAGTTATAGCAAAGACAATGGACACTGAGAAGGGGCCTCAGTGTACTGGACATGGGGTGGGCAGAGAAGAAGGAGGAGGAGCAGAAAAAAGAGAATTTAAAGATCCCAAGCCTGTGTGCCCAAGCGAAGAGTGGTAACCACTGGCAGAAACAGGAGTGGTGCCAACATCTCTGGAGCAGCTTATAAACAAGCTTCAAAAAGAAAGGAAATCATACCAGGTTACATTCCCTTAAGTCAGAAACTACAGCTGGGATTTGGAAGCTTGAGAATCATGGAGTCATTCTTAGGCAAAAGTATAGTAAGAGAGGAGCCCAGCAGGGAAGGGGCAACAGACCAAGGATGTGGTGCCAGGTAAAATCTGATCCATTGCAGTGGAGGGGTGGGAGGAGGGGGGTTTCTAGTACATAATTATTGCCACACACTTGACCCTCTTTACAGCAAGAGGCCAGCTGCACTGTCCCATACCTGCCAGGTACTGGCCATCCCAGATGTGGGAAAAGGTGACTTCTAAGGGTCACCACTTCTCTTGCAGCAGCTGATGGATGGAGAAAGGGAATGCCAGCCTAGGTCTTAGCAGGTAACACTCAAGAAACACCTTCGGTGATTACTGTGAATGCTAACATTAAGATGTCAAGGGCCTCCTCCATGGTGGTGCAGGTGGTTGAGTGCCACACTGCGAAGCTGTCTGCAGCCTCTGCAGCGTGGGTTTGATCCCAACCAGGCAAGAATCCCACACGGTGTGGCAGACCTCTCCTACCTCACCCACTGCTCCCCTCAGCAGTGTATTTCATCAGTCTGCCTGTTCTGTTCCCTGCTCTGTCTCTGGAGAATCCTCTCACCCTCCCACACATCTGGCCTATACCATGGTTTTTGTTTTTGTGGGACCCTCGCCGGTGGCCGGGAACGAACTGGCGCTGCAGAGGCTGCGGGCAGCTTCACAGCCCAGCGCTCAACTGCTGTGCCACCAGAGGAGACCCTGTACCATGGTACTTGTATAAATAAATAAATCTTTGAAAAAAAAAAAAGATGTCAAGATGTTTGGTATTTGATAGATGAAAGAAAACCTTGGGCCACAACAGTTCTCTGCCCCATAAGATCTCCGTCCAGGAGTGTAATTCACTTCCCTTATCTTCTGACCTGCTTTGTGTAAGCAGCAGAAAGCTGAGTAGTTGTCTATTTCCGGGTGCTCAATACTGGCCATGCAATTCATCAGCGGTGCAAAAGCATGAAAGAAAAGTTAGGTGAGACTTTATATAAAGGGGGGAAAGAGAGATTGTTTCTATTTTAAGCATTTGAGCAAGGTTGGGAAAATCCGGCACGGATGCTTCGCTTCTCCAGGCTGCTGACATTTACTGCTAGTTCATAGATCCTGGCCTGGAACCCACACCCCAGGATGGAGTTTATTTTCAAAGATATCCTAACACTTCTCTTCTGTATAGCCGGATTTTCCTTTTATGTGGCAGAAAGATGCCTGAATCACTGTTGTAAATCTAATGTTTGTTTTAATGTTCCAGCTAAGCTGAACTCTCTTTATTAGAACTGTGTACTAAATCCTGTAGTGGGGAATCACACCCAAATGCATATTTCCTCAGAAATATCAGGACTAACATAAAACATGCCTGCATTTTATAGGAAGCTGTTGTTTCATTCTTTGACCCAGAAATCAATCAACAGATGTTTATTGAGTGCCTGTGGTGTGAAGGGCGTTGTGCTAGATGCTAGGAAAACAAGCATATCAAGGGAATAGTAAACAGGCTTTCAGGTTAGAGAACAAGGAGACTGTAGGAATGGGAGACCAGATATGCATTTCAGAGACCGTAAGCACTGGGGTTGCTAACTGCAGTAACAAGTGCCACCAGCATTTCAGGGACTTAACAATATGTTAGTGTATTCCTTACTGCCTTTCTAGTTCGAAATGGACCTCCAGGGAGGTGAGGGGCAGGAAGAGGCTCTAATCTACATATTATTCAGAGATGCAGGATCCTTTCTTATCAGGGTTCTGCTATCTCTACATCTTAGGGATTCTCAGTTGAACTGGTGGATGGAAAAATGCAGGAGCATGGAGAATGATATAAGAACTATTTTGACCAGGTACTTAAAGCCACTGAATTATACCCTTAAAAATGCGTAAAATAGGGCTTCCTTGGTGGCACAAGGGGTTAAGATGCAACCTATGAAGCTATCTGCAACCACTGCAGCACGAGTTCGATCCCGGGGCAGGGAGCTACCCACATGACCCAGCAGATCTCTCCCGACTTGCCCGCTGCTCCCCTCAGCAGTGTCCTTCAGTCAGTCTGCCTGTCCTGTTCCCCGCTTTTTCTCTTGTGAATCCTCTCAGCTCCCTGCATCTCTGGCCTGTACCCCAGCTCTTGTATGCATAAATAAATCTTTAAAAAATGCGTAAAATAGTCAAATTATGTATGTATACAATAAAAAATGTTTCATAAAAAAAACTAGGATCAGAAAGCCCACGTGACTTCATCAAGTTCACATTCACAAAGTGGACACATGAAACCATGTTCACTTGACTTCAGAATGTAAATCCTTCTCCAGATGCCATACTGCCTCTCCTAAAATACATCCATGGGTCCAAGAGATTGGCAGATGCCATAGAGGCGCCACCACAATCCAGTTTCCGAACTACAAACTAGGTAAGAGAGTCATTATGTGGGTTCTAGGGGGACAGTACCAAAGAAATTAAAATCCTAGAATTTAATGCAGCTTTGTAAATACCATCCTTTCCTTCAAAAAAGTAAATTAATAACATCACCTATCTGTGAATTGCCTTTCAAAGTATCTCACAGATTTTGATGGAACTGCTCTTAATGACCAGTATGTTGTGATGTTAGAAGCTTCCCCATCTCAAAAATATGCCCCTACATTCTATCCAGGGCCTCCCACTCCATGTTGAGATGCTCCTTTCTTGGGTTAAGGAAAATGCATGTATTGAGATCATGTTGAAAAAAAAAAAAAAAAAAAAAGCAATCCCAGGCAAGGTGTTGTCTACTCAAGGCCTTCGTGTGAATTATTTTATCTGAAACCTGTTCTGCATGAGAACAAGAACCCCAGATGGAGTGAAATATGATGAAGTGACAAATCTTTATCTCTTGGGCAAACTCTGAAAGGCTAATCTCCTTGCCCCGCAAGCCCAACACAGCTGAAGGTGGCCTTGTGTTGGCATTCTTGGGGGATGGGTTTTTTCCTCAGGTTTGCTCAATGAGTGAGCAAACCGACCTCTAGTCAGCCCCACTGTATGGACAGTGCCCAAGAAGTGAGTCCAGCATGTAAGGTTCGGAGTCTTCTTTTAATCTATTGCCTCTCATAAATCTGCTCTCTATAATTCCAACCACAATTCCCGGCACCCTTGGCCAGAGAAAGTAACCTCTGTGTGCACAGGGCGGGATAGCACATACTTTAGGCCCTGTGGAGTGCATGCTCTCCATGGCAGCCACTCCACGCCTCCACTGGAGCACAGAAGCAGTCACAGGCATACATGAGCATAGAGGAGTTTCAATAAACCTTTATTTATGGGCACAAATCTCTGAATCCCTCCTCCTTGTAAGATGTTATAATGTAGTATTTGCTTTTGCTTTTTAAATATTAAAAAAAGTGAAAGCTGTTTCTAGCACATAGACTATGCAAAAACAGACTGACTGGATATGACTTAAGGGGCACAGTGTGCTGACTCCTGCCCTCCATCCCTGTCTACATTGCCTCCTTCACACTGGGTGCCCCATTACTAACTCTGCAGTTAGCAGCAGCAACACTCAGCTTCCCCTCAGACCAAATCTGCACTCAAGCTTTGAGTGCTGCCTTCTCTGCACTTCTTTGCCTGAACCACCTTAGTCCCAGGACACTACCCTGGCATCTGTCCTTGGGGGCGAGCATGCCCGTCTGGTTCACTGTAGCTTGAGCAGTGAAGTAGCAAATAAATGGGCTAGCAGATGTCATGATTCTTCATGCCTTAAAGAGTTTGCAGTTTAAGACTGGCCAAGCTGCAGCTTCCCAACTGGCCAACATGCGCGATGCCTGAGGAAGCATCTATCTTTTCACTTCCTTTGCCACAAGACCATTCTGGAAGCATGTGTCCCATGAAGGGGGTATCTGACAACTCCAGTAGGCGAAAAGATACACCAGAACTATCTGGTCAGCGCAATCTGTACAGGCCCTTGTGTTACAAACCATTCTATGAACACAAATCCCAAGAAGCATAAGCCATACACTTCCTCATTATCCATGGGGGCCGCATCAGCTACTCTATGAGTAGTTTACCTCCGGGTGGAAAATGGCAGTAACGAGATAAACGGAGCCCAGCCAGAGATGACTCAGGAAAATGAGTCTGCATAGGGAAAAATGGGGAGGAAATATTTATATACAGAAGGGAAGGGAGACATTATCTTCTTCTTCAACACATTTTTCTGATGTTACAAATCTATTTATTCCCATTGGAGGGAAAAACAAAAACCCTGAGATTTATGAGCAGTGTTGTTTATTTATAATCCAAGAGCTCTCCTCATACCATATGGTTGGGAAATTTACAGAGAGACGAAGTGAGAGGAAATTGCCTGCTTAATTCAATGGCCTTGGCAAAGCAAACAGGCAGAGAGAGTTCCCCAAACTCTCCCTCCAACACATGTGCAAGCGTGGCCAGGCGTGGGGCTTGCAAGCGGAGAGCAGAGGGAGCCCTTTTCTCGCCAGCGAAGCCGCAACTCAGTGTAGCGGAAATGAGAACAGCTGATGAGACCAGCTGAGGAAGCTGGACTTGGGTCTCTATTCTGCATATAACTGCAACAGGCACAGGCAGGGGGGTGCTGAGAGACGCAGGAGCGACCTGTTTTCTGGATAAGTCGAGGACACAGCCCGGGAGAAGGGAAAATGCACACTAGTCTCTACCACGCATTTGCTTAATTCTTTTCCTTTTTGGTGTTAGTGAGAAATAAGCAGGAAATTCAGACTTCATCTCTGCTGCCCAGCATGCTTTGCAAAGAGAGGCTGTCACTCACTGCCCTGAAGGCGCAGGACACTAATACTTGATGCTCTGCTGTTTTCCTCTGTGCTCTACCCTCCACTTTAAGACTAATGATAGATGGAAAGGAAAACATGGAGGTTGAAGACTATTAATGCAAATGAAAGTAGCATCCAGATATGGAAAAGGGTTGGAAAGGGTGAGTACAAAGGACAAGACAGCCATGGACCGAGGAAGGCACCCTCAGGAGAAAGGTCTCCCTGTCGGCTCCTGTGTGCAGCACTCCACCCACCTGAGCATGCGCAGCTCACAGAACCTGTCTGCACCATCTTGGGACCCCACCCTGCTGCCCGCAGTGTTACTGCCTTTCAATATGCACACGACTGCTCCAGCCTCTAGTTCACCTCCCACCTCTGTTTGGATGACTCCCAAAACTTACTCAGCTCCAGCCTCCCCTGTGAGCTCCAGTCCCACATTTCCAAATACTGCACATGAGCGGTTGCCATTGCAATTCCAGATGCTAGACCTGTGCTTGTAGCCCTCCTGCACCTATGCCTCCTCCACACCATCTTCCTCCTCCTCCTCTTCCATTCCCTATAAAACACTTCTGTATTGGGACCAAACGCTCCAGCTCAAGTAATCACCTGCCTATTCTCTCCCTCGCTTGAATCACTGCCAAGACCTGTTAGCTGTGTCTGAGAAATCTCTCTCGCCTTGGTCATTCTTGTTCTACTTCTGAACAACCCCAAGTTCAACACGATGGGCTGCCTGCTGCCTGTCCAGGCTGCTGTAATTCTGCCCTCACTGGCTCCCACCTCCCAGCACCCTCCACCTCTGTCCAGGGATCACAGTGATGTCAAATCTACTTTCTTAAAGCAAAACTGAGTACAAAGCCATATTCAACTGCAGCACCTTCATGGGTCCATAAATACTATAAAATATAATTCTGGTATCTTAACACTCTGCCTGCACTTGTCTTCACCACTGCTTCACCCCTACCAAAAGGGGCTGCACACAATTGAATCTCAGTAGTTCCTGGATGATGGAAAGGTTGGTGGTTGAAGAATGCTGAGAAGAGCAATGTTTCTTTTTTTCTCCTCAAGGGACATTTGGGAGAAATGTGCCATTGAGAGGACCTGTGGGCTTATAAAACTGAACTGATTTGACAGTTACAAGTGTGTAAAACAATGATAAGAAAGCAAAGGGCGGAGAGAAATAAGGAGATTACACCTGAGTTCATGACAAATAACAGGGAGGAAGTCCAGCTGGTGAGCAGCCAGAATAATTAAGAACAAGACCCCCAATAGGTCGGTGAATACAACAGAAGGGCACGGGTGAGCCAGGCTGAAGTAATTTATTGACGAGGAGTCCATGTGCTAAACAGTGAAATGAACTCGTGGCTGGGAGTGCTGCAGAAAGGAAGGATGGAACAGGTGCTGCAGAGAGGCATAAATTTGCCACAGGAGAAAACCTGAGGTCCTTATCAGAATGGGTGAAGGAGAGACTCCAAAAGCAGACGGCTGACCAGACTACTAAGTGTGACAGGACTTGCCTGAGAAGGAAATAATTGGAAAAGTGAGGAGCTTCTTGTCCTGCCAGTGACACTGCTGGCTTCCTGTCAACATGCAGAGCGGGTCTGGCAAGGAGTCTTAGGCACCTGGAAGAAAATGAACCCTAATTCATAGACACAGACTCTACAGAAGCACCAGTTAAAGTTCCCACACCAGGGGACTGAGTGACCCAAAGCTGGACAAGACACAAAAGGGGAGAAGAGAAGAGGGACAAAAGGCTTGTCATCTGTCAGAGGCATTGGGAATGGCCAGGAACATTATGGAGTCCAAAGCAAGGGAATCACACTACTAGTGACATCAAACCAGACTGAACTGTGCCCTGTGCTGTTTTGATTGCCAAAGCCGAAAAGGCAGACAGTGTGGGGACTGAATGGAAGAGGCCATTGGCCTCAGTTGCTCTATATCCAGAATGAGCTTATGTTTTGTACATGGTGATTCTTAGGAGACTGATACACAGCACTTTAGGATTTGGCTTCACAAGAGCCAGAGGGCATCGATATCAGTCTTGTGTTACAAATCATTCTATGAACACAAATCCCAAGAAGCATAATCCATACACTTCCTCATTATCCATGGGGCCCACATCAACTACTCCATGAGTGACGAAACAAACAATCTCAGTTGTGAAGTTCAAAATCTAGCATGGGTGAAAGACAATAAATTAGAGTGCTAACAAGTAAATTCAAGAACTGAAATTTTGAAATATGCTGAAGGAAATAAAAAGGGATTATGACAAAGATTGGTAGGAGGATCTTCTAAGAGGAGATGATATTTGGATGGGCCTGGATAACAGAGGCAGCCAAAGAGTAAAATACAGAGCACTGCAGTAGGAATGGCAGGTGTAAGAGTCCTGAGTCAGGAAAGACTGGCTTAGCTATTAAAAGGCAGTGAGCCTACAGAACAGTGAGCAAAGGAGAGAAAGACTTGCAGTGAGAACACACTATGTGACCTGCCACAGGGTTTACCACCCGGGCGGACACAAAGTGTGCAGAAGACACTAATGGCTATTGATTGCTTCTTGGTCTCAAGCACCAGGAAAGATATTTTTCGACCACAGTCTCTGCATTTCTCTGTGTATGTGATGTGTCAAGTCATTGGACATTAGGCAATGAAGGATAGTGATCTCTGAGAAATAGGAACAACTAAGCCTTCTAATTGCCTCAGCCTACTTCATGGAGAGTTTATAAGTCACATGAAGGAAAAAGAAATTTAGTGAATCCCAGAGTTGAATAAATGAAATGGGAGTACAGACAGGCCAATATGTCTAGAGTTTGCAAAAAAGAGTACTGGCGATGAGACAGCTGCTTAAATGCAGAGAAGTAGAGATATACAGAAGACCCCCCTAAAGTTTCCAACTGAGTATTAACTATTTCATGCATGTGAAGAAACTACTATCTGTCATTGGAGGAATAAACACCTGAAAGGCTATTATAGGGGCATCCCAGAGGCTCACAAAGGGACATTAATAGCTCCTCTCTCATCACCCAGAATGAAACCCTCAAAAATCATGGGCCATTAGGTAGAATACCTCAGAAAGTTCTGCCTGAGTAGTGGGGCAAAATTAGTCCTAAACAAAATGCTATTCAAACCACACCTTATACAACTTACTATGAACACCTGAGAAAAGTCAACAATTTCCAAGTGATATAAATGTGTCCCAGAATAAAGATAAACAATATTTATGGGAATTCAAAAGCATCCAGTGCCCAATAAGATAAAAATAATATTTGGTATCAAAAAAATATATTCGGCATGACAGAAACAAAAATGCATCCCATAATGAGGAGAAAAATCAATCAAACTAAACTACTAGTTCTCAGGGAGGGGTGGTTTCCCATTCCCTCCAGCCTGGGAACATTAGTCAATGTCTGAAGAAACTTCTAATTGTCATGACTAAAGATGCCACTGGCATCTCGTAGATGGAGGACAGTTATTCTGCTAAAGATCCTAAAGTGCACAGGAAATTTCCCCAAAACAAATTCAATTCAAGATGCCAATCCAGCCAATTTAAGATGCCAATATTATATAATCAATATGAGAAATCTTATTCTAAGCCACCCCAGAAATTATACAAGTGATAGAATTAGTAAACAAGGACATTAAAACAGTTATAACTGTAATCCATATGTTCTAGAAGCTAGGAAAAATAATGTACCTGTTAATTAGAAACATGAAAGATATAGAAAAAGGACACAAATCAAAATCCTAGAGATGGAAACTACTATGTCTGAACTGAAATTTATACTAAATAGGATTAATGGCAGATTAGACATTGCAACAAAAAAGGTAAGTGAAACTAAAGCTACATAAAATGAAACACACGCGCAAATGGAAAAATGAATAGAGCACCAGTGTGCTGCAGGACAATCTCAAGTATAACTCGAGTCCCTGAAAGGAGAGGGGAAGGAGTGTCAAAACATATTTGAAGATAGACGGGCTGAATATTTTCAAAGTCTGTTTAAAACTGTAAACTGACATCCAAGAAGCACACAAAGCCCCAAGCACAAGAATCATGAATAAAATGGCATCAGAGCACATCATAGTCAGTTACTTAACACCAGTAATAAGGACATAAGAAAACAGAGGGGAAAAATGCATCATAGAAAGTGGGAAACAGACATGAATGACATGTTTTTGTTAGAAACAATGTGAAAGACAAGAAAGTAAACCAACATTTTTAAGGTATTGAATGAAAAAAATAAAGTCAGTCATATTCCATAAGCAAACTCTGGTAATCAAAGGCAAATAATGTTTTTTTTAATAAAAAGCTGAAAAAAATTCACAATCTGCATGTCTGCAGTAAAAGAAAAGTCAAAGTCCTTCAGGCAGAAGTATGTATCCGATGGAAATCAGCATCTACACAAAGGAATAAAGAGGACCAAAATAACAAATATATGGATAAATGTTAGTCTTAGGATTTAAATCTCTTAATAGACACAGCATTATTAAAAGTGTAAATAATAACACTGTATTATGAAGCTTGTAACATATGCAGAAATAAAATGTATGGCTACAATGATCTAAGAATTGAGAGGGGAGAAATGGAAATATACAGTTGTAAGGTTTTCATATATATATGTGATGTGGTAAAATGTAACTTGATTTTAGCTTGCAATAACTCAAAAATATGGATTAAAACCCAAAAGCAATCACTAAAACAATAAAGAGTTATATCAAGTAAATAAAAGGTAGGTTTAAATGGAGTAACAGAAAAAATAATACAAAGAACGAGAAAAATGGGATACTAAGAAAATAAAAAGTAAGAGAATAAATTTAATCCAAATATCTCAATAATCACATTAAATGTAAATGATCTAAACATTCCAATTAAAAGGCAAAGTGTGTCAGACTGGATATAAAAGCAAACCCCAGCAATATGGTGTCTACAAGATAAATTCTTTAAATATAAAGACACAAATATGTTAAAAGCAAAAAGGAAAACAAAAAACAATCAAAAGGAAACTGGAGCGGCTATAACAATACCAAGAAATGTGGATTTCAGAGCAAATAATATTACCATTGATAATGAGAACCAATTTATAATGAAAAATAACCAATCTTACAGAAAATATAATAATTCTAGTGTTTATGATCTAACACAATTTCAATATATGAAGTATAATAAGGCACAAAAGAGGGCTAATAGTCAACCACAATTATGTTTAAAAAATGGAAATTGGAAAATCACCATTGTCCCAAGTTCCTCCAAATACTCCATAGATAACACTGCCTTTCCCCCAGGGTCTTCCCACAACTCAGAACCTATAAGAGTGACATTTGTACAGCATGGAGCCTCCTTACCCTGTTCCAATCCCATGGCTGCTGTCTACTCTGATTGATGTCTATTGCTCTAGGCTTGATGAAAGTAATCTCCTAATTTGCAAAGTTTTATCATTGAAGTTATTTAAGTTGATTCAACATAGAGAAAATGTGGAGTGCTGGAGGGGTGGTGAAGAGCAAAGAAACAAGAATGGAGAGTATCTTCATTTTGCATGGGTAGTACATAGGACACACGTTTGTAGAAACATGGAAAGTAAGACCCTCTTCCACTAAGACCCTTTACATTTCTCATGGAACACCACAAGGTCTGATGTTCCACAAGAAAATGCAATTAAACTCACGTCTTTGGATCAACCAGCAAATGAGTCTCTTGGCCAGTGACTGCTCTGTTGGTAGCTGGGATTTATGGATTTGATTTCAACATTTAATTTTCAGTTTTATTCTCAGTAGCAAGGGAATAAAAGTCAGAGTAAAATCGTTTAAAAGAGGTTAACTGTTACGATTGTATGAGACTCTAAAAAGTGAATGTAAGGGGAATGGTTTTACAATGCTCACTAAAAGAAATCTATGATGTCTCAATGCTGCAAGCAGAGGAAAAGATGTCCTAGGGGACAGAACAGCTTCCCAGCTGCCTTCAAAAAGCATACCATAAACCCAAGCTCTTAGAAGCTCTCTCATTGGTTTCATGCTGTCTCCATGGGTTCAGCCCTCCCCATTTGCAGGGAAGGCACTGGAGAACTGAGAGGTACCTTGCCTTAGTACTAGATGTTCAAGCACCTGCACTTGGCCACTGCATGCTGATCCGGCCACTGTAAAATCACAACAGATGCAGTAGAGCTTAAACCAGCCACAGACATGTGGGTGAAATGAAAAAGTAATGGAGATGAGAAGAGGTAAGCACAACTCTCAAATTCTGTACCATTTGAAAACAATCCATTTCACAAGGGATCTAGATAAAATTCTGGTTGAAAGCTGCACACCATCAGCATCACCACTTGGAGATTTGGGGGAAGACAGGTCCTAGGGTAAGGACCCATCAACCTGACCCAGATGGGCAATCTGATCCCTTCTGTAACTGGACTGTTGCCTAGGAGCTATGTGACAAGCTCACAGGTCTAAGCTCCTCTCCAGAGCTTTTAGAGCCCTCTGGTGTCTCATCATGTCTGTAACTATATCTCTAGCTATTCCTCTAGAACAGAGGAGAGCTGAATGACTCCAAGTCTTCTGCAAAGCCATGCTCATTTCTGAACCAAGACTTTGCTTATTTCATAACACTTTCTAGACTATCCTCCATGACTCTTTCTGCCCAGAACTTTCCTATGGATCCTCTCGGACTTAGTTCAAGCTTCTCCTACTCAAAGAACCTTTCCCAACCACTCCAGGCCACAATGATCACATCCGATTCTGAAGTCTTTTAGAATTTACAAGCAGTGGAGTAGCTATGCCGTTTGTTCACACAGGGTCTTAAATGTTCAGGTAATTACTGGTTATGTGAATCTTTTGTCTATTCAATCAATCCATAAATTCCTGTAAAGCAGATACTCTAAAATAAATTATTTCCCCTACTGTGCTTTCTGAGGAATTCATTAACTTACTTGCTGAATTAAGAAATCCGAATCACTAGGGTTACCCAGAATCTCCCACCTAAATATTCTTTTTGGAAAACTTTCTTGTCAACCAGCACAGTGAGAGCTCAGAAACCCAAAAGTGAATCACCTGCCTATGTTCCCATCAGATTACTTAAGACATTGGACCGAGAAGGTGGTGGACAAATGAGGGGGGCAGGGAAGAAGGGGGGAATCCTCTAAGCCAGCCTGAAAGATGTCACCATAGAAAAAAAGATAAATATTTTATTTTATTCAGAAAATCTGGAGATGAAGTTTCTCTGCTATCATACAAATTTTATATATTACAATAAACAAACATCACAATGGCAAATAGGTTCTGTCTTTCAAGTCATGTCCTATTGCTGCATAATGACTGTCTTGGGCTCTCATCTAAAGAAAGATTCTAACTCCAAATCTATGTTTAGGGAAAAAGTATATATCTATATACATACACATATATATTATGTATTGTGTACAGTATAGTATATATAATATTGTATAGTGTATATAGTATTATACTATAATAGTGTATAGTGTATATAATATTGTGTATATTATAGATAGTATATATAATGTATAATAAATACACACAATTTATCATCTACATGTCATCAGGAGATATTCTGTGCATTTATTTTGACCAAATATATATATATACACATATATATATATGTGACTATATCATACATATATATACATACATATATATGTCATACACATACACATATATATACATACACATAGATAGGCATATATCATACACATGTATGTGTATACATACACATATAGATATCATACATGTATACATACATACATACATACCTATACATACACATACACACACAGCCATAAAGTAAATAGAATGAATTCACCAAATAGCTTTGTGACAAAGGTAATCAAGTTCTGTAAGAATCTTAGAGCTTCTGAGATTAAAGGGGTCCAAATAGATTCTGCTTCCTCTATATAGGGCTGACCATTCATTATATATCATAGTTCCCAAGATAAAAGCCTCCATTCCCACCCCATTGTATAAAACTATAAAACAAATTGCCTTTACTAGAAAAAAATATTAAATACAGGTTTAAAAACTATGGGACACAAACCCAGGAGATATAAATACTAGCCCTCCTACAGTCACTGTGTGGCTCGTACCTGTGAGATCACCACCTGATATTTCTGGCCCCTAGTTTTCCCAATCTGTTAAGTGGGAGGAATGGTTACAGTGCTTTTCTGGTTCTGATGTTCTTGCCTTACTATGAGCTTTGCCAAATCACCCACAAAGAAAACACTATTAACTATATACTCCTTTGCCACCTCCCCTTTTCAACTATTCTGTTTGACATTGCTGCCTTTTCTATTCAGCTTTAGATCGTGTGAGCCTAGAGATATTCTTAGAACTATTAAGGAAAAAGGTAGATGCTCTAGAAAGTTCAAAGCTAAGGTACACACAAACTTTTCAAGGATAATTGGGTATTCATCCTATGTATATTGTGGTTATTTTGATAGAGCCATCTCTTTATATCATACATCTCAGAGAGACAGGATATCAATGAAATAAAAGATAAGAACAAAAATCATTTCTCATACATTCTATGTTTGAGGGAAAACCTTTTTATCCTAAGCCTTAATACACTGCAAGAATTTTAAAAGATGACCAGTCACATGTTTCCAATCCTAACAAAATTAAAATACAGAAAGATATACCTTAAAACTCCTGCTGAGTCCTTCAGACCACCTACACAGCAGGGTCTCTGGAATGGTAAAGAATGTTTTGAACATTTTTAAGTACTTCTCATACACTTGAGACTCAAGTGTGTATACCCTCAGAAAGCTACTAAATCTTCCTGGCAGCAAGAACTAAAATCTGTTGTCCATGATATCTTTGTTGACAAGCCCCTGTTAAAGGCAAGACAGTATTCTAGAATGACCAATAAAGAGACACTGTTGAGAGGCCTCCCTGGTGGCACAAGAGGTTAAGACACAACCTATGAAGCAATCCGCAGCCACTGCAACAAGAATTTGATCCCCCAGCCAGCCAGGGAGCAACCCACATGGCACAGCAGACCTCTCCTGACTCGCCAGCTGCTCCCCTCAATAGTGTATTTCAGCAGATCTGCCAGTTCTGTTCCCCGCTCTGTCTCTGGTGAATCCTCTCACCATCCACACTTCTGGCCTGTACCCCAGTTCTTGTATGCATAAATAAATCTTATTAAAAAGAGAGAGAGACACTGTCGACATAAGAGGTAGCAGTCCACTTGACTGTGTCCATGAGCATCCGTATGAGGACAGGAAGACGATGCTCCCTTCACAGGTGAATGGTAGTTCTGTCTCCCTCTCAGCAGCCTGGTTTTAGAGCAGACATCAGCCTGTTCACTGTAACCCCAACCCCTGGTAGGGTGCATGCACTTGGTGGATTCTTGGAAACTCTTTGATAAAATATTGTCTTGAGGAATTTATTACTAATCCATCCATACTTTCCTGATATCCTACTAACTTCAGTGAAATAGAATAAATGGTACGGGGAAACAATCTAGAAGAAAAAAATGGAAGGGCTGCTCTGGGCAAGGTAGTCTACGTTCACCTGATTGGTTGTTAGCACTCCTTGGAGGAAGATGAAGAAAGAAAAGCGAGAAAGGCACATGATCATGAAGAGTATTGCTTATGGGCATCTTCTTTTTCATCCAAATTGCTACATATGGGAGGTCAAGACTTAATTTTTGAATGTCTTATTATCCTTACACCCAAATGTTCCATTAAGTGTAATGGATTTTGTATCCATATTACCTCTTCAAAAGGTCACTTTCTATCTATCTAAACCCAATGGAAAGTAGTTCCACTTTTTTAAGGCCAACCTTTCATTTATTTATATACCAATCCTACAAACAACCTGATCATTTTCTCTGATTTCCAATCTTCATATACCCAGTTGAAAATTTTCAGGAGCGCCCCAACATCTGATGACAGTTTCCTGAACCTGGCATCCAATGTCCACTATCGTAATCTACCTCTCTCCTAATCTACCACTATCCTAATCTACCTCACAGTATTAAAAATCTCTCATAGAAAACACTGATTAAACATATTGATTAAAACACAGATCCTAGATGTTGGATAACTTTATATCACAATTTCATACCACTTTAGATTTTTATATTTTATCTCCTCTAGGGTAATCTAGCAAATGGTCCCCCATATTTGAGGAATGAATGAATAAATGAATGAATGAAGTGACCAAAGTATGTTTGTGCTAAATATCTCTTCTCTAAATATCTATGTCATTTGTAGGGTTGCAGACTAGAAAAGCATGGGCTAAGTCCTAAACACATTGGACTTGCCCTGCCAAGAAGTATTTAAAAATCTGACCTTGAATAACTTCGAGGATCTACAAACACTCCTGTTGACCACTGGCCCCACCCATCAATACTACCTGCCCTGCTTCATTCCTTCACTCTGCTCTGTATATTCAAGGCTATAATCCTTCAAGGTTACACACATTTGAATCATGATAATAACTAACTTTAATTGAGTCTTGAGTGAGAACTGGGTCTAGGCACAGATGACCTTTACCCAAGCTGATACTGAACAATAAGAGCCTGGTGCTGTGCATCTAATAGTTGAGTGATAATAGACATTACGTTCACCTGGACAAAAGGAACTGCAAAAGCAGAGTCTTGTCCCCTTTGCTAGGCAGACAGAAGGAACTGAAGGGGTAGCTCTCAGCTGCCTGGAGGGAGGTGTCATGCCTTCTTTAAGAAATCCAAGAACGTTTAGGGAAGATGGACTATCAGTCTAACAAACAACTCCCAGCTCCTTCTCAGGAAAACAGAGTTTCCTCTGCCTTCCTCATACTTAAGTGTTTCCAGCAAAAAAGGGAGCCTGTGCCTCCATTCAGTATTGAAATGCTCAGGAAGGACACAGAGTAGGATCACCAACAAGAAAGAAGTTGTTCCCCTGGGGCCAGGCCTACTTGTCTGCTCTGTGCAACTTCCCTGTAAGAGTTGACCCGGAGGAGTCGTTTTTCTTAGCTCGGATTCTCCAACAAGCCTTTTATGATGCTAATAAATGAGGTAAAGTCTAAGGTTTTGCCGTTAAAAATACATATTTTAGAGTTTTCTTTAGCTTCCCTTCATTGCTGGTGAATCACTCACAGTCCTCTCCTAGTCTTTGCACAAAGCACTTAATCTTCTCATCTAATGACACGGTCTATGGAAAGAAGCCACGGTGTCTCCATTCACCAATAGCCAGATCAATCATATGTCTCTAGGAAAATGAAGTCATAGCAAGCTGGTTTTTAACATTACTGAGGGGTGTCGTTAAGACCTTAGAGACTCTTCATGCTGACGGGCCCTGATAGCCTATGATTAATTAGGTTGCTCTTTCCCGTAGACTCGCGCCTCGCCTCTGCTGTCAAACCCACTCACCCCAAAGCAGAGGCTCCTGGGCTCTCCAGACCCTATGGCAACAAGCTTGAATGAGGTCCAGGAAGCTTCCCCATTCCCAGGGCACTGCACCAGTATAGAGAAGTAAGCTCCTACCCCGCCTACTGAGAACAAAGCAGGCAGATGGTACAGCCACCTGTAACTTGAAAACACAGGCCTTTCCTCCCTGTGATCCTGTGACGACAGCCTCCTGAGGACCAGACTGCCTTCTCCTGTGTGCCACTGTAAATGAGTAGGGCTGTCTTTGAAGTGGAAGAGAGGAGTTAAGGGGAGAGACACGACGTGACAATGAAAGAGTGAATTAGCATTCTTTTTCCTAGTTAAAATGTTCGTGAGTGATATCTGCAAGGATTCTCTCATCCCAAGCTGTGGCTAGGAGGGGACAGGAGATGGAGAGGCCGGGCTAGGGAGCTGCTGAACTCTTGATATAATATGGAGCTTGGCTGCACCAAATTAGAATGCTGTCTAAGGAAATATAAAAACCATAGTGTGTGTTGTGGGCAAGGGTGTGGCATGGGCCTGCTTCTGCCCTAAATAGGTGGGTTGGGTCAAATCCATGATTCTATTTCCCATCGTGCTTCTTTCCTCAAGCTTCAGTTTCTTCATTTTCATTTACAAAATGATTCTGTAGAATTTTATGGTTCCTGGAGGACATTTTCCTTCCCCATCACAATTAGCAAAACCATATTTATTGGGATTTCTCTTTCTCTGAAGCATTCTGGGGATCCCTGCTTCATAGGCTGATGCACTGACAGTCACTTCTTTCCTTTTCGCTCTAAATATGAAGTTCTGCTCAAAGGGTACCTGGAGGTTTCTTTTGACCAAGGAGAGAGTCATACTTTAGATTATCGTCAAAGCTAAACAAAAAATAATGTAACTTTGGAACCACCTTTACGATAACCCTAGGCATTTCATGGGTGAGAACAAAGCAGAGGTAGAAAGTGAACCAGGTGGATCTCTATCCAACATCTGTTACAAAAAAATTCCGATTTTTCCTCTACTCTGCAAAACTGGGTACTGATCAGTGACAGTGACTTGCTAAAACCCAACCAAGGAGAATTGACCTTCTAAATTGCACTGTGCTTCCACTGAGCAGCTCATCACCTCTGACTTCAGGTTTACTCTCTTCACGGTGGGGAATAGAAACCCCTGTATACTGCTGCAGACACCAAGAGCTTTCATGCCATTTGAGCTGCACGAAAATCATATGAATTCTTAAGGGAAGCTCTGTTGCTCCCATTTCATCAGTGAAAACACCTGATCCCTGACATGAGGTCAAGGTCACAGGGCTAGTTAGGGATGAAGGTGATGCCAGCACCAAATCTGATGACACACACAGCCCATGGTCTTTCTGCTGTGCTGCTCTGATTGGTGAAGCCACCACACACTTCTTCAATCACCATTAGATCAAAGCCCTTGCCTTTATAACTGCCAAAGTGTGTACTTATCTATATTTAAATGTAAGCAATTAAAAGTGAACACTGCCCGCCCTTCAATTTTTAATATGAAGTTCTTTAGTCTGTTACTTTTTCTCCATTAAAAGAAATTTCCTTAATCAAGGGAAAAAACTCAGACTCCATCTGCACGTTGTAAGTTCCCTTCCAAGTTTGGTCTTTGCAATTGACTATTTCCATTTAAATGCTCCATCAATTCAATCAAAATGTTAATATTCTGATTATAAAGTATTGCTCTATGCATTTCTAACATGTTTCTTTCCCACTTCTTTCCGCTAGCAAAGCTCTAGCTGGAGTTCACAAACAGACAGGTCATTTGGGGTGAAGGGGAACAATTATACCCACAATGCTACAGTAATTGATCAGTAGAAGTATTCCCATAGATTAAACTACAATCCACATACACACACCCGCACTTGTATCTCCTTGTACACTGCAGACAGCTATCAGAAAGCTGCTCAAGCTCTGTGTGTGCCACAATCAGGGGCCCAGCCCACCAGCAGCTGTCCTTTTAAATCTGCATTAACATGAGCTCAGTGATGTTACCAAGGAGTATAACCCTTTTTTTTTTTTCATATTTTGCTGCATAAATGTTGCTGAAGTTGGAGCAAATAAGTAATCACGGTTTCAATTTCAAGGCATTATCTCTTACGCTACAGAGATTATGTATTTTAACAAGTCAGATACACAGAACCATCTCAGAAATTTTGCAATATTAATCTCTTCCTCCTTCTCCACCAACCATCCCCCCATCCACCCCCCTGCTGTATGTGCATTGACAAACGTGGTTTTGAAATCCAATTGTGGCTCAATGACAACATCCCCACTGCAATATAGAGAGCCCATGATGGGAATCTACTCAGTGAAGTTCCCATTACTATGAACCACCTCTCTGCTTATGTGGATAACACAGAACACAGCAGGGAGGCCAGTTAGGTGGAAACAAGATGTCTAATAGGGAGCCGGAGAGTGTGGTTAGAATGTTCTGCCAAGAATACCGCCTCCTTGTGGGAGTGGAGAGCAGGCGAGGGTCTGCTGGAGGTACTGGCAGCCTTGAATGGGATAGGCTATTAGAGATACCAAAGAACCTGACCCCAAAATGCTTCTCCCACCTGCTCTGACAATTGTTTTAACACAAAGCAAATACTTGTATTCTGTGAAGAGACATCAACGATGTGTATCACTGAGAGGAGCGCCATGGTGATAAACTCAGTCACACTTGAGCATCAATACTGGCTAGCAGATCTTGACCAGGGAAAGGCAAGTCA
Source organism: Talpa occidentalis (assembly GCF_014898055.3). Lineage (NCBI taxonomy): Eukaryota > Metazoa > Chordata > Mammalia > Eulipotyphla > Talpidae > Talpa > Talpa occidentalis. Next base: position 17,378,901 of record NW_023605194.1, read on the forward strand.
GAGAGAGTTGAGGACAGCCCAGTGGAAAGGGAGCAGTACCATGGAGGAAGGGCTTTCAGGGAAGGAAGAGAAACTTCTCTGTCTGATACCTTTGTCCTGTTTGGTGACAGGAAAAAGACAATGATGGTGTGTGTTGGTAAATGCTGAAGGTCTTTTCCAACTCCCATCACATTACTGGTTCATTTAGGCCACAGGTATCATGAAATACCAAAAAATGAGTTTGGTCTATGAGGATAGTAAGGAAATGATGATGTAGGTTTGCTGCCCTCCAAGAACTTACAACCTGCCTGAGGAGGTCATATGTAATGATTTACATGTACAGATAAAATTCTGAAGAAGTGAATCCAGGGTGGCTTAGGTCCTGGGCAAAAGGATTTGAGCTTTGGGATCCTCACCTGCCCCAGGGCAGCACCCAGATAGACATCCACCATCCTGGGAAAGAGTTCAACACCCCTCTTCTAGACGTTTTCACCCAGTCATCTCACCCACGGCCTACAATAGTGCTGTGCAGGTAAAGGGCATTCTGTCAAGGAAGAAGGAAGTTCTGAACCCCAATCTGTGTCCTCTTGGCTGATGGTGAGCCCTGATTAAGGCTGCATCTGTCCAGTGAAGGAACTAAATCTCTCTAAGCTACACACAGTCTACCTTCTCACAAGGGACTGTGTTCGATCAGAAGGGTTGTGTCAGCAACGGGCTGCTGGTGGCCTAGCCCCACCATCTTGCCATGGACATGTGGTCAACAGAATAGTGGTCCCCAAAGATGTCCACACTGCAATCCCTGGGATCTGTGGATATGTCACCTGCAAAAGGGACTTTGCAGATAGGGGTAAGAATTCAGATCTTGCATTATTTACTTGGGTGATGCAATCTAGTAATGTGTGATTTTACAAGTGGACAACTTTACCCCATTATGAAGGATCCAGAGAGATGGAATGTGAAAATGACTTCACCAGCCGTCACTGCTTCAAAGATGGAAGAAGGGGACCATGAGCCAGGGAATAAAAGCTTCCTCTAGTAGCTGGAAAAGGTGAGGAAACATATACCCCAGAACCTTGAGAAAAGAAAGTGGCCTGTTATTGCCTTGATGTCAGCCCTATGAGATCTCTATTCAACTTCTAGTTGAACATCATAGTCTGTCCATCCTAAAATTCCCCAAAATTGAGTCCTAATATGTGGTAGGAGTTTGAGGAGAAATGTGTTCCAAACAGTCGTTTGTACCACAAAGCTGACCTCAGAACCATCAAAGTGCTGGGGCAGACCCAAGGAACAGGCTGGAGCGCCTAAAAATCGGTCACAGCTTCAGGGTGAGCCCTTCAAAGCATCCACTGTGATATTGCAGGCTGAGGCCAGTGGCCTCCCTGACCTGTGCTCCCCAGCCCTTCCAACAGGTTGTGCATCACCTCTGATTTTCCTGCATTAAAACCCTCCATCCTAGGAATTCATAGAGTATATTCCAGAGATGGAAACATGACCGATAGTATTATTTTATGTGCTTGCATTCTAACCCACACAATTCTACTAATTCTTACACTGGTATTTCATCATGCTGTTTAAAATCACTTAAAGGGCCACATAGTATTCATCACATAAAATAAATTACATAACCGTTCTCCTATTCATTTTCTCTTATGAACACCTTTTCCTAATAAATGCATGTACACATGCACACACATACACATAAACACACACACATTTGTGGCAAAAGACAAGAACAGGAAGCAACTGTTCCAGTTTATTGTAGGTTTTGAGTAAATCTCCTTGAATGTCAAGTACCTTCTAAGACAAACTGAGTCCTTTGTCCAAAATGCTCCTAGAATGGAGTTTTCCACAGTCCCATCTCCACCGCTCCTCTCCTGTCTCACAAAATTGTTGCATTTCCTTCTCAGCACCAATGACAACAATAAGTGTTTTGTTTACTAATTTGCCTGATTGTTATCTGCTTCCCCACTAGCAGGTCAGCCTGTCAAGGACAGAATGCACCCATGTCTTGCTCAGTCTGTACCAAGGGCACAGCATTGCTTTTGGAATGGAGTAGGCATAACACTGTAGCAGAGTAGGCGGGAGCATATAGTTCTCCATGGAAATCTCTTGTTTCGGAGGCAGCACGCAATAAAAAAACAAAAGCTCTTACTGAACAAATGCACTCAGAGAATCTACATAAACTTGCTAAAAGCTGGACCCAAGTGCACAGGAATGAATGTCAAAGTGCTATCAGGCTGCCTGAAATCTTTTCTGGAAAATACTATGTATAGACGTATAAGTAAAATATTTCCAAGATATAAATGTTATTGCCAGAGCCCTCATAAGAAAACTAATTTTATGATGCGAAGACTATAGACGACTTTTAGAGGCATGATGTTAAAGACGCAAATTTCTGTGTGTCGAAACTTTGCAGGATTGTAGATAACGGCACAGCAAGGACACCCGGTGTGATATTTGATTCCTCCCCAGGAAACCTTTTTCTTATCATTTTGTATGATTACCTTTCCTCTCCTCTTTTAACCTGTTTTCAGGAATGCCCTTATCAGGGCTTACCTTGAAATTATTTGTGTATGGGCCTCCCGGGTGGTACAGCAGGTTGAGCGCTGCACTATGAAGCTGTCCACAGCCTCTGCAGCATGGGTTCGATTCCCGGCCAGCCAGAGGGATCCCCACATGCCACAGCAGACCTCTCCTGTCGTGCCTGCTGCTCCTCTCAGCAGTGTCTTTGGCCCGTCTGCCTGTTCTGCTCCCCGCTCTGTCTCTGGTGAATTCTCTCATCCTCCCACGCCTCTGACCTGTACCCCAGCTCTTGTATAAATAAATAAATCTTTTAAAGAAAAAAGAAATTATTTGTGTACATGTTTTTTCATTTGATTCTGAACTCCTTGAGTGTGTGGCTAGTATCTAGCTTGTTTATTCCCAAGTGCAATTCAATTTCCAACATAAATGGCTTGAAAGAACAGGGCATCCCTAGTGGCCTAGGGGTTAAGTCTCAGTGCTATCACCACGACAGCCTAAGTTCGATCCCTGAGCAGGGAGGTGACCCACATGGCATAGCAGGCCTTGCCTGCTGCTCCCTTTACCAGTGGATTTTAGTAGATCTGCCTGTTCCACTCCCCACTCAGTCTCTGGTGAATCCTCTCACCCCCTGCACTTGTGTCCTATACCCCAGTTCTTCTATACAAATGAAATATTGTTAAATGTAAAAAAAAAAGTGTAAGATTATCTTAAAAGAAAGAGTTGAAGGAATAAATGATGATAAGGGTAATTAATGGCAGTGGGAAGTAATGTGTGTTCAACATCCTCTGTGGGTCAAATACTTCGCACCGACTATTGACATATTTAATTCTCAAGAGAGGTGTGATACAACTGTGCCCATTTTACAGATGCGTAATCAGGTTCAAAGAAGTAAACAAATACTAAGTGAAATAAGTCGGTGGAAAAGACAAGCACTGCATGATTTTACTCATGCAGTAAAAAAAAAAAAAGAAAAGAAAAAGAAAAAGAATGAACAAAACAAGAACAAACTCTGAGGCTAAAAGAACAAAAAAGAAGTCCTCAGATGAGAAGGGGGAAACAAGATGGGTAAGTTGGGCAAAAGGGACCAGAGGTATGGGGATGGAAGGAAACTAGACTCTGGTCAACTGAGACATTATTTTTAAAAGGACCGGAAGATCTTTTGAGGTCTCTGGCAGTATGTCCATGGAAATAGATCTTTTTAAGTTCAGCTAATTTCTATGATTCTACATATTCATTTGAAGGATTAATTGTAACATAACTATGAAATATTCTGAAGCTGCTTTGTTTGTAGCTAAAAGAAAAAGCAGAAATTCCCAAATAAACGATAACAGTATTAAAATAAGCACTACCCTTCAATAGCCAGAAAAAGCAAGTAATTAACATCTGATAATCCAAAGGTTATCCAACACAAACTGGCTCCAACAGGAGCTGATTACAATTTGCAGAATACTGTCCCTTTCCGGAATGTTTATAGCTCTTAGTGACTTACAACAGTTAAAGTCACAATCCCCCTCTGTCAGCAAGCTTTGCTGTTTCTCTCAAGAAATGTCACATCTAACAACCATGCCAAGATGAGAAATACGATTTGCTACTTATTGGCATTTGACCTTGATGAATGGAGTAATACTAACTAGAGAGAAAAGAGACATGGTTCAAAACTCCCAAATAAACTTTAGGAGCCTGTAGGCTATGGTTGGCAGTGTTACTTGAAAAACAGCCACTTTTCTTTTGCCGTATGCATCTATTTAGCCATTCTGGGGTTTCCCATCAGTGTTATGGTGTCTAGAGATTCAAAAACACTAATAATTATGTTCTTTGTAAAGCTTTGCATTGACCACCAGTCGAGCACTTATTCACTCAGACAGGCGTGCAGGTTTTACAATTTAGAAACATTTCTAATATGTACCATTGAGCCCGTGAGGCCATCTATTTTTTTATGGACTTGGGCAGGCCAGCGGCAACAATGAACCAGGAATTTCATTAGAGCAGTTGAGTCTCAGCCACAATTTATAGACCCTAATGTCTTCAACACATCAATGCTAAACCTGAAAACTCAAAGTTTCATCTCAAGCCAACACTGGTTGGAAACTTTAACAAATCAGTGGCTCTTGATAATAATTATCATTGCTAAGAGATTAGTGAGTTAGCCAGGCTAGTCACTTTACAAAGATTACTTATTTATCACATTTATTCATAACATAACACACCATCATTTGTCCCATTTTGCAGATGAGACATTGAAATCAAGTAATTTGCTCAAAGTCACACAGCTATGTAACAGCAGAGCCAGAACCTGAGCTCAAGCTTGACTGTTGATGCAAACCATTGTGAGTCCAAAGTGCAAATAACAATATGTGTATAAAGATGATATTTGATCTAAAGCACATCCCAAGACAGAAGTCAGGATGTGACTTTCTACTCGATCAAACATTTGTAACTTAAAAAAATCTACCGGTTGGCTAACCTTTATTGAGCATCTATTCCAAAGCACAATATGTATATATAAGCCTTGATGACAAGAGTATTTCAAGCTAGGAACACAGAAACATACACAGAAAGGCACACTGATGAAGGGTACCACAACCTACAGGAACAACTACAGACAGCACAGTAGCTGCCCCTCATTACGACCCCTTGACAGAGCTGTAACATATAGTAGTCATTCCTTATTTTATTCTGTGCAATTACATAGAAGGTTTGCCTCCAATTATTAAGAAAACTACCCTTTAGGAGTTTTCAGAGGACCCATAGTTTCAGTGTCCTGAAATTTTGGTGAGTTACTCTATCTACAAAATTCAGGAGATATAGGTGATAAACTGGAAAGGGACAAGCAAACACAATTCAGGGGCATTAGGCCTACAAAGCATTTCTTATAAACAGAACAGCTCTCAGCAGCAGACCGTCCTAATGTCAACCAGAATGTCACATGTGCTACAGACGAGATAGCAAAAATAAAATTTATTATTTAAAAAAAAAAAATGGAGGTAAAGAGAAAACCAACTAAATGCAGGTGCCTGTCGGTAGCAGATGTAAATGATAAATATCTAAAACCAAACCAAGGACTATCTGAAAATGCCTGGTATTTTTTTCATTTATCAAAATTTGTCAGCATGACCAAATCCTCTCACTCTAACAAAGAGGAGGTGTGTGGAGGAAACAAACAAGATAAGCATGATGCATTCCCACCCCTATTAATGTGATTTCCTAGCTTGGCCATGTTCAGGATAAACTCCCTGCAATGTGTTAGCATCACCATGGCTGTGAATTTTTAATGCAAATCAACTGTCTAACAGTTTTTGTATTGCAATAATAACCTGGAAGAACTTGTTTAATATGGGAAGACTTAGTGGAGCAGATGAATAGTTCCAACATGATATCCATGGGATAGAAATTCAATTAAAAACTGCAAGTCGAACTGGAGAGAGGTACTTATTGTTCAACACGTACCACAGGGCCCTTTGCCGAAGCACAGCTATTAACTGAACAGGTTGAAAAATTCTGTTTTCCTTTATGGCAATCTGTTAGCTTGTATAAAGTTAAATTAATAATAAAAAAAAAAAACCACCAAGCTGCCTCTGTGGTGGGAGAGCGGTATGAGGCCAAAGGCTAGTTACATATTTTATAATTATGGATTAAGTGCATTAAGCCGGGCAAATTAAAGATATGCCACAATTATAATAAAAATGAGAGATTGCGCATCTGCAAACAGTGATTGCATGAACACGGCATCCAAAAGAAAATGCCGGGGCTCTGCCCCCAAAAGGTGACTGTTTCCACTATAAAAAAGGAGGAAGAAATGAACTTCTGCAGCCACTTGTCTTCTGAAATAGGAGGAACAGGACTTCTGAAGATAGGTCAAAGCCAGAGAGCGCTGTTGACTGCTTCTGGGCTGGGCTCAGAACTGGGTCCCAAGCTAAAGCATCTATAGATTTTTTGGGGTGTACTTTGGAGTGAATAGAGGCTACAGGAATGAATAGATTTCCAGCAAGGAGGAATCTGATCAGCAACTAAGAGAAACAAAACAGACCTCATCCAACAGAGAAGTAGATTCAGGATAAGGAAATTCAGCATTCCATACTCCGTGCTGCATTTCTTCTGTTTCTGTTTTCTGCTAGCTTTGGAAACAGGAAACAAAAACTCTCCTTGTGAAAAAGACTGACATATTGGCATCCTCTGCTCTCTGCTGCAGAGAGGGCAGGAGTCTTCAGATCTTTCTTTGCTCTTTTCTTAACACATTTGTTGTGTGGGAGCGTACTCCTGTGTGTGCGAGTGTCTGTGCGTGCACACGACTATAAATCACATTCTGCAAATGGAATATCAGTCCTTCTAGCCATAAGCTTTCACGCATGGCAAATGATGATGCTTTCGGCACATAACACAATTTCCTTCTGCCAAGACTCCAGCATATTGTGCTTTTCAGAAAACAAACTTTTCAACCCATACTGTTTGTAATGGCGCGTGGGAGTGGGCATGCATGCGCACATTTGGACTAGCGACAAGACACACACAAGGAAATGGAGCTAAAGAACAGAAACTCATCAGAACCCAGAAACCCCAAAAGATGATGTGGCTGTCTTCTCCACTATCCTTTGTTATTCTTCCTCTAGTGCAGGAATTCCCAGATTGTGGCTTGTGGACTAACAGCATCAGAATCCCTTGAGACTTCTGCATTCCCTCACTTACTGGACCAGCGTCCCAGAAGGCAGAGCCTAGAGTGGATGCGTTAGCAGAATGGCGGCTGTCGTGGTTGGTTATGCCAATACCCAAGTGCAGAACGAGCCCTCTATTATTCACCCAGGCCAAAGGCTCAGCATGCAAATAGAGTCTCAAATTTGAGACTCATCAAATATACTCCCTTACTTTCCTGACAATGGAGCTGAAGACCAGGAAGGAAAGTAAACAATTCAGAGGTCACACTGGTTTGCTGCGGGAGTCCAGTCCAGGTGGCTGACAATGTCGGCCGGTGATAACAGATAATTTAAAAGCACTTTGCCAATTATATCCCAGGCATTCCTCCCAGCATTTTTGGAGTTTCATTCTGTAGTTATTATTATATTTATTGACAGATGTGGGTAGAGAGGCTGGGAGTAGGTTCTGGTCCACTAGGGTGTAAACTTTGCTTCATGCAGGCAAGTAGACAAGCATTGGGCTACATTTGTGAATTAGCTGGGTGAGAGCAGAGGGTCTGAGAGTGTGGGAGGGCAGCATAAAAGGCCCATCCTATATGCAGGACTGCCATGTGCTGCTCAGCTAAGACCCAATCAGAAATGTAAGGCAAAGGGTAAAACGAAGACCTCTCAGAGGGTCTGAGAATGCTGAGCACGCTACAATCTATGGTCTGTCCATGATCTGAGGATGCCCCTCCCCGCCCTCACAGGTTTCCAGGAAAGGCAGGAACAAGATGACCGTAAAGCTGTGTCTTGGGGGCAGGTACACCCTGGCCTCTGTTCACAAATATTGAGAAAGGATTCCACCAAGGCAGCTCAAATAAAAATGGATTGAGGATTCAAAACCAATTACCAAAGCATAATCTCACTCAGATGGGCACGCTAAGAATAATTACTCTCCGTAAGAAAAATGTCTGTTGTAGACACATTGCAGAAGGCTGCATAATTAAATACAGCTGCCAATTCTCATTTATCTTCCTGGCAATTTGCACTGGAGAGTCCACCTGGATTGGCGAAGGCCCGGGGCTGGTCCGCACGGTGCAGCCGTGAGCAGGGCCCCCACATTTCCAAGGTGGACCAACTCTACTGGGGTCATCATACCACTGATGAATCTCAACTCTTAAAAGCAGATTGCACCCCCAGTTTATTTAAGATTGCACCCATTGAGAGGTCACATGCCTTTATTCCTCCCTTCCTGGAAAGCATCCGCCTTTCTCTTTGCATAATTAAATCCCAGTCATCCTACAGCCTAATTCACAAGGAAACTTTCCAAGAGGCCTTCTCTGGACCTCAATTTCTTCATCTGCAAAACAAGGATCATTAGAATATTCACCTGCTTAGAATACTATGAGGATTTAAAAAGTGAATCCATGTGTATTTTTCAAATAGCATGGCATATGGTAATGACTCAACAGATGTGACTCACCTTATCCTTTATCTGCATCAACTCTGTAATGAAACAATAATAAAAATAATAATAATGACAATAGAGACCACTTCTAGCGCTCTTAAGATACAACACGCACTGTGTCCAGGATATGCTATGCATTAACTTGTTTGCTCCACACAACCCTATGTAGGGGATATCACTATCATGCCCATTTTGCAGATGACACCAAGGTACCACAATGGCCAGTGATTTATAAAGGAAGCAAGAGAACCCAGGCAGTCAGCACTACACAATATGTGCAGTGACCACACTTCCAGATATTGCAACTGACTCTTAGGTTCAAACATTTAATCCAGCACAGACCTGGCACACAAAGTGCTCTGTTTGGGGCTTGGAGGAGGCAGCTGGCGACAGTAGCTTGGGAGATCCCCTTAGAGTTGCCCTCAAAACCCCAGAGTTAGGGGGAAATACCTCTGGATGGGTTGGGCCAAACCTGGCCTGGAAGCCATGACCGTGAATGAGATAGATTAAGGCGAATGAAATCAAAGCAGTTATGAGCATCCCTGGCAAACCATGTGAAGCCTCAGAGGCAAGCAAGACCATGAGAACATAGCTATGCAGCAATGTGAGGCTGTCTGGGAAGTGCTCTTTCCGGCTGCATTTGAAACAGCAACAAGCACATCAACATGCTCAGGAGTTAGGATGTTGCTCCTAGAACTCTAGAGCTCTGCAATGAGATATTTCTCAGTGATGTGTTAATATTGCTGATATGCTTTTAATTAATGGTCTATGGCTGAGACATTTCCTCAAGAAGACAGCCCAAACAGTCTCCCTTTGTCAAAGAACAAACCCCTAAAGATTTCTGAATTCAGAGAAAGGAGGAAATGGAGGGAACCACCTGGGCTGAGCCACAAAGCTCCTGGGCAATTAAAAACAAGTGCAAATGAGAATAAAGAGCAAGGATCCAGGTCGCGTGTTTCTAAGAATCACACGGAACCAGATTCCTGTGTGCTAATGAATACTGAGAAGCTCGAGGTTGTAAAACAAGATGAATAACACCCCTCATTAGTGCTGCATTTGATGGCTGTGTAAAAGGAAGAAAATGATCCACTTAAAAAGGGTCTTTAACATTGATGGGTCAATTTTGGCAATTACAGGATTTACGCAGATATCTTTGCAACACACTGAAATGAGCCACAGCAAAGGCAATCTTCACTCGCTTGTCTGGCTGATCACCATGCGGCTCTCAGGCCTGGTTCGTCATTATCTTCTAAATGTTACCACCTAGGTTGGGCTGGCACAGGCATGAGACCTGCAAGCAGGATGTCTAGGAGGCCCTTGCAGCACCCAAAGCGCAAATGCCTCCTTATACTTTGCAACTTGGGTACCTTGCCTGCCTCCCCTGACCCCAGCCCAGCTCCCAGGTGAGGTGACCCCTGACCACTCCTCTCTCATGCCCACCTGGTGCCTGCCATGCCACTCTCACCACATTCAGTTACCACCTGGTTTGTTGTCACCTTTCTATCTGAGAGTCGTGCCCCAACTATTCTGTCAGCCACAGGGTCGCTCCTCCCCACTGTCTGAAGCCCCACTGTCTCCCTCGATGTCTGGCATGCAGCTGGCATCCAGGATTCTCTGCTAAATGAGAGCAACAGGGATGTGAATGTCTCCTAAAAGAATGGTGTCCGACAACTCTCAACAACCAGAAACCCCTCCTAAAGCTTAGGATTGCACCATATTAGAGTATACAGAAAGAACCAGTGTAATGGTGGGACATTCCAAACTGAGGTACCACAAAAGAGATAGGAGACCAAAAATGGCACCTGATGTGGAAGAAAGTGGTTCAGAAAATATGATACCACCAGCATCAGCGCCACCTTTTCCAAATGGTGACTTGTGAAGAAAAAAAGTGGAAATGAACACCCACGTACAAGTGGGACATCAAGATTATTTCAACTATTGCCCACATTAACCCCCCAAAGGCAACTTTGTTCTCATTTTCCAAATGACATTTGTGAAAGATTAAAGATTACATAGTCTGGCTATTCTAAATGCCATAAGATGTATGTGAAGATTTATATTCATTATAGACACAGAATGACATTTTAATTCTATAGCATATAGAATTCCATAGAAATACTAATAGAGCAGCAAGTCCAATAAATCTATTCTTAGTGAAATAATGAGATCATTTGTTTTTCAGAAATTCACATCCTTTTGCACAGTTTACTTATTCATCCTGCTATGGTCCCACCATGGTAGTCATTAGATTCTGACACATAAACCACTGCCTCCCTTGTCTTCGTCTCTGTCTGTTTTTCCTTGCTCAGACCTCTCTGCCTCAAAGCGCTGAATAGCAACAAGCACCCACTTCAGTTCACATCCTCAAGAGGAACCACCACACTGTGTGGCTCTGCCCTTAACCTTCTCCCTAACACTTTGGTTCACCACTTTACCGCTATGCTGTGTCTTTCCTTTGTCCGTCCCTTTTCAAATTTCAGGGATACTGCATTTGAGTGATCAAGCTGATGAAAGTGGGCAGTGAACAGAGAATTACTGGCTGCTCCCTACACATCCTTCTCCCGGGAAGAGCCATGACCAAGAGCAGAAGCAGTGCAAACAGTTGGCACCATGCCTGAGCACTGCCCGGTGCAGAGGCCAAGACATGAGCTGCCCAGCCCAGCCTGATCCAAGGCACGGCCTGGCTTTCATGGTCACGTGACTGTCCATTCTGTGCTTCACTTTAGGAAAAAGAAAAAGCCATGTTCTTTCAAGGTCCCTTTAGGAGAAAGGCTTTTCAGATGCACAAGATTCTCCTGTGCGAAAGCCCGGTGATTGATTGTCTATACGTCATAAGTTTCCCACTTTTTCTATTTTTCCTATAAAAAGTAGATGGTTTAGTCACAAATTCCTAAAGACTGGGCTCCCAAGGTCCTTTATGGGCACCTGCCTTCTTGTCTTATAGTGCTGGTTTTTATAGTTTGGGTCCAATCTCTTTCCCTAGCCCAGTGCTATAGAGCAAGTCATTTTCCTTTTCTCTATCCCTATAATCTGCAGGGAACGCTCGATGATATAGGTTTCTCCTAGCATGAAATACTGGCAATCTTCGTTGAGAGTTTCAAAAGGAGGAGTTCTACAAGAGGCCAGGAAATTGAAAATCTCGTGTCTACCTGTCTGCCTTGGCTTTTGTCTATGAATCCCGCCTGCTTCCCTGCCATGCCCCCTACCCCCATCACATCACTTCTGCCATGTACCAGCCCTGCACTTGTCACTGACAAAGCATTTGTATGAGACACATATGACCCCTGCTCTCAACGAATCTATGCTTAGTGAGAAAGGTGAAATAAATGAGCCATACAGAAAACAAAATGAAATTAATCACGTCATATAAAAATTACCTCTATTTGGGACTATCTGAGAGATGGGCACCAGGGCCAGGTAACACTTCTCTGAAGAAGAAAAACTTAGATGGAGGAAATAAAAAGTTAAAAAGAACTAGACTGGTGAGTAATGTGGTTGCAAGCTGCTAAAAAGGGAGAAATACGGCAGAGAATGAGGGTATTCTACACAGATGTGAACTCTGCAGGCAGGAGAGACCTTGGCTTGTTCTAAAGACACTGAAACAGTGCCAGCTTGCCTTGAGAGGCTTGGGGCAGCCACGCTATGGCCCCACAATTTGCTGTTAAGGTTCTATATGAACCTGGTGTTCACCCTTCACTCATGCTTTCCCAGTGGACAACAACAGGTCTAAAGAGATCTCTGATGCACAGATGCTGAGAGCACCCAGGCCTAGCACCCACTGATGCCAGGCACACAGCACCCATCAGAGCACAGCAAAGGGCCACTGAAGGGAGGGACTATTGCCTGGTGAGACCCTGATGGGCAAACTTTCTGCACCTCAGTACCAGGCACCACTCCAGGAAGCCCTGCAGGGACAGGGAGCTGAACCCTGAAGGGATGGAGTGTGGCTTTGATGCCAGTGTGTTTGGAAAAGTGAGTGAGGCTTCCTAGGATGCCTATGGCTGGACTGTTCCCTCCGAGACCACAATCACCCAGCAATCCCAGGGAGACCAGGCTTATTGGCACGTTGGGGCTATGGCTGCAGTAACTCCCCAGTTGCTCTGAGTTCCTAGCATCAGAAAATCCATTTAACCTTTTTTAAATCTTAAGGTTCCCTTAACATGTAACAGTCCTGACATCTCTGGGCAAGACAGCAGAGTCAGAAAGCCAGGCAACATGTCCATACCCACGTCACTTCCTACTCAGCTCCTGCCATACCCAGGTCTTCTCTCACAACTTGTCATCAGGATGTTTAGATTAGTGATAATAGCAGAAAATGCCCACTCCTGGCACACATTAGCCATTCAATATATGCTAACAATTAGGATAATTGCCCCCAAGCACATACTGCCCCTATTTATGCCCCAATCTCTTGGAAAAGTTCCTTTTTGTCAACCCCGATAAATGATTTGGCAACAGCCTCAAAAGAGCCAGTGCATTTCGATAACTGGCATCTATGTGTGTCGTTCTCAGTTGTCAGCTGGCTGGCCTCCAGCACATGCCAGGACTCCCAAATATCCACTTATCCCATTCTGCAGCACTCAGCTGTGACAGAGGACATGCTAAGAGTGGACAACACTGCCAGCGCAGAGCTCCGGGAGAAGCTGAAGGGGAGACCGCCTGGCACTGTGCGCATTCGCAGGACACAACACTGTTAGATCCAGCCAGGCTGTCAACAGACCCCCGGGATCAGAACCAAGGAAAGCCAAGTGGATCTGCTCCTCTGTCTACAGACAGACATCTGCTGTGCGCATCCACACCCAGAGCGCCCAGCAGGTGCTGGGGGACATCCCAAGATGCCACCTGTGGCAAGACCAAGCAACAGAGGAGGGGCTGGAAAAGTAGATTCTAAGGGACACAAAAGGGAAGGTGGGGGCTGCAAGAAGGCTCTGGAAGAAAGTTTTGGGAGAGCACATGTGAAGTCCTAACTGCGGGCAGAAGGAAAGAATAGGCAATTCCAGGAGGGGAAACGGAGTCAATAAAGGCAGGGAAGCTGGACAGGGAGGCTGCAGTCTGGCTAGAACGAACAGACAAAAGCGTGTGTTCTGCTGGGAATCCCGTTTCCATCTGCAAAATAGGCACGAGGTTCTGAAGTGATAGGGCGGAGATGACCCAAAGCTTCCCCCTGAGAAAATCCTTGGCCATGGAGAAGTCAAGCCTCAGTCTTCCAGGGCTTGTGGCCCAAATCCACCTGTGTGGGCTTCAGCAAACTGCTCGTTTTATAAAAACCTCAGTTTCCCCACCTGCAAAAAGGGAATGTGTAATAGTGTCTACTTCATGCAGTGTGGGGCAGGATTTGACAAGATAACTGAGCACAAGACAAGCAGTTGTTTTCCCGAATATCACAGCTTTTGCAACAATTTTTAGCATACATTTCCCCTCAAAGGGGTAGACTAGCTGCTGCTTAAGAATAGATTTTAAAAGGTGAAAGCTCTTTGATCTTCACATACAAACCTAAGAAGGAACGTGATTTTCCTGAATAAAGATGAACAGATTTGATTATTTCTAAACTACAACTCCTGCTTTATGAAAACCAAAACTGTGATAACAGGAAAAGGCAGGATGGGGGTGCTGCCGGCATCAAAGACAATAATGTTTGCAGCTGCTTTATCATATTTAAACAAAACACATGCAAAATGTTAAGGAAAAGAAGCCACCAACAGGGAAACATACCAATCACATGAAAAGAATGTATATGAGGAATCACAAGTACTTAAATAGAGGGAAAAATACCCCATTCTCAATAAAACAAAATCAATAAAAAAAAGTTCATAATAATAAATTTCAAAACATTAATTAAATGGCAGCATGGCCCTGCCTGAAGACTTTTAATTGTATCCCCTTGTGCCCAGAGTAAACCCTCAGTGCTTAAAATCACTGACAAGACACCATGGGGTGCCCCTGTCACCTCCCCACATGTCATGGACCAGTCTCCCTCTCCCATCCGCTTCCTCCATCCTGGCTTCTTGAAAAGCTGAGTTCCCACCACAAGGTCTCTGCCTGGTTCTGCCTGGGATGCTTCCGCGCTCTCTTCCAGCCCCTCAGCACCGGGCTGATTTTGCCTCAACCCTAAATCCCAGCTATATGCACTTCCCTGGGGTTGAATTTTATCCCCCCAAAAAGTCTTATGTTGAGTCCCAACTCTAGGGGCTCAGAAAGTGCCCGTACTTGCAAACTAGGCTGTTGCAGATTAAAAGGAGGTCACACAGGAGCAGAGCAGCCCCTGGTCCAATAGGACTGGTGCTCTAATCAAAAGGGGACATCTGGACCCAACTAAAGTGCATAGGGAGAACACCACAGAGCGTGAATGCAGAGACAGTGTGATGCTTCCACAAGACAAGGAACCCCCCCAAATTGCCAGAAACCACTAAGACTAAGGGTGAGACACAGAACAGTCTCTCTCCACAGAGGAGTCAGCATGGTCAGATCTTGACCAGAGATGTCCATCCTCCAGACCTGTGAGTCAGTGACCTTCTGCAGGGTAAGTCACCCAGTATGTGATGTTGAGGGTGCGGAAACACCTAGGAAGGGCCTCTGTGACTCCTGCTAGGTAAACTCCTGCTGCACACTTGCCTGTGCAGCCTTCTGGCACTTCAGTCGCTGGGGGACACTTGACCCATGTTTGCCCCCACTCGGAGACACACTACAGGAGCAGGCAGCCTGTCTGTCCACTCTGCTGCGGTACCCAGCACATAAGGGTGGTCATAAGGGTTACTGGTTATGTCAGGGGCTCATGGGGGTGAGTCCTGGCCAGAGCTCTCACTGGAGCTGGGGGATTAGGGCAAAAGGCAGAGTGATGCTGGCAGGAATGGACACAGACCCTCACACAGCACATCCCCCTAGACAAGTCCTCACATTGCCATTGGTAATGCAGGTGTCAGCTCAGCTGCCCAGGGAGGTGGACACTGCCATCACTCTTACTTTAGAGATAAGATGGGGCCCAGAGGAGTTACAACCCCAGCTGACAAAACTGGGATTCGAACCCCAGGCAGTGTGTGACAGAGTCCTGCATTTAACTTTTCCACACAATGACTTTCTGGGGTTGGAGGTAACAGTTGTAAAATAGGTATGGAACAGGTAAGCTCCTGCTCAACAAGTCCCCCAGGGATTATTAAGAGAATTGAGAGAAGATGAGATCTATTCTAAATCTTTACAAAAAGGAAGACTCAACTCTTCCATGACCCTTCCCCTGGAAATTCCATAACAGACAGTGTCTTGGGTTGGAACAGTGAGAGGTCTAGTCCAGGAGGAAATTTCTCATAGTCTCCTTGCTTCACATGAATGTTGTCAGGGTCTTGCACTAAAAGAGGTGTAATTTTAGATTGCTGGTAAACCCAATGGGAACTTCCAACCTCAGTCAGGTCTTATTTAATGATAGCATGGAGCAGACTTTTAGTGTACAGGCTCTAGAATCCCAGAGTCTGGATCCAAATAACTGCTGTGCTACCTACCAAGCTACTTACCAACTTACCTGGGGAAAGTTACTGAAAAACTTTCTGGCCCTCAGCTTTCTCAGCTGTAAAATGGGGGTGGCTTTTAACTATGGCTGAGTTAAACCTAGGTAAAGCACTTCCGTCTGTGGCTGGTAAGAACAAGTAGCTTTTATTAAGGGTGGTTGCTATTTTCATTTATCATTTTAGATGGGCTGGATATTCTGTCAACAGGAGATCAATATGTTCTTCTGAGAGTCTAAGGATGTACATTGTTCAAGGATCTCATTACCAAAACCTTATTCCAATCATTCTACAATAATAAACAATAGAAATACAGGATGTCTGCATTATGTACCCAATACATTCACATATATTCGCACTGCAAACTCTGTTAACTATTCTCCGCTCCTTTCAAAAGTTTCTTATTCCCCAACATAAAAGTTCCACTTTATGAGAAATGTACCTTTCTCATAACCAACCTGATGATATGTACTAAGAGTTTTAAATGTTCTCCTGTAAAAGTCTATCCTGAGGAAATAATCTAAAATGCAAACAAGATTTATGTATCTATATGTTCATTACAACTTTTTAAAATAATGAAAAACCATGAAACAATTTAAAGCTCCAAAAATATAGGAATGAGTATAATTAAGTAAATTACAGAATAGCTATACAACATGCTATTATGCAAACATTAAGATTTTGTTTGCAAGACATTTTGAGGAACATAGAAAAATGATTAGTCAATGTAATATGGAAATAATAATTGTTTATAAAGAGGATCTCAATTATGTAAAAATGTGTAAGTAAAAATATATAGGTATATGAATAGTGAAATTAACAGTTTTTAATGGGATTTTATGAAATTAACAGTTCATAAATGGTGGCTACTTTTTATAGTATTCTTCATTTTTCAAGTTTTTTTAAAGACTTATTTATTCATGCATACAAGAACCAGGGTACAGGCCAGATACACAGGAGGGTGAGAGGATCCACCAGAGACAGAATGGGGAACAGAACAGGCAGACTGACAAAATACACTGCTGAGGGGAGCAGCAGGCAAGAGAGGAGAGGTCTGCCCACCATGTGGGATTCTAGCCGGCTGGCCGGGATCCACCCGGTGCTGCAGAGGCTGCGGACAGCTTCACAGCGCGGTGCTCAACCACCTGCGCCACCTGGGGAGCCCCCATTTTTCAAGTTTTAGAAAATTATTTTTATTAGTAAAATTATTGCTTCAAATTTTACATATACAATAAAGGGAATATCTTACAAGCATAGGAGATTCAATTATTTTTCTTCCTTGGCAGTCAGTCAAAATCTTGAACAGTAATTCAAATATCAAGTTTTAGGAAATTTAGGCAGATGGATTTAAAGAGAATACTAACACAAGGTATCAAATTCTTAAAGACAACCAGAACTAGTTCCAATTCTAAATTATTCAACCTGCATCATTACTACCCCTCGCCCATTTTCCCCTGGGATCATATGTTCAGGAAAGATGTATGTTAAGCTTAGGAGGGCAGGCTAATTCCTGCACTCACTCACCCACATTTTCAGAATGTAGAAGTCTGACCTTTGAGAACAGGAAGCCAGTGAAACACACCTGGTCCCTGTGGCCCTCACCAGGTCTGATTTGATGAGCCAGTTACCACACTTTAATCCCAAGGGTATGGCAAAATTATGCCTGTACATCAGAAAGCCACTCAATTATTTGGGGGACAGGAAACATAGAAGTTTCTGGTTTCCCTCAAGGTCAAGGGGCTCCGAGCTTAAGCTTCCTGCCTTCCTCATTCCTGACCTGTTAAATATCAGATCACTGACCATGCTGTGGAGTAGAGAGATAAACGAGCACACACGCAAACACATACATGGATGGATGGATGAGCTTTGCAAGGGTAAGAGTAACAAAATTTTAGAAATGGAGAAGAGATCAGTGGTTGCCAAGGTTTAGGGGCTAGGGGGTGAAGAAAGAGAACTGAATGTAATTGGCAAAAAGGATAACAACACAGAAGGACCCTATGGTGATGGGGTTGGTGAGTATTTATTCTGTAGATGAGGATAAACAAACCCACATTCACAGAGAGAGAAAAATCAGCACTTAAAGTGAGAACAACAAAAACTGAGGAAATCTGTGTAAGATGGGTGGATTGTTATCGATGTCAACATCCCCACTGGGATATCATATTCCATGAGGCAGAATATTATTGCTGCAGGAGACTGAGTAAAGTGTACATGGCTTGCTCTGTACTGTTTCTGAAAACTTGCAATTATGTCAACAAAAATTTCAACGTACAAATGCATGTGATCAAAAATGGCACACTCATCCTAGATAATATTCAACAACCACACTTTATAAGAGGAATGGTGAGGACTGTGGATGATGAAGGGCATCCTCTCTGAATGTCTGGGTAAGGGATGGCAGTGGGAACATATATTAGAGAGTGTATCTGATCAATTATGACATGATCATTTATTTATGAAGACCCCACTGGGACTATGGTACATTGTGTCAAGTTCAGAATTGCCATGCCCAGGATGGAGTAGAACTCAGTAACTAAACACAGGTTTAAAATTTATGTGGGGGGCCTGGTGGTGCAGCAGTTGAGCGCTGGGCTGCGAAGCTGCCCACAGCCTCTACAGCACCAGTTCAATCCCCAGCCGCCTGCGAGGGTCCCACATGGCACACAGACCTCTCCTGCCGTGCCCACTGCTCCCCTCAGCAGTTTATTTCGTCAGTCTGCCTGTTCTGTTCCCTGCTCTGGTGAATTCTCTCACCCTTCCATGCTTCTGACTGTACCCAGCGCTTGTATAAATAAATAAATCTTTAAAAAAAAAAAAAAACCTATGTGGGGAGGCAGCATGGGCAACTGAAACAAGCATGGACTTTACAGGTATACACACCTGAGATCAAACGTGATCTCCATTACCTCTGGCTGTCAGCACCTCGAGTTCCTCATCCACCATCAAAGTGGGAGAAAATCCTTGCTAGGTTACTATAAGTAATATGTTCATGGGTAAAACTGTCACTGTAAATGATAGTAGTTTAAGTCAATAATACAATTGAAAGAATATTCTTTTTAAATTGGATATTTTAAGTACATTGCCTTGATGTTAGTATAATCTGAAGACAAGTGTTATCTGTGAAGATGAATGGTCTGGTATTCCCAGAGTGCTTTCCTAGTTTTCTTCTGGTGATCTCCCTATAGGAGGAGACATCATAGGCAGCCTAGACCAGAAATTCTCACCCCCAGAGCAGATGTGGTCCCAGGAGATGCCTAGGATTTTGTCCAACCCTGGGTTTTGTTACCTCATCCTCCAAATGTTGAGTCATTCCAGTATAATTCTAATACATCCTTTATCTTGGTTAAGTTAGTGATGATTTCTGTTGCTTGCAAGCAAAAATTACAAATGGAATGTCTTCCAAATCATCTGGAAACCCTTGTCCATTTCTTGTGCTCACTTCCCAGTGGCCAACTCACCTTCATAAGGTTTATCTCAAGCACAACTCTATGGAGAGCAGCTCCTTATGACTATGCTTTTGTGGTCCCATTCTCTAAAAGCAACGTTAATTGACCAATTAAGCAAAGCTGATACTGATAGAATGTGAGCTAATTAGTACGTGCCAGAGCTCATCCCAATTATTAACCTTTATAAAGATAAGGGTGCAACCACGGATTTTTGCTTGATTGATTGTGCCTGTCATTTTGAGTCAGCCATAAGAAAAACAGGTTAGAGGTGCTGTGCTGGCGGATATTCCCCCAAACAAATGTCCATGAACTTTTCAGAAGCAATGATGTTCATGAAGGCTCAGAGGTCAGCAGTTACATCAGAATCAAGTGGGGAGTGCTTTCAAAGTTTAAGTTCTTAGATTGTGACCCCAGAAATTGATTCAGTGGGTTTGGAATAAGGCCCAGAAAACTGGCTTTCCTTATATTTCCCAGATGATTCTCAACATCTGCCAGAGTTAGAAAACACTTAGACAAATATCTAAGGAACCATTCTGAGTTCCCAGCCCTCTCCCTTGGCTGTGGATACCTTATGAAATACAAACCATTGTTGATCTAGAAAGGTGAAGAAAGAGTGATTACTGATGTCACAAGAGCATGGGACTGCTGGCAATTGGGATATCTAGATTTGGGTCCTAAATCTGAAATTAGTGACCATCACCCCATCTGAAACGTTGGTTTATCCATCTACAATAGGAATGCTCAACTATATAGGTCTCACATTCCTCCCCAAAATGAGATGTGCCAAGTATTCACATGAGCAATGATTTCAAATACTATAAGATATATAAGAGGGAGCTCTTTTAAAAGATAAACCCTGTGGATTGCATTTCAAGACTGCATTTGGGCTTTAACTTGGATACAAAGCATTTGGAAGCAAAAGCAAGGTGTGAAATGCTTCCTTTGTAAGTTAGCAATTCCTGAAAAGAAACTACACAGACATGTGAAAGAAAGAACAAGTCTTTTTACCAGCTTACTCTCCAAAAAATGTCTGGGACAGTGGTCCTTTTTGAGGAAGATTCCAAAAGCCTCCTAAGGACATTAACAGTCTATGTCCATTAACATAATTGGCCACTAAATGATGAGACAGGAACTGTGAAAGCTTCACTATCTCATCCTTACAGTCATTATATACACATGCAGGAATGGGGTATGTAAAAATGCACTCTCCTATGAATTGGAAAATAGATAAGGCTGGGGTGAAGTGAAATGTTTCCCTGTGTGTGTGTGTGTGTGTGTGTGTGTGCGCGCACGCGCGCACGCACACGTGTGCGTGTGTGGCTTCAAACCACATTCCAAGAGCCCACCTATCATAGTTTTACACACATGAACATCTGGCAGGGAAATAAATTAAGGCTTACCTTAGAGAGTAGGGAAAAGCATCCATTTATAAATGTTATTTTAGAAGGGACTGTCTGATCCTGTTTACTTATTAACTTCATTAGAAGGCTAATGAATCTACTGCTGGGAAAATGAGAGGGAGCTCAGGCTGTGGGAAGGGATGGGCAGAATCTCACACCCCTTCTCTAAATGGTCGGGTTATTTATGATTCTGACTAAATGACACTGCATTTGCAGGAAAGGGAAAACAACATAAAATAACAATCAACAGACACGATCCATACAAAACTGTTATATTCTTTCAAACACTGGACAAAAACCAAGATTTATTCATGTCTGGGCCCTGCCTAGTGGAAGAAAAAAGACTAGGCCATAAAAAGAGCCCTTCTTTCCCATAATAAAGAGGAAAACATTAAATCTGTAATCCAGATGTGCTTCTCCACTGTTCTCATTTCTCTATAGAAAAGTAAGATATCTAAGGGCTCAATATTTAGGGCAAAATCCTCTCTCATTCTATTTTTTTTTTTTTTTTTGGAACAAAGATTTTCATAGATTGGATGAGGCCCACTGTGTTTAATGAATTTAAGTACTTTGGACAGGTGTTCTGATGAATACCTGCTAACTGGCTACTATACATTAGCAGTCTGGAGAGTGTATATATGTTGTGAACCCCAAAAGATTTTTCCGGAGGGAGAGTGGCTGTATGCATGAGCGGGGCAATGGCTCATAAAGGAATCTAAGGGGCATCATAAATCCTGGAAGTGCTTCCTGTTTGCCTTCCTACATGACAGAGTCTGAGTTCGGAGTTGAAAGAATCTTGAAAGATCATTCTAATTAATCCTTCATTTATGAGGAAATAGAAGGATAGCATGAACAATCCAGTTATTTAGTAACTGAGATGGACCTAGAACCCAAATTTCCTCAAGTTCAATGGCACCCAATCCTATGTGAATACATTGCCAACCAGGAAACTTTTAAAATTATATATTCTAACTACTACCCCACCTTATCGCATTGGAATTTCTTGGGTATGGCACAGGAGGCTGGAGTTTTAACACATTCCACAAGTAATTCTGAGGATTTGCTAAGTTTGAGAAATATATATGACCTCACCTTGCCTTCCATGCTAATATTTTGGAGGTAACAAAGATCTTCAATGGACTTGGACCCTCTAAGAGTTGCATTAAAAATAAATTAATAGTAATGATAAAGGACTGATCACAAAAATCTACAAAGAGCTGATGAGACGCAGAAAGAAAAAAAAAAAAAAACCAAAGAAAATAATCCAGTCAAAAAATGGGCAGAAGAGCTAAAAAGAAACTTCTCCAAAGAGGAAATGCAAATGGCCAACAGGCATATGAAAAAATGTTCAACATCACTTGTAATCAGGGAAATGCAAATCAAAACCATAATGAGATACCATCTTACACCAGTGAGAATGGCACATATTAAAAAAACTAGCAACAACAAATGTTGGCGAGGATGTGGAGAAAAAGGAACTCTCCTGCACTGCTGGTGGGAGTGCAAACTGGTCCAACCACTACGGAAAACTGTGTGGAGATTCCTCAACCTGCTAAAGATAGAGCTTCAATATGATCCAGCAATTCCACTCCTAGGTATTTACCCAAAGGACACAGAAATATTAATTCAAAAGGGCACCTGCACCCCTATTTTTATAGCAGCACTATTTACAATAGCTAAGCTATGGAAACAACCCAAATGCCCAAAAATAGATGACTGGATCAAGAAGATGTGGTATATATATACGATGGAATACTACTCAGCATTCAAAAAAGATAAACTCATGCAATTTGTAGCATCATGGATGGAGCTGGAAGGGATCATGCTCAGCAAAATAAGCCAGAAAGAAAAAGAAAAAAAACCGGATGGTCTCATTCATAGCAGGAATTTAGAAAACCTAAATAAGTGACCAGGAAAAAGACTTATTGCAATAAAGTAAAAATCAAAATTAACAAGCAACTATAGACCAGAGACACACTACAGTGTGGGGTTGGGGAAGGAGAAGAGGGATTAGGGTCTAAAAAAGGAGGTGAGAATTGTATGGGGAATATAACCAAAATGAAAATGCATACATTATGCAAAAATGAAAAATGATGTAAGAATTATATAAAATAATTTATTTTTAAAAATTAATAATATTAATTAATGAACAGCATATGAGTTAGTTCAAAATTAAGTTAGGGGAACAATAGATCAGATTATCCTTTGGATCCTGCTCCCAAAATCGTCATCATCTAGTATAGGAAAGCCAACATAGCAATTAACCTCTCCCTTTTGTCAGGCACAGATGCATATCTACAGAAGAAGGCTCCAGAATGTTCTCCGATAGGAAGGTATCACAGCAAGGCATGATGTGCTAAGCATCCCATATATGTTCTGCACCTCGCCCCTTAGGCTACCAGGGCAGCTGTCATCTGGAGCCTGGCAGGAGCTACTGAATTAAGAACATGTGAGCCTATGAACAAATAATAATTATGATATCAAGTAGTAACTACATTGCAGTCACTTTGCATTCCGTACATTATCTCACAGAATCCTCACAACATTCTGTGAGATGGGTCTTTCTGTCATCCCAGTAAATGAATGAATAAACTAAGATTTAGAAAAATTAAACCATTGCAGCCATTAAGCAGCAGAGCTGGGATTCACATTTATGCAATTTGAATCCAGGACCCACATCCATAATCACTACACATATTCAGTCCCACCTGTTAGCAGGTACTTCTGAGAACCATGGGAATTAAGAATATATGAAGCAATTTTTCCACTTGAGAGTTTCACATCCTATTGAAGAAACATGATGTTTTATATGAAACAGTTAAACAACACGCATGAGCCCGGCCGATCTCTTTTCTAATTTATCCCTACAATTCCTCTGCATCCTTTGTGTAATGAGGTAGGTGATAATAAAAATACAAGCATATTTACAGCAGGGCCATGATGGCAGAATGTGTGCATTTTGGATACATGTATATATTCCTATATTCCTGCGGACGTCTCACGCTGTTTTCTACGTATATTAATCTCATCTCTCCACCAGACTAAACATTCCTCGAGGACAGCAATCAGGACATACTTACTCTGCATCTCCCAGCAATGAGCACAGGGCTGCTTACATAATGGGCGCTCAATTAATATCTGTTCAATTGAATGCTCTGTGACCCATTCAGAAGTTTACACCAGATTTATTACCACTGAAAGCAAATAGAAAAAGGGCCCCGCTCTTGAGGGAAGATTTCACAGCCTATAACAGCCTAACCTTCAGGAATTCACATATTCAGGGCCTAGCGAATAGGATGGAAAGCCTTTAATTAACAACCTAGCCAAAAAAAAAAAAAATTGTCATTCCAATCTGCAGTTTTGTTTCCGCTAATTCGCTCAGATTCAGCAGGAATTCCACTAAGGAATTGGTGTGAGCAGCTGCAGAGGGAGGGAAACACATAAATAAATCATGAATGTCATTAAAATTTGTAAACTAATAACTTCTGGGAAGTCTTAGCAATTATTATCAGGGTTTTCTTGGCAAACAAAAAATTAATAAATCCAAAAGGTCTCCATTTTCTATTAAAAAAAAAAAAAAAGCAGCATCCTCAAGAAAGGTCATTGACAGAACAATTAGGGGAGGAAATAATGATCCAGACAACAGCTTGCAACCAGATGAAAAGTCCCAGGAGTCCCCAGTGGCAGGAAGACTAGACAACTCAATACAAGGAAGGGACAGCCCCACTCTCAACGCTGCTTCCAGGGTTGCTTTGGGCTACTGGGAACTTCAGTTCAGGATCCACGTCCTTATTTACGGGATCCTCAGTGCTGTGCAGTACAGATCCAGGAACAAGAAAGGCACCTCATCCCTGCTCCTGAGAGGCTCACAGGCTGGGAATAAAAGCCAGCACAGTGTAAGGACATCAGTGGTGAGCAGTGGAGGGGCAGCCATCCAGGGAGGAGAGTCGACGAGAGTACGCAGAGGGCTGCGCCTCCATAAAGACCCTCAGCAGGAACCCCTCCATCTGATGCCCCCTGGCTCTGCAGGTCCTGAGGTCAGCCATACAGGAGGAGTGGTCAAGCAGTCTAGTTGCTTCTCTAAGAGCAGGGTGCCCCCCCATACTGCAGGGCTAGGAGAAGAGAGAACGAGGTGACGTAGACATCGAGGGGCTCCTCTTTACAGAGGCTTCCTGGTTCCCTTTATGCCTATACAATGGCAAACGCATTAGCATTTTCTTTATCCTAGTCATATAGAGCCATCATCTTAATATGTAATCAATAAAAACATTGTTAGGTTATTTTATGTTTGGGGTAGTAAGTCTTTGAAATCCAAAGTGCACTTCTCATGAAAGAGGATATTTCAGTTTGGACTGAGATCCAATAGGAAATCCAGAAGAAAGTCCCTTGGAGAATGCACAACTGATCAGAACTGACCATTCAGCTGTCTTTGCTAGAAACTAGTGCTAAGGGTAGATGGATGGGAGGTGGAGAACTGTTTGCTAATTCATCTCCTTCCAAAAACTAGTATCTTTAAAGATATCTCTCTGTGGCTTGTTACTGTGTGTGTTTGCTTGTTTTTAAAGATTTATTTTATTTATTTATACATACAAGAGTTGGATATAGGCCACAGGAGCAAGGATGAGGGGAATCAGAGGATTTACCAGAGACAGAGTAGGGAGCAGAACAGGCAGATTGACTGAGGGGAGCAGCAGGCGAGTCAGGAGAGGTCTGCTGTGCCATGTGGGTCGCTCCCTGGCTGGGGATCCAACTGGTGCTGCAGTGGCTGCATATAGCTTCATAGGGCTGAGAATTAACCCCTTGCAACTACCAGGGAGACCCCTTTACTGTGTTTATCAGTCCAAATGTTAATGTTTCAGAAATGAGTTGAGAAAGTGATTTGCCAATCAGAAACACAGGTCCTTACCATGACTTCCACTCAAAACCAAAGTTCAAAAACCATGAGCAGTGAATGAATTGACCTTTTCACAACTTCCATTTCCAGAGAAAAGTGACAACCTTGCTTCCACATTAGGACCATGAATGCCGCCAGATGAGGCAGAGATACACCGCACGGGGGTGCACGGGGGCTTGGAGATGGCGCCAGAGCTGGGGCACGTGCTGTTGTCATGGAAACGAGCAAGAATGTGACCCTGCCTTTGAGTTCATGATCTCCTGCACCCCAAGGAGGAAAGGCCTATAATGGGGCAGGAATGGAGGAAATGTGAAGTTATCTCTATCCAGGCACAGGCTTCTGGGAGCCAGAGGGAGTCTGATATCCTAAGATCAGACTTAGGACGCAGGAAAATCAAGGAAAGCTTCCTCCTCTTCCTAAGCTCAAACCCTTAGCTCTGAAATGTTAAGTTTCTCTGTTTTGATAAAACAGAGGGCTTTATATGACTAGTTCAAAGAAAAAGCATAAATAAAATCAATTTCATCTCTTTATTTTCCCATTATTGGCTACCGGCAAACTAAAAATTGTGTACGTGGCTCATATATATTTCTAATTGCAGGGTGCTGGACGAGCGAGCATCTGTCTCGGTGGCACAAGGAATATTTTAGTCTAGAAGTTGAAATCCCAGCCCTGTCACTCGCCAGCGACTCTCCCACTGCAGAATTTCCTCCCTCTCTCTGTTCCTATGTCATCACGTTCTCCTAGGCACAAAAACATCTTATTCTTGAGATGTTCCTGATCCACTCCCAGGAAGACACCAGATCTAGCACAGAGGGTTAATAAAGTGAACACAGGTTTAGGCCTGGATCCCCCACTTACTAGCTGTAAATGGGGCCAGTGATAGCCAAATCTCAAGGTTTTTTTGTAAAGGCTACAACAAGATAATAGGATAAAGGAACTGGCATGGAGAAGCAGCTCAGTTCCTGGTAGATTACACGATGATGACCAGCTCTCCATGAGCACTTTCCTTGTGTGGTCACTAGATGCAGGTACTTTTCTAAGAAGATTACAAATGTCATTTCATTGGGAACTTGTAACTACTCTATGAGGTAGGCACTAGTATCATCCTTTGTGCAGATGGAAAAAGGGAGGCACAGAGAAGTGACGGAATTTGTTCAAGGTGGCCTGGTGAGACATGAACTTGAGCCTGTCACTCCCAGAGCCTTCACTCTTAATTACTTTGATGAGGAGGAAACTGATTGATGCTGAGCCTCTTGACTTTGACTCATCTCTCCTCCTGGGATAAGACTTACATAAAATCTAATAGATTTGGACTCCAGAATCACTCTTGACTGGTGGTCGGCCTCCAGGATGGACACTCCATGGGCTGGAAATACCCATAATGAAGGCCTGGGTCTTAACATAAAAAAATCAGTCCCCCTGGGCCTCCCGTGGTGGCGCAGTGGTCGCTGGTTCGATCCCCAGCCACTGGCGAGGGTCCCACAGGGCATGCAGACCTCTCCTGCTGCCCGCTGCTCCCCGCAGCAGTGTATTTTGTCAGTCTGCCTGTTCTGTTCCCTGCTCTGGCTCTGGTGAATTCTCTCACCCTCCCGTGCTTCTGACTGTATCCAGTGCTTGTGTAAATAAATAAATAAATCTAAAAAAAAAAAAGTCAGTCCCCAAACTTAATAATTCTCTAAGCTTGAAATTCTGTATGCAAAATGTTCTTTAAGAGATGCCAGCAGGTGGTTGTGCTAAATGAACAATATACACAAGCTCCCTTGTGTTGGTGCAGAAAAAGCTTTGACCACCTCCCAGTCTAAGAATACCAAGAACTTCCAGAATGAATGTCACAAGGACAGGTGACCCAGTTACCCTGCTGAATGCTTTTAAATAGTCTTCTGTCTGTTTAGAAGTAGACAGCCTCTGAATTATTAACCCAGTGAGGCAAATAATTATATCACACTGCAACCTGGCAGGGGTGTCATCTTGCCCTGACAGCGACAGCTCCAGGCTTCTCTATTGTACAGAAAATTGAAGAAGAATCGCCAAATTAAATTTCAACTTGGTGAAGCATGTGCAGCCCAATCATAAAACCAAAAATAAGTGTGCATGTTTAATTTAGTTTCCTTTCTCTACATACTGTATCAGTAAGGAAAATCATAGCATTCTAGGATATGTGTAAAATACATCATCATCATGAGAACAGAGAAGGGAAAGACACGTTTCTTTAAGGAATAAATTGGGGAGAGAATAAAAATATGAGAAGACACCCTGCAAGGCCCCAAAAGTTGGAAAATTCCCACAAGGTTTAAGAGCAGTGCTTTTCCTCAATCACACTCTCTCCAGGGGTCCCTAAGCTGGGTTTTGTCACACCTGTGAGTCCTCCTAACACACCACAAAAATACATTCATATACAGCATTTGGCCAGAAGGAAAACCCATAAAATCCACCAGCTTTTCAAATCCCTTAAAGGTCACACCATATGGAATCTGTTATCTATAAACTATATACTCTATGTAACCCCACTAGGAGGGCCCCCTCGGGAAACCTTCGTGTCCACCAGCCCCACCGGGTCCAGCACCCGGCTGCTTGCTCTGCTCCTGCTTTCTCCCTTCTGTCCTGTGGCCCAGCCTGGCCTGGCCTTCTCGCTGTGTTGGGGCCATTTTTAGGATTTTCATTTGCCAAATTGCACCCACCCAATATTCCAACACTCAGCTCAGAGAATCTTGTCTACAAAGGAGTATCTCTGAAGAGGTAGATATTCTAATTTGCCCTAATCAGAACCAGGGACAATATTCAAATCCTCCTCTTGCCCTCCTCAATCCTTGCCATCACCTCTGAAGATATCTGCTAATTCCTAGATAACACAGAATTCATTCCCTTGATGACATACAATTTCCATCACAAGGCCCCGGATTGATGGATCCTCATTAATAAAATCAGTAATAATGGAATAAAAATTGTACAAACACACAGTGTTATAATAATCCTTTGATATCACAATTAAGGGAGCACTCCCCACATGAGTTACTGTCCTCAGTGTTTGCACATCTATTTCATAGAGTCTTTACAATCCATCTATTCATTTGTTCATTGAACAAACATTTATTAAGTATTTCCCATATGCCAGGTACTGATATAGGTGCTGAGGATCCAGAAGAAAATCAAAAACGAGGAGTGGGGTGGGTAGAAGGGGAATTGCTTTCTCTGTAAGCTGAGATGTTAGTGGGTGTAGGTAGACAATAAATAAATCAATATTTAGGGCCTCCCTGGTGGCGCAGCGGTTGAGCTCTGGGTTGTGAAGCTGCCCGCAGCCTCTGCAGTGCTGGTTCGATCCCCGGCTGCTCCCCGGCCACCAGAGGAGGGTCCCACATGGCACGCAGACCTCTCCTGCCGCCCGCTGCTCCCCTCAGCAGTGTACTTCGTCCTTCTGCCTGCTCTGCTCCCCACTCTGGCTCTGGTGAATTCTCTCACCCTCCCGCGCTTCTGACTGTACCCAGAGCTTGTATAAATAAATAAATAAATCTTAAAAAAAAAAAAGTCTGAGAGCTGTCACCACTCTGGCCTGAGTTTGATGCCTGGCCAGGGAGCTAACTCACATGGCATAACAGACCTCTCCTGTCACGCCCTCTGCTCCCCTTAGCATTTAAAAAGAAGAAGGAAAAAAAATAAATAAATAGATAAATAGATAAATAATAAATAAATAAATAAATAAATAAATAAACAAACAAACAAACATCTAGCTTGCCTGATGGTGAAAAGCGCTAAGGAGGAAAATGCAGTGAAGTGATGGAAGGTGGAGGCTGGGGAAGGTCTCACTGAGTAGGTGAAGGTAGTGAGGGAGCCCCAAACCCTGGGAGAGGAGCACTCAGGAGAGGAAGGAGCCCAAGATCAGGGGGGCCCAGTGTGTTTGAGGGACAGCAAGGACCTGGGATGGGAGCAAAAGGAGGTTCGATAGTACCCCATGACACTCGGGGAGACTGAGAGAGCGAAGTGGGTTGAATGGTGACCTCCCCCAAATATGTCACATCCTGACCTTCAGAACCCGTGATGAGACCTTTCTTGGGGAAAAAAAGTGTCTTTGCAGATGTAATTAAATTAAGGATCTCCAGATGACATCATCTCTTGGTGGGTCCTAAATCTAATGACAAGTGTCCTTGGAGGGACAGAAAAGGGGAAGACAGATGAGAGGGGAGAGGAGGGGAGGGAGGGAAGGAGGGGAGGGGGGGAGGGGAGGGAGGGGAGGGGAGGGGAGGCCACGTGCAGAGTGAAACCAGAGGCTGGAGGGGTGAAGCCGCAAGGAAAGTCCACAGGCGCCAGGATCAGCTGGGGCAAGGCAGCACCTCTCTAGACCCTGGTGGGGGAGGGGGACTAAAGACACCTTGGCTTCAGGTGCCTGGCCTCCGGATGGGAGAGGATAAACCTCTGCTGTTTTAAGCAGCCCAGGTAGCACTTACAGCCGCCCAAGGAACCGACACAGAGAGGGTGGGTGAGGTGCCCGAAGCTGCAGAGCCCTTCGAGAGCAAAGTAGGACTTGAACCCGGCAGCTGGACAGTGGGTGTCTTGGGGTCCCTCGGCTGTTGCTGGCTTTAGTGCAGTGGCCCTTCTGGCCTTCAGCACAGTGGGGCACACACTTGGGCAGCTAAGGAGCTCCAGCATGAAGCACCTGGCCTGGGCCCACTGGTAAAGCTAGTCAGATTTTTCCCGGAATAGAGGCTGCCAGCAAGAGCTGCTTCCCATGGTGAGGACAGGATTTTCAGCTTATCCCACATTTGCATCAAGCAGACAGAGCAGGAGCTCGGTTTAAAGGATCAGCACCAGATCACAGGGATTGGACCCCAAGGGAAAGTTTCTGAGGCCCTGATTCCCTGGGAGTCCCGCTTGAGCGAGAAGAGCCATGCTCTCATCTATCAGAGACACCCTGGTTACTTACACCTCAGCCAATTTTCACTGAGCAGCAAAATTAGGTTTTGAACATCCTGTGCAAATGGAGGCAGGCCTCAGTCGATATGAGCAATTAACCCCTAAATATTTAATAGAGGCTGTGACTGCCCCCACTCCTGCCTTCCTGGGAAAGAGACACTGGCGAATCGTCTGCAAATAAATAGGTCAGATGAAGAAGCAGTCAAGTGCACAGATACCCACATCCCAGACCCCTCTGCTCCAAGGCCCCAGGAAACCCTCAGAGCAGGATCTGGGACAGCCACATGGCTGCCCTTTTGTAATCGCACCCTCCCCAGTGTTTACCAAAGATGAGCAAACAGGATAGACGCAGCCCTCGTGGGTCCTGCGGCACAGCAGGCACAGAGCACGAGGAGCCGGCTTGCAGGGGCTGATGAAACTTGACTGCCCCAAGCTGCTGCAGGCAGCGTGATGTGAGCACGAGCGTGTGCATTTGTGTGAGGAGGAGTGTGGAGGGTGAGTGTGCATGTGGCTCCCATCCAAAGAAATTCCTGGGTTCCAGGCTCCATGACTGCCCTCTCTGACCTAGCCTGGTGCCCAGCACCCCATCCCAGCAAACTACACAGCAGGCACAATGGAGACAATGCCTGGGCCCACAAAATGTTTTCACTCTTCGATCCTATGGTATAGATCGGAAGGGAGAGGGACACATGAGCACCTGTGTCAACGCAGCGCTATGCACAAGAGCCAAGTTACGGCTCAGGGCCAAGCGCAGATGAGTGGTTTAAGGAGATGCAGAACATATCAGTCTATATACACATGCTGTGGAATACTACTCAGCCATAAAAACAGAAAAAAAAGTCTTTCCATTGGCTATAACCTAGATGGAATTCAAGGGGATGATACTAAGCAAACTAAGTCAGAAAGAGAAAGATAAATACTGGATGATTTCAATCTTGTATGGACTCCAAAGAAAGAAAACAAAGGAACAGACTAAACCCAAACAATCCCTAGAAATACAACTGCAGAATTGTGGCTCCCAATGGGAAGTGGAAGGGTGCAGAGAAAAATGTAGAAAGGTCCCAGGGACCGTGGTGGAGGATTATGGGTGCTTTGGTGAGTGTGGTGTGGCCACATACACATGAAGAGGGGTGAATCTGTACCTCTGAATCATTGCAGTGCTATAAGCCAATGTTGCCATGCAAAAAAATTTTTTTTTCAAAAATTATGTATAAATGCTAACAAATGATTTTATCAAGCTTTTTAAAAAATAAATGCTTTTTATTTCTTTTAAAGTCAAAACCAAAAAAATGTACTTTTAGGCTGAGGAAAATGTTTTAAAGTGTGTTAAGTATGTTATTATTTCTCTTTATATCAAGGCAGTCCTAAACTATACCCTTGAATATTAGTCTATGGAGGAGGGGTCCACAAAGGTGAGGGGCCAAGAAAGACATTGCCCATGCCGGTCTTGACACCACCCATGTCTGTTCCCATAAGTGCCAACTTCTCAAGACCCATAGCATCTTACAGAGTCAAAGGGTTGGAAAGAGTCCTTGGGCCAAGACCAAGCCAGATCCAGCATCCTTCGTCCCACAGCATCCTTACCCACTGTCTCCCCCTGAGCCAGACACACTTGTCTGTTCTCCCCCAGACCTGTGCTAGAGGGTGAGACTCCACCACAATACAGAAGCCACACGGCACTGGGAGCGCGCGAGATAGGCCATGAAAGAGCCACACAAGCACTAGGGGATTCATCAGGGTCGGGGGAGGGACATCAGCTCCACCTGGGGCATTTAAGAGGGCTTCCCGGAGGAGGTACACCTCCCGCTCCTTGCAGAACAGGCTTCACAACTGCACCACACGTTCCTCCCCTGAGCTCAAAGTAAGTGCTGAAGAAACTTTAATCCACTTACCTCCAGAGTGAACTCTCCGTCACGCTCCCCAGGTTGAAGTCATAGAGCTTCGTCAGAATAAGGATAACCTGTGAGGCAGGAGGACGAGGGCAGAGGAGGGAACAAAAGGGGAGAGAAAGGAAGCTTACTTCAGTTTGTTACAATAGACAGTGCAGCTCAAATTACCTAGAGGAAGGCCTAGTATTTATCCATTGAGTTGAGGGATATTATAGGATCAAGCAAGTGGAAAAATTATTAATTTAATGCAACCCCATAACTGGTAGCATTTATTTTAATCCTGTCGATCCTTTGCATTAGACATAAAACATACCAACAGGAATTAACAGAGTATCGGGCAGTTGTTTCTCCACATCTGTCCTTCAAGGTCACGCAAAGCCAGGTGACCCTGCTGACTAGCAGGGCTGCCCAGATCAAAGGTTGAGTTGGCTTTGATCTGGAGGTGGCACTGACTGACTGACTGACTGACAGACTGAAAGGGAAGAAAGAACTGGGCCTGCTTCTGTCTACAGAGGAGTTCATAGAGATTAGTGCCTGCTTCATAGGACCCTGGCAGCCATCAATATGGGAAGGGCAGACGGCCCAGTGCCCACACCCTCTGATGCCATCTTCATGTGGCATTTGCCCCTGCCATGCATTGCACAGGACTCCATGGTCATTGTCCTGACTCCTGCTGAGGAGAGGAATCCAGCAAGAAGCTGTATATTCCAGAGAGCCAAAGCCACCTGGAACACAGTTCTCTGGAATGGTCTGGGACTGCTCAGTCTGGTCCCCTGCCCTTCACCTTTCTCCCACTGGGGACCTTGCAGCTCTTTCCCTGGCTGCCCCTCATGAGCCAGGACAGTGACTTAGGCACAACCCCATGGTTACCAGGATGCTAAACGCATGCACCTGAATCGATTTTAATCAAAACGCAGGTGCCTAATATACAGCGCCTGCCTGCACCCGTGATAATCCAGTTACACATAATTGTGTTTATCTAAATTTAATGCACAACTCATTTCACTTTTCTCAGCTCCTTCCCATTCCACAATTTAACTTCCTCCAGTTCATTTGCACAGCAGCCATTAAACTCTTTCTGAGATAATGAATTTCTGCTACCAAGATGGGGCTTTCCCATTGGAGGTATCCATTTAAGAGTAAAGAAAAAATAATCAGCCATTATATTGAACATTTTTATAGCATTTAACTGACACTAAAACACTCACTTTGAAATTTATTCTCGTCCAGCACCCCATGGGGTCAGTCAGCACCATTTCCATTTCTTTTATGTAAACTAAGAAAAAACTTAAAGGAGAGGCTGTGACCCATTGGCAGTCAAAGAGAGTCCATGGCCAAGTCAGTTTCAGCTGTTTGACTTCCGTGCAGGGCCATTGCTGGAGGACACAGAGATCACCCCTCAGATGGCGTTCTGTGGGAGGGTGCAGATTTGGCAAGAAACAGCCAAGCCAAGGAAGACATCACTGGCATAGCTATTTGGAGGGCAGTAAAATCTACCTAGCTACCTGTCCTATTACCATCACACTGAGCAAGGAGTGCATTCCCCATGCACAACAAGGAGAATTATTCTCCATGGTCAAACAGTGGTCCCTACCTCTCATGGTTATGGCTAGGTGCCACATTTGTTAAAATCAGTGGCTGATGAAGGCAAGGGACTTACCCACACACTCCCCGGTCAAATGTCTAGCAAGTGCCCATAACTTTTGTTTGTTGAATCAATATATACACACACTACAAGCTTCTAACCTTCATTTTAACCTCTTTCCTAGACAAAGTCACTCTCAACAGTTTCCATGCAAATGCAACAGGTAGCTATATGCAGATGATCCCAAATTCTGTACAAACTCAAAAGCATGCTCTTCTAGGAATAGGTCCAGCACCCATCTGGAGCCCAGCAGGAGCAAGTCAGACCATTTCATTTTCTCCAAATGTGAAGTCTCCAGGGACATAAGCAATTGCTAAAATGTGCCAAGTCCACATAAAGAGAAGAAAAATATTGGGCATAAGAGTGCCACTTAGTTAATGGAGTTTCTAACACATAACCAGATCTGAAAAACACTTCCAAGAGCCACGCTTCCAGTCCCATGACCCAATGTTTGACCACTCTCCTGTCCATCCATCTTGTCTCCTCCTAATATGTATCTTGTGTATCTAATCTCCTCTTGGTGTCTGCTTCCTAGAAGATCCAGAAAAATACCCTTTCATGTCTATATGAATATTATTTCTGCCTTCAACTGTAGCTGGTTTCAATTGTGCCTCCTCATTCACTCAGTTTCTTGAGAGAAATTTTTACTGGCTTTCTCTGAATCACACTCCTTAGCCTGGTATATAAGGCACTCCTCTGACCACTAAGTCCCAGTACTTAAGAAACTGTCCTCTGCTCTAGGGATCCAAATTTCTCAAGGTGCTGCAAAGAAACCAAAGCCACTCACACTTCTGCTTGCTTTTGTGCTGAATCATATCATTGCCTGTGCCCTGTCCATTCATTTCTACCTACATGTACCTGCCTGTTGTTTAAGCAGCAGCTCAAAGTCCACCTTCTGGAGCCTTTTTCCAGAAATCATCAAAGAGCTCTGTTCCAAAGTCCTATTGTACTCAAAACCAAGTCACATAATCTGCCACTTAACTGAGCCCAGCCATGACAGCATCTGCATGTCACATGAGCTGCTTTCTCAACGAGATTCCAAACAACTCGAGCAGGGCTCATGTCCCTGACAGGCTCAGTATGTCAAATGTTCTTAAAAATAATCATTTCAGAGTCAACAAAATAGCACTTGATAATACATCATAATTTTCAGGAGACGATAGCATTTATCTAGTCAATTACCCTGATTTTATAGATAAGGATATTAAAGCACAAAGAGGAAGTAATCCAACTTAGAGACCCAATAATGTGTGACCTTGACCATGTGCCCAGGACACTGTTCCTCCCACTCTGTGAGCAAAGCTGGAGACTGTCACTGGGTAGCCTGGCCCTACTCCCAGCAAGTCGGACCTGGCAGGTCATAGGTAGGATCCAGAAATCCTCCTGTGGTGATCAGAGGACCACACTTTGAGAAATATCCAACACACTGGGACTCCTCTCTGGGCTCAGCACTGCAGAGACACCACCTTCCACCTCTGTGAGACCATGCTCTGGAATCTCCTTCATTATTCTAAATTGAGTGAGCCCTCCAAACAAAGCAGGCAGTAAGAGAAATATAAGGGGATGTCTCAACAAAGTCACCCCTGCTCCCCAGAGAAAAGGTCCAAATCCTGAGAATTAGAGGTTGGAAGTTTCTTCTCCTAGGTAGCCAGCACAGGACTATAATAGAGTTATGAAAAAATGATAATGTAACCTGTAGCCTTAAGGTATTCTATGTCAAGCAAACAAAACTAAGGGCAAGAGAAAGCCTACCCAACCCTTGTTTCTCTCATCACTCAGAGCCTTCCAAAGGCCCCTGGAGAGGAGGGAATTGCCAGGAAAGAAAGCTGAAGGCAGACACAGTAAAATCACCTACCAAGCCCCAGGCCACTGGGCAAGATTCAGAGCAGAAAGAGAAGTGCCTGCATCTCAGGAATCACCGTGGGTACATATGGATACAGGAAGGGTGGGAAGGCTAGTTTGAGATCCATAGCAAAGTCTGACTTGTCTCCCCTTCAGCAGATACCTCCAGTGGACAGTTAAAGGCAAAGAAGAAAGCAAGGAACAGATACAAATTGAACCCCAATATGTGCTAATAAATACTACACTGGGTGTTCCTCAGCCCTCACACTAACATTTGAGACTAAGCTGTGGTAGAGTATCTCCATTTGACAGATGAGGAAACTGAGGCCCAAGGCCTAAGCAAACTGTCCCCAAGGCACATAACCAGTAGGAGACAAGGCCAGCATCCCTGCCCAGGGCCTTGTGAGTTAGCCACACTCATTCTGTTCCCATGCAATGCTCTTCCATTCAGCAAACACTTAGATGCACTTACACACAAGACAACAAGCAGGAAGACAGAGGAGAAAAACACATCCACGAGCTCAGGGAGTTCATCATTCATTCATGAATCCCACACATAGTCACTGAGCACCTCTTGGATGAATTACAAAGGTATCTGCTGAATTCTGTGCAACAGGGGGAAATCCAGAGTTCAAAGCCCAGAGGGGATCATAACTTTTGTTTTCTTTATGTTTGGAGAGAGACTCAGGAAACACAGATGTACAGTGAGAAAAAAAAAAAAAAACAGACAAATTGTTGGGAGTCCTGGGTTTGTCAAATAATCTTTATCAAATAGGTACTTTTTTGACCCAACTGGCTACAGACCTGGGGGGATTTTAGACAGCAGGAGAAATGAAAATAAATTGGAATAATTCATGAGTGAATAACACTTCTCTCTTAATATAAGTACATTCACATAAACACACAGCAGTAAAGTCCCTAGATATGTGTGTGTATAAATATAGCTAGAGGTCATATATATTTATGAGAATATATATACACATATGAGTAAATGTGTATATATATATGTACAGTTCTATATATAACCTTAAATTGGCACTTGTCATCATCTCTGGAATAACACTCTGTTCACACATTTCATAGTTTTTAATGCTTTGGGGTTTATATGGCTTCTCTGTGTTTCTATCTGGTCTGTCTCACAGAGTGATCACTTTGAGGTCAGAAATCAGGTTTCATTGACTTTTGCATCCCTAATGGCAAGCACAATGCTCATACAGGGTCCACTGAATGAATTATAAATTTATGACAACAAAAGGGGGGATAAGTAATGTCTGAGAGATGTACAGATAATGTGCTGTAAGAATTGAAAAGATAATTAAGTCCAAAAAAATGTGATCAGCAAAATCTTCATAGAGGAGAGATTGTGTGTTGGGACTCAAAGCATGGTGAGAATTGGATATAGGGAAATGTGACTCTCCGTACCTACCTCCCTTCCTTCCTTGCCTTTCTCCCTCACTTCTTTCTTTCAACTCTGAAACACAGTCAGACTGTGCCAACGTAGGAAGGAAGACACAAAGACAATGGACTCATTCAGAAAGAACAGAAGAAACACAACGTGTTGGCAACGATAGGTTGATAAAAAGTTTTACAAGAATGAAGAGGACAGTGGCAACAATGGTTTATATTAGAACAAGAGACTTAGTATATGTGCTATGTGCATTATACATAAAACAAATAGTGTACAGAGACTACCATAATAAGGGTCTTATATTGTAAGATAACAATAATGGACAGGGCTGGTCTCTTGCAAAATGAGTCAGTGCTGTCTTTGTTGACCATCTAACTCCATTGTTCCTGTGCCCAGGCATCTAGTATCTTCTGCTGGCCCCAGATGCTCAGGCCAATTTGCCTGATCTTCCAACACACACGATGCCAACAACTAACATCTTTATTGCCCATTTCTCCTCTCTGTCATTCATCCACTCCTGCCCTGTGCCAAGCACACCTAAGATTCTTGATGACGAAATGATCAAAAGGGAAATGGTCACTGTTTTCATGAATGTATAGCTTTCCTTAACCTTGTGTCTTCTAGGATCATCTGTGCTTTAACTAAGGAGTCCAAGTCTCTGACAGAGATGGGGAAATGCCATTTGAGAGCAAAGGATCTTGTTGCCCAGTTCCCATCCCACGACCTAAGAGAGCAGGTTCTCACACTCAGACAAAGAAGCTGCAGTCCCCATTTCACCTGCGAGCCCTTCAACAATGCCCCAGGTCTAAATTCTCTTATCCCATTGGGTACAGCCCATTAGATGGGGTTTGCATGGCAGCATGGAAAGAACTGAGCACTTGCAACTGGAGGACTTAACTCTAAACCCAATCTCACCATATGCTACTATCTGATCCTGGGCAGCGTATTTATGCTGTTTCAGGATCTGGTCCAATTTCCTAAGATGGAGATAATGACACATTTCCCGCTACCAACCTCACGAGATTGTTGATTCTAATCAAATAAGGGAAACTGACCTGCTTTATGAGCTGCACTATGACTTATTAGCATGACAATTATTCTTCAGGAGACAAGAGATCCAAATAACCCTTATTTGGGGAAGTGGAGAGAAGGGTGGTTAGCAGGATTCAAAATCTAGTGCTGCTAAGCTCTCTAAGAACTGCCCATCCATTCTAGACTCCAATTGCAATGCAGGAGGCTGCAAATGATGGCCAGTATGTTCACCTGATTCCCCCCACTCAGCTTGGCAAGGAAGGCAGGAAGCCCCAGGGGGATTCCTGTCCTCTGAAAGGATAATGCATAATCTGCAAATTCATAAATCACTAGAACATTCTTTCCCGTGAGCACATTCAGTGAAGTGAGGACCTTTAATGCCTGTAAAATTTTACTCTGAAGGAAAATTACTTTAGTTCATTAAACCTTCCAGAAATCCTGGTGTCTTTAAATCCATGAGGTTCTCTGCATATCCCACTATTGTCCTGGCTCACCTCTCACCATCCTCTCCCTGTCCCTACCAGATGGTTGTTTCCAGCAACGG
Source organism: Talpa occidentalis (assembly GCF_014898055.3). Lineage (NCBI taxonomy): Eukaryota > Metazoa > Chordata > Mammalia > Eulipotyphla > Talpidae > Talpa > Talpa occidentalis. The sequence continues at coordinate 17,417,979 of NW_023605194.1, forward strand.
GGCACAGTGATTTTTAGCAAAAGTGATCAATGATGGTAAATTCACAAGGATGCAAAAACATATTCCTCTTATGAGAACTGCCTACTAGAGTGTATTTTTCAGTTTCTGCAGTCTGAATCCCATCATCCTCCTCCCAACTGGAGGGGTGCATTCTCCCCAGGGAATAGAATTTGAACATTTGTGATCCACAGCCCAATTTATTGCCAATATGTAGTCATCAACTAGGTTTGCAGAACTTAGCTAAGGGTGTACCAAATTCACAATAATATAAAGAGCACTCCCTTGCTCACCATGACTTTAGAGTATAGTTGAGGAAACAGGTGAAGAGTATGAGCAATATCAGCTGTCAGAATATGATGCTGCTACTACCCTCTTTGTATATTTTCCAGTTATAACATCAACTCTGCCACTCAAGGTAGAACCTCAGTATCATAACCCTTGACACCTCCCTCATCCCACACTTAACAAGGCTGGTGTGTGTATTGTCACTGTTGCATTGCCAAATTACCAACATCAGAAACCACTACTGATTCAATATGGTGACAAGATGATTACTTAGTACAGCCCCTCCCCCCCATTACATAGAGGGAACAATTTATTCTCATTGAAATTGCTTTTCCTATCTGCAGATTATGCTAGAATCAAAATTATGCTAGAATCAAAATTATGCTCAAATCAAAATCTTTCAATTTCAGAATGCCTTAGCCACTGCCATGGTGTCCCACACAACATTACTTCTAACAAAGGAACTCATTTCACAGCAAATGTAGTGCAGTAATGGGTATGTCCATGGAATTCTCTTGTCTTACCCCAAACTTCATCACCCAGAAGCAGCTGGCCTGATACAATGGTTGAATGGACTTTCAAAGACTCAATGACAGTACTAGCTAGAAGCCAACACACTGTCCTCAGCATGTGGATTCAACCATTTTATGGTCAAGACACAAAGGTCTGAGAATCAAGGAACAGAAGTAATAGCAGTTTTCTCATTATTACAGCCCATAAGCCATCACAGAGTATTTCCTTCATAGTCCCACATCTTTTTGCCCTGTTGGTAGAAAGTCTTGGTTCCTAAGAAGGGAATTGTCACCAGGGAGACAAAACACCTGTTCCACTAAACTGGAAACTAAAACTACTATTTTGAGCTTCTCATACTACCCCTGAACCAACAGGTAAAAAAGGTTGGTTCTTGAATACAGTGTGGAAGTGGGTGCTCACAGTAGCTGAAGGGGTGGATCATGCTGTCTATTTTCTCTTGGCCCACATTTGTGTCTATATATATATGGTAGTAACCAGGACCTTGAGAATTAAAGAATTTCCTGTTGACTGGTTCTGCCAGTGGCAGGGACGTGACAGTGATTACTACGGGGGCCAGGTGGGTGAGGAAAGAGCCACTCTCCACACACTTCCATTTTCAGGCGACAACACAACAGCAACAACAGAGGTGGAGGTCTCTGCAGCACAGGGGCTGGCAGGAAGTACCAGCTCCTGGGTTCCCGCTCATGTAGCTCTGCATACACAGCAGAGATTGGATGGGAAATACCCTTGGTTTTGCCCTGTAATGGTTTTTACACTTAACAATCTTTGAGCAACATTTCTCTTTGCTGTTCCTCCAGACTTTTCAGAACTCTTGAAACCCATTCCTGTATTCAATGTCTTGTCTTAGAGATATATAGAATCAGAGACTGTCCCTAACACAAAGTGATTCATGAGATCAGTGGAAACCCAGCACTGACTGTGTTCTGGACACCAAATAAAAGTGTTTCAAGGAGGACGGAGTGATAAGCTGTGTGAAATGCCTCCGACAGCTCATGTACAGGGAAGATTGAGAATGAATCACAGGATTTAGGGACTAGAAACTCAACATAAGCTGTTTACTTAGCTCCTGATCTTCACCCCTCTTCCATCCTTACACTTAAAATGACCTTCTAAAGTCGAGACTGAATCCTGTTACTTTCAGGATCAACCCAAATTCCATAGCAAGACATGAAAGGTCTTGGCCACAATCAACATTTTAAGCCATTTTCTAGAGTCATTTTCCCAAGACAACATCCATATTCTAGCCACACTTGAATATCTCTTCTCCCAGTTCCAAGCTCCCACACTTTTGCACAAACTCCTTTCTCTTCTCAGAAAGTCCTTCTCCCACTTTCTACTTGATGACCTCCTTATTTCCCAAGGGCCAACTGAAAAGGCAACATTCTGATGTCTCACCTGTCCTCCAAGACAGAACCAACTCCCCCTTAATCCATGTTCCCCCAGCCTGATGAACATGCTCCAAATAAGCTACTCACCATATTATAATCTCAGTTCATGTATGCATCTCCACTACTGGGGCACATGCTCCTTCAGGCAGGGACCTTATTTTTCTCATTATTATGCTTCACAAGTATAACTGAGCTCTTCCTTGACATGATAACTATCACTGAAGAGACAACATAGACACAAAACAATGTGTCGCCACAGGTTTTCAAAGGAGGAGGTAATGCATCTGGGCTAGAGTCATCGAGATGTCCTCACAAGGGTGAGATCATAAGAGATGGGGGTGGGGGGAAAGGAAATGCTGTGTTGTGAGATCATAGAAATACACAGACTGATCTCTGCCCCCAGTTCCTGGCATGGAACTCCCAAACCCTTGTAAATTCCTAAGTGATAAGAGCACTCACAGTATCTTTTGTTCTAATGAGGTAACGCTTGGTAGACTTCTAAGTGTTCCTAGATGGGGGCTGGTCATTAGACAGATCATGTCAAGAATAGAAGTTTGGCATTTTTGCTCCATCCTTGTGGTCCAAAGAGGGAAGAGGAGCTGGAAATTCAGTTAATAACTGATGGACAATGCCTACCTGAAGAAGTCTCCATAAAAATCCCACAGGATGGGGTTCAAAGAGCTCCCAGGTTGATGAACACACCTGTACACCAGGAGGGCAATGCACCTGGACTCTCTGAGGACAGAAGCTCCTGTGCTCAGAACTCTCCCAAACCTCATCCTGTGTATTTCTTCATCCACATCCTCGAGCATCTCTTTTAGTAAACTAAAATGAAGTGTTTCCCTGAGTTTTGTGAACCACTCTAAGAACTAATCAAATCCAATGGGGAAAAAGTCATGAGAATCTCAGTTTGTAGCCAAGTCAGACAGAGTAGTGGGTAACCTACTACTTATGATAGACATTTAAAGGGGGATTGCAGATTCTTGGGACTGAGTCCTTAACCCATGGGGTCTGATACAATTTCTAATTAGATAGTTTTCAAATTGAGTTAAACTGTAGGATGCCCAGCTGGTGTCACAGAGTATTGCTTGGTGTGGGAAAAACCTCCTCATAACTTGTGACCAGAAGGTCAGAAGTGTTGTGAACATGTTAGCAATGTGAGATTAAAGGAGAAAGACAGGAGGAAGGTTGTGGATTTTTTCTTTCATGCCAATCTTTTCTTCCTTCTATCATATTTTGGAAGTTCTTCAAAAGTGTCTTTTTCTTAGATAACCTAGTCTACGAAGTCTCTCCAAATGGGAAAATTCAAAGTGACTTGTGGAAGACATTTGAGAATGGTTACAAGGAGTTGAGAGAAAGGGTACACAAGGGCAATCTTCTAAAATATGATTATGTCAAGCTTTAAAGAGTTGTTATTCTCTAGAGACTTCTAGAGAGGACGAGGTATATACTTATACCAGATGACATGTGGGTTAAAGAAAACACTAGTTCAATTTTACAAACACATGACTTGATGCAGTAGATTAGTTTAGACAAGAGGAGAAAAAAATATGGAAAGGGCAGACATGTAAATAGTAAATATTAAGCACCTACTAAGTGCCAAGCACCATGTCTGTTGATCTGTGTGTACTACACAGACAATGAGCAGAACAAGATGAGAGATTGAGATTATTTGCTTCACCCAGATCAGAAAACCACCCAGGTCATGCAGTAAAAGAGGTAGGAGTCAGTACCCCATCCACGTTTGTCCATTCCTACATCACCCAAGAAAGGAATGAAAGAGAGAGGGGAGAAGGGGAGCAATAAACATTTATCACCCCTGTATAAAAGTGAGCCCTGGTTAAGAAAGCACTTTACAGAATTTGGTAGCTGAATAAGGCAAGTTACAATCAAGGAAATGGAATTGCAGTGTTGTTGAAACAAGAAGCTTGTGGAAAATGGTTGTTGAATACTGAAGGGGTTACTCTAGTTTTGTGTAACAAGTCATTAAAAATGAATTAAAAACCCATTTACTCTCATTCCCTAAGGGACTTTAAAAATGAAAGACACAGACATCTTTTGGAAAGAATGTAGGTAACATGCAGCCCAGCAACAGAGGTGGGTCCAAAGGACCCCAGAATTCCCGCCAATGTTTGTATCCCACGATGACAACTCACCAGAACCTGGGTTAATTACCAGCAAAGGTGTATGGTTAACCAGGAGCCTGAGATCTTACTTCCTACATACCCTCCCTTCCTTCAACCACCATCAGCACCAATCTGAGGAGGTGGCCAAGGGCAGAACAGATGTGGCCAGACAAAAGGTGAAATGGTGGCTCTGAAGTTGCTGGAGTGATAATGACAAACACAAAGAAAAATATAACCAACTTATTTCCTTGGAAAGAGAGCCAAAACTCTAAACCAGATGGTCTTGGAGGGAAACCCAGCTTCTGCCACTTAGTTTCTGTTGCCCATAGGCCAGGGGCCAACCCTACAGAGCCCCAGTGTCCTCATTTAGGAAATGAAGGGAATGTTATTCCCTTCATGGGATAGCTGTGAGAATTGGATGAAAACTACCTTTTGCAGGTGCACAGTAAGCCCTCTGCATATATGAGGCCTCTACCTTCTCGTCTCTGAGAAAACCAGGTCATTATTTGCCACTGAGTGGAAAAATGCAATGTCCCTGAGAGAGAGCATGTCACTTCTTTAGTGATGACAACTTGAAACTCACAAAGTAAAGAGCAACTTCTCACTGATGTACAGATGAAAGCCCGGGGCGCTCCCCAAGAGAGGGCACCTGCTTTGTGTAGACACGCATTGACAGCCTCAGCAATGGGAAGATCACAAGTCGAGCAAGCCCATTTGGCCTGGTGTGTGACTCTCCCTACTGTCTCCTTCCACCTCTGCTGGCCCTGCCAACAGGCACATGCATTTCCCCTCCTTTGGCTACTCCTGTCGGGGACATCATTCCCTCTTGGCCCTCAGCTGCTGAAAGAGCTCTCAGCTAAACCATGTTGGCTGCTGATCCCCGTGGGTTTTCTGGATTCCCCACGTTGGAAGCAGCTATCATCCCAAGGTGCTTCACATGAAACCAAGAGCTGGGACTTGACTGCATTGTAAGATAGATGCCTTAGGGAAGAGGACTTCAATTTTATTGTAACTGTATTTTCAGCACCTGGGACAGTTCCTGGCACATTCCCAGAGTCCCTGTAAACATTTATCCTAATAGTTTCCCTACTCAACCCTACAAATTACAATCTCTCACAAGCAACACATCATGCAAAATAGTGTGAGGGATGAGGGGGTAACATAGAAAGTTCCTGATCTAAGGCACTTTCAGTGCAAAAAAAAAAAAATATTTACCACCTACAGTGAAGTCAGAATTGGTCTGTCTTACACCAGGTTGATGACATTGCATATATTATCTCTTGTGAGTCTCACAATAACCGTGCAGGATTGACATAAGATATAAACGAGTGATTTCCTTCCTAATTTGGATGAAGTAAAGGATTACCATGCACGAAAATGTTCACAAGAGGTGAAATATGAGCTGCCTCGTTTTACCAGCTGAAAAATGGCAAAGGGCTTGTCAGGCTAAGGAAGCAGCATGAGAAAATACATGTTTGTCATGTTCCAGGGTCAGGGGTGGCCTGTTGAGGCCAGGTGCATGAAGAAGGACACGGAGACCCACACCAGGGCCAGATAATGATGGGATTTAACACCAGATGTGTATGTTTCCCATGAATGCTGTAACATATTACCACAGATGTCAGGTCTTAAAACAACACAAATGCATTCCAAAATGGGTTTCAATGGCTAAAATCAAGGTGTTGGCAGGGCTGTATTCTACCATCCTTCACAAAGCTGTAGGGGAGAATCTGTTTTCTTGCCTTTTCCATCTTCTGTCATCTGTACCCATCTTTGGGCTCAAGCCCACTTCCATCTCTCAAGGCCAGAAAAGGCTGGTGAATTCTTTCTCATAAGGCATTACTTGGATTTGATTCTTCTGACATCCTATTTATTCCCCATTGCAGGATCCTTTTGATAACATTTGGGCAGGGTCAGATAACCCAGGATGATCTTTATATTAAACTCAGCTGACTATAACCTTATTCTCATCTATTTTCATTCTCCTTTGCCATGTATCCTAACATGTTCACAAGTTAGAACATGGACATCTTTGGGAGGCCACCATTCCGCCTACCACCCTAGGTTGAAGAGTTTCAGCATTACTTAGTAAATAGCATGGCGGTGTATAGTGTGCTGGAGCAGGTTAATGACCTGTTGGCACCTGCATCTGGAAACAAAACCTTCTTGAATATAAAATGCAGTCCAGTGAAGATAAAGAACAGGGAGCCACTAAGAAGATATTGCAAAAGTCCAAGAATAAGAAATAAGAGATCTGACCTGAGGCAATGATCATGGGAAAGGAATGAAAGGAAGGGTTTGGAGAAACCCTATGAAAGTTGCTAAAAATTCAAATGGAAAAAGAGTCAAAGATTCCTCCTAGGTTTCCAAGAAGTTAGGGTATACCACTGTAACTCAAAGGTCTGGACTGGACGTCTAATCCAATACTTACAGGAGGCCCGACTGACAGGTTCCTGTTGCCTAACCCACATTTTGTGTCTCAGGTTGGTTGGATAGTTTTCCAGGTTATTTCCATGAACCTCTACATCATCCCTCTCTTGAGAACCTGCTCATGATCAAGGTTCTCCCTCTGTTCTATCTTGCTCTTGTTAGTTTGCTTAAGGGACTGATGGACAAGTTTATTACTACTAACCACATGCTTGAACTTCTGAGAACTTTCTAAGATTAACATTTCTTGGCCTCCCCATATCTGGTCACCTCTTGAGCTCCTTTCACAAACTGCTTGTCTGCATCTCACTTGTGGTTTGCCTGCGCTTCCATGTTCTTTCTGAGCTAGCTTGCCTCTGGGTCTCGACCCAGAACAGCAAAGAACTGGATCACAGCAGCCACGTCCACAGCACCTAATAGATTAAGGGCTGCTTCATATGCTTGGAAAGGGAAAGGGGCTGTAGATGTTAATCTGCTCAAGTTCTTAAACAAGCACTTGATCAAAACCCAAGGGGTCTGAGCCATATATCACAGTAAAGGGCCATCCATTCAAGAGAATGTCCATAAATCAAAGACATTGAAAGTAGAAAATATTAAATGTAGAATCAGGGTCATGCCAGGCCCAGAGAAGAATTGCTTCCCTCCAGTCTTTTGCAGTGACCAGCTTTCCTCTAGCAGCCAAACTAATATTCCCACTAGAAAATTATCTGGATCCCCTAAAACAACATAAGCCTGGACTTTGTCTCCATATAACTCCTTGGAAAGGAGCAGAACCTCCAGCGGCTGATGGTGGATGATTTAAGAGCTCTCTCTCATGTAGCCCAGGACATAATAACAAAGAACACATAATTTATTTGTATTGATTCTCCAGCACACATTTGATCATATCTCCTTGTCCTTCCTTTTGCTAAGAATCCATGGCCACAGCACTGGGAAATTTATCTTTAGCAAAATATCTCAGTGAAAAATAAGTTCCTCACATATCTTAGCTATAGTCAGAGTCCAGGTCAGGGAGACTTGCCAAGAGAAAGGGGACAGGGAGCTGGCAGTCCTTCCTCATGTTGATTCTAGTCTAAACGATCTCCCTCCAGGACATGAATCAGGTGTGCTTGAGAATTAAAGTATCCATTCTGGGACAAGAACTGTCAGATACAGAAACAGAAATCAGGGACAAATCAGATTCCTGCTCTAGAGAAATAAGGAGCAGGACAAAGATTCCAGGATTTAAAAAAAAAAAAAAAAAACAGGAGAAGAAAGAAGTTTAGGTCTCATGCTAGATTAAGGAAGGCATTAAGATATCCAGATGTTCATTTAAGGTTATTTGTGGCATCAAACAATTGGAATGAGCAGCTAATAAGTACCTGGCACTGCTCCAGAAGCTGGGATAAGCTAGACATAGTCTCTTCTCTCCAGACACTCCATGTAATGGAGGGAAAACAGGTAAGTGAGCACATGTTTTGTTTAATGTGATTTCTGTACTAACAATGGTACTTACTGCACTGACTCAAGGATTTTGATGACTTAAAATTTTATGGAGTAGCATATCCTCCCACTCCAGAATAAAACATAAAACAATGGGGGAAATTCAAGGGAAATGGCTTTGCATTTTGACAAGCCCGATCAACTTGGGTGGGTACAGGAACATTAAGTCTCATGCTGAATGTGTTGAGTGCAGCTAGAGGAAGTCATTTGCTTTGAAATGACTGTACCCCTTGGTGTACCACAGAAATGTGTCAATAACAGGCTCCATCTTCAGACTATTTAGTTGTCCCCCTCATTAATAAGGCTGATCCAGAAGACCCACAAAGGAGCATAAACTCTCCCTCTGTCACCAACAATGTGCACATTTCCCCCCTCCCTCTCCTTCTCTCTCTGCCAGCATCCCTGGCCGACTCCTCCAGCACCAACTCATACCCCACCCCAAATGGGGGGGGCATCCCTCATCATCCTAGTCCGCACTCATCTCTCCATCTGTGGCCAATTTACTTCCCAGTACATTAAATCTTCATTTAACATCATCAATAGGTTCTTGGAAATTGTGACTTTAAGTGAAACAATGTATAATAAATGCAGGTCCTGGAATAATGTCATTTTTTTTAACCTGGGCTGGAATTGATTTTCTTTCTCATCAAAATTATACGGAAATGATGCTGAGTGAAACAAAGTTATTCAAGGACCTGCTATCTCCCCCGCCCCATGCTTATCTCACAATTTGACCTTGAATCCACCTCTATGGGGAGGTGGCATCTCTGGCCCTCCCTTTGAAAGTGGACTGGTCTTTGTTACTGTCTCCATCAAAGAGTGAAAGGCAGAAAGTACCAGATGACTTCCGAGGCTGGAGAGTACACACGTAGGATACTCGGAGTTCAAACACCATGTGTGAGGTGGCCTACACCAGCCCACAGCAGGGAAGACCACATGCAGGTGGCACAGGCTGGTTGAGGACCCAGCATGGGAGGCTGACAGCCACCAGGTGTGAGGGGACATCCTGGAGAGGACTGCAGCCCCTGCCCTCGAGTGGCCCTTGGCTGTGACTCCTGCAGCAGAGCCTCCAGACACTGCATATCCATGTGCCCTGTCAAGATCACCCCCCCCAAAAAAAAATCCATAAACACAATAAAGTGTTGTGCTTTTGTATCACTAGGTTTTGGGGTGTTTGTTACACATACTCTAGAGAGGAAACCCTTCATTTCAAGCTGCAGTCACTTGGCATGTGGAATGCTTTTTCCCTAAAGATTTCATGTACGTAGATTCAATCTCCACAGAGCGAATATAAACTCCTTGAGAGAACAGATTAAGAAGCCATTAGACATCATCCCACAGATATACTAAATACCATGCACCCTAAAAAGTGGCCCTCAAGGAACCACTCACAACAGCCCCCTTCTTTTGAATTGTCACATCGCAAATACAGAGCAACCCTCCATTCTGTGGTCCAAGCCAACCATCTGGCCACATTCCACCCCCCGCCATGTTACCTGCAAACTTGCCCTGTTCTTCTGCCCCTCATGTTCATATCTCACCCTCTGCATCCAACTACTTCCTCCCAAATCAAAGTCTTATCCTTTCTCATGAGTACCAATGCATCTGCCACATTACTGGTCCCTGCTTCCAGTGACACCAGCCCCTCCTGTACAAGGTGCCAGGCTGTCTTACTAACATCCAATACTATATAATACATGATCCAAACATGATCATGTCAGGCCCCAAAATCCTCAGTGACTCCTGATGACCTGCAGAGTAGAATGTAAAGTGGCTGGCAAGGCCTAGCCCAGGCCTCTACCCTCATTTCCTGTCACTAGCCCTTCACTGTAAGTTCTATCATCTGGGTTACTCATCTGAACCATAGAACACAGACTTGAGAAGCATTTTTCAATTCTCCTGTAAATGATCCATAGTTTAGGAATAGGTCTTAATTCATATTCATTCTCTCTCTCTCTCTCTCTCTCTCTCTCTCTCTCTCTCTCTCTCTCTCTCTCTTTCTCTCTCTCTCTCTCTCACACACACACACACACACACTCTTTCGCTTATAGAATCCTCTCTAGAGTCTAAATCTGTGTTTCCAATACCATAGCTACACATGGCTATTTACATATGTAAACAATGAAAATTAAGTAAAATTACTAATTCTGTTCCTTAGGCACACTAGCCACATTTCAAGTACTTCACAGTCACATGTGGCTAGTAGGTAACATTTTGGACCCAGGAGATTATGGAACATCTCCATCACTGCACAAAGTTCTATTGGAAGGTGCTGGTCTAGAGATTCCCAACCCAGAGTTTTTTTTTTAATATAATGTGCTCTCAGCTCTCACATGCAGCCTGCTATTTTTCTGACCTAAACTATGGACTCTAATCACCCATGACTGGTGTGGTTGAGAACTAGCTTCTTCATGCAGCTCATAATTCATGTCCTGTCCTCCGAGGAACAATGCCCTTTGGGGAACCAGTTCTCCTTAAGATGCACCATGTGGTTTAGGAATCCTGGACAGGGCATTGATTGTCCTCAGCCTGAGGAGCATGGCTATATAACCTCATCCAATCATTTATCCTACCCCCATAACATAGTAATTGGTTCAGGGATAAAAATGTTACCTAAATATGACAAACATGATACCCAAGATAAGTCTTACGGGACAGCTGAGAAAGAGACACATTCTCTTTTACCGTCTAGAGGGCAGAACCTAAAATTACTGAAGGGACACATAATGGAAGCTTAGGATGCATCCAATACTATACAAGCCAGAGTAGAAATAGTAAGGGAATCTACATCCATGATGATGTCATTTGAGCTCCTGGATCAAACCTGATCTGAAGCTATTAATCGCTACTCTTTTATGTTAAATCAGCCAGTAAAACAGTTCTGTCTCAATCCATTCATGTTCTTAACATGAAATACTCTTTCATTCCTTACATCTCAGATCAAAGTCACCTCCTGCAGAAGACAATACTAAATCTTCAGAAAGACCCAGTTACTTCTTTTGTATGACCCTCAATGCATCCTAACATAACAGTAACCTTTACTGAATTTTAAAACTAATAATTTATCCTCTCTCTTCATTGTGAAATACTTAAGAGCAAGTTTTGAGCCTCTTGATCTGTACTTAAGTAAATGAATGAATAAATAAAATCCACCTGCTACCATTTAAGTGCTTATAAATGTCTATCAATAATAAATATTTATATGCTACATAGTAGACAGTTGACAGATTTCAGTTAATAATAAGAATGGGGTAGGTATAGAAATCACTGTTTAGATCCATCATCACATTTAACCCTCCCAACAATCCCACGAAATGTTTCTTCCCATTACTTTTGGAGCTAAACCAGAGTCTTGGAGAGATTAAATGACTAAGTTCCACAGTGTGTAGATGGCAGTGCCTGGTATATGCTTACTCTAAAAATCCTGGCTGTTCCCTCCCAACCCTTCATTTTCTACCTCCTTCCTGATTAAGGGTGTCAATTAACTCAGCAATTTCAGCACCACTGGCAGCATGGTGTGTACTAGAACTTTTAGGGAAATCTCAAAGCTGAGTTCGAGTAAACTTAACAAGATCCTCAAGACAGGACCACAGACTCAAGCTCAAGCCAACATTTTATTCTAAACTCAGTGGTTGGGGTGGATACAAGAAACGCAGGTCTGCTTTGCAGCTGTAGAAGCAGCCTCCACTCTTTGCAGTGGGAGCCCTGGCACCTCTTCTGTGTTTCCCTCCTACCTCTCAACTCTCCTGAAACCCAAGTTCCACCTCCAGGTTTTGAGTCACACTCCGCCCTCAGGTTCTTCCCTGCCACCTACCTGGCAGGGTTCTGATGGCAAGCACCTGTTGTTCTTGTAAAATGGGAATTTTGACTCAAAAAAGTAGGTTCCATGTGGATAGGAGATAGTCTAGGAAAAGGGCGGGGACATGTCCAGGACACTGATGCAGTCAGTTGGACATCAGGAGGTGTGGCTGCACCCCAGGGAATGCTTAAGCTCAGAACTAAAGCAGAGGGATCACTCAACCCAACTCCACACAACACCTAAATGTGCCAAGTGCTTGCCAGGTATTGTTGGCATATGAGAGAGGGACATGCAGAGAACCAGTGAATAAGTGGGAGGTTGTGCTGGGGGAGAATGAGAGAGAGAGAAAGAGAGGTGTATATGTGCATATGCATGCATGTGCTCGCGCGTGCGCACACACACACACACATAACATACATGCAACAGGAAAGATCCCGACTAATGCAGACCCTAGTTCCCACTCTTCATGCCCTAAGTAGTTATGCCTGGTCATCTACATTTTACAAATTTATACCTTTTACAAGGTGATTCTTGTACACAGAAGAACATCCCCTCACAATGATCAAGTGATTCTGTTTGAAACTTGCAAAAATATCCACAAAAATCTCAAAAACAAACAAGTTGATCATCCCCTGCCTTTCTCTCCAGCCACATTTCCATCAAGAACCAGCATATAGTTAACTTTTCCAATTTTTATTTGTTCTAGGGGTGGATGTGTCCACACAGATATTAAGTTCAGGTGCTATTTGTTTTGTGCTATTTTATTTTAGTTGTATCACAGAAAGATGTCACATAAACAGCCACCAGAAAAAAGCCCAAAGTTTCCACTGGGCTGCAGATGCTTCACTCAGCTCAGCTTACAGCCACTTACTCGTTTCCAGGATGGGATTTCAATTCATACCTCAGCAACATTCCAAATCGAGCACAAGAGAAAATCAGAAGGATGCATGTGAAACCAGCAGACACCAAAGGCATCCGCAGTTAGAACCCTTGGCTGGCAGGTGAGGCCCCCCTGAAGCCCACATGAGCCTGGGATCGTACGGTCGCCAAGGCTGCAGCCATGACTTGGGAGGACTCCAGAGCAAGGGCTGGGGTCCCACCACCTGCTCTCCAGCTCCCATCTAGCTGGTCTTGAGGGTCCCACCACCAGCTCTCCAGCTCCCATCTAGCTGGTCTTGCACCAGGCCCTCTGCCCTCCTCAAGCTCTCCCCACACCTCCAGACTTCTGTGCTGAAAAAGCAGCCCCACACAAAGAGCAGTAATCTTTTTTTTTTTTTTTTTTTTTTTGTTCCAGATCCTCAGTTCCTAGACTGGCACAAAGGAGGTGCTGAACAAAGCTTTGTTGGCTAATCGGATGCAAGAGCAAAGGAACGAGCAAGTGAGGAAGGAACTCCAGGTGCGCATACTATCTGACAGAGAAAATAGCCAAACAGACACTGGATTGTAATTAAAGCCCAAGTCACTGCCGGCACGTGGTGCTGGGTTCAAATTCAGCACCACCACTTCCTACGGGCCCTCGGACAAATGACTTGACTCCACCTGCCCTGTCCTCTAAGCAGAGCTGATGAAATGTTCCAAATAGCCCTTGTAGTTAGATGTTGTTGTCCTCACCATCCAGCTGAGGAAGATCTGGCACAGAGAGGTTAAGAAGCCTCCCCACGTCACACAGTGCAGAACGGAGATCTGAATTGAGGCCCCATCTCAAAACCCTGCTCTTTCCTCAGCGCATGGTGCTTTTTTTAAAGTCAGATCCTGCCTGGTCCCACACAGTCAAGATCCACCAACCTCACAAACTTCCTGCACTTGGGTAGGCAGGCCAAGCATTAACTGTGTAATGTGGAAATATGCTGTGAGATGAAGGACAGCACAGGAAAACCTATTAGCAAAGTGATGACGCTCAGTTGTTTCTTCTCACCCTGGAGAGATGAACTGTTTGCTAGTCCAAGACCGGAAGCCATGCTTACAGGCACCAGAGCAAGACAGAGATGCTTGGAGAAAAAGAACAGGCAGTTTACACATGAAGAAAAGTAGAGTCAGCCAACGCTGGGAAAATGCCCGGCAGCCTGTCTTCAGCAGATTACAGAAAAGCAAACTGACTCACTTTGAAATGCCAGGACACCATTTGAATCACTGAAAATTAATTTTGAAGTCGTGAAGTGTAAAGATATTCTAAAGAAATGGGGAGCCTCATTTCTTCCTGGGGGTACTCTATGGTGGTCCTGGCCTGCCAGGGAGCCTTCTGGCTGAATGCCCATTAACCTGCTAATTCTTCTTAGGGCGATGAACTCTTATATTTGAAGGAAATCATTCAAAAAGAAAAAAGAAAACAGCTACTTGCATGGAAATGTTCATAACATTGCTACCCTCACAGGAAGGAAAAAATAAAACAGTCTAAATACCCAACAGCATGAACATATTCAAGCAATTAACAGCATATTCTGTGATGGATTCTGCATTGTTACTCCAAATTGAAAAGGGAAACCACTCGCTCTACATTAGCAGAGGGAGGGGGAGCATATAAACAGATCTGTTATAAGTTGGGGGGAAAGTATGCTCCTTCCTAATATAGCTGCATGCAAATATGTATACTCATCGATATGCTGGTGTTTGGTGTTAATGAGACCATCTCCGGTAAAGTTATATGTATAATGAAAAATTCCTTGCATTTTACAGGTTGATTTAGTCTGAGGCCTTCCTTAAAAATTGTGTAACTGTCTGCTTAATGTTTAATTGTGGACATGCAAATACAATGCCCATAATGACGATCAAGACAATGTTTTTAAGCAAATAAATAGGATTGTGGTGAATCTACTTTATATGTCAATTTCAAGTTTTTATTTTTAAATGTGTCCAAGGATGCTATGATATGGGATCCTGGCTTCTAAATTGTTCTTTACCACTGGGCTTATCCACATTAACCCCTGTGGCTTAGCTGACATCTTGGTAATAATTGCACACACACAGCCTTCTTGTTAACATGAGTTGTCCATTCTGCCTCCTCCAACTGTTGGATTTTTGAGAACAAGGGCTGTGTCTTCCCTCTTCTTCCAAGTCTACCCCACAAAGAGCTTCTCTGATGTTCTCATTCACAGACAGGGGCTCAATTAGGATTTGAGGATAATGCCAGGATTAATTTCAAGATAAAGAATAAAAAAGATGAATCACATTATCAAGATATAATAAAACTGGGGCACTTAAAAAAAAGAGCTAAGTACAAATAATTAGCTTGCTGTTTTTTATTTGGCAGAGGTTTTGAAGCAAATAAAATGCTCTCCATATCCATTAATAGGAAAATTAGATGTAGTCCTGCCCATAGAGTATTTCACATTTAGTGAGTTAGCTACATGAGCAACATACAGAGAGAGGCTTTGGGGCAGTTAACACAAGGAGTTGTCAGTGAATGAGGAGGGCAATCAGGGCAGGCTTCCGGGAGGAGTGACATCTAGTTGAGTCCTACAGGATGACGAAGGGGTAGTCATTTGGAGAGACAGGAAGGGAACAGAAGTCCAGGCAAAGGAAACAATGTCTTCACAAGCACAGTGGCATGATAATCAGCAAAAACAAGTGGATCTCAAATATGGGGTGTGAGTTAGGGGCAGCAAAGGGTGAGTTACCATAGAATGCTGGCTTTTGAGGAGGGTTTAACTCAATTGTTTTGGGTGGCTGTATTCTTGGAGTGGGAGGAGAGTAGGAAGATGGGAAGGAAAAAGCACAGAAAAGGCCAGGGCCACATCTTCTGCAGGGCAGGAGAGGAGAAGGCAGCAAAGCAACACCATCTCTAACAGGAAGGAGAGCAGACACCACTCCAAACACCACCAAGCCCACCGCAGCCAGTGGCCAGCTCCTTATAAGCTATTGAAATGACAGATATTCTGGCAGAGTGGGGATGTGCTTAAAAGAAGAGAGAACACAAACCAATTTCTGTCAGGTAAGTTGCAAAGTTACACTGGAATAGAGTGGGAAAAAATCATGAGTTTTCCTGAACTACTCAGAGAAACCAAAAATTTTAAAAAGACTTCCTCAAATATATTTTATCAATGAGATGATTATTTTCCTGCCAAAAGAAACAGCTTTTTGAATTTCCAAAATGTTCATCATGATGGAAGAAAAATACCTTTTTTTCCTCTCAACGAACCCATGAAAATGTTGTTGCCTTGGTTACTATTTTTGTTTGATGGCAGAGATGGATTATCTTATTTGAGAGTCATTCTTGCCAGCCCAGAACATGTTCAGTGGAGTCTTCTCCTGCGGGGTGATCAGCCCCACACATAAAGACAGACTGAGGGGTAACCGAAGGCCCGATGGACCCGATCTTGGAGAGAGAAAAGCCTCCCTGCTCCAAGGGGATCTGATGTGCTCACACCTGGTCGCCCTGGAAATGAATTGATAAGGCCCCAGAAATGGAGTGTCTTCGGTTCAATTGTTCTGCAAATCTCACTGATGTCCCTTCTATGTGCCAGCCGCTGAGTGAAAGTGTATATTAATATACATTATTGCATAAAAGAGGCTCGTAGAGTCTAAAAACTACTGGTAAAGATGAGGCTTGTAAACTAGATGAAGACATGAACATATATTGCAAATTATAATGAAGTTCTCTGCAGAATAGTTGAGGGGATAGCACTGCAAAGGTCAGGAATGTTCTTTCTAAATGGCAAATGAATCAGAAAAAGCAACTAGTCATTTGAAGAAGAGCAGAAAGAAAATCACTGCCCTCGCAGGGGACAATTGTTGGGGAGCCTGAGGCTGAAAGGACCTTGGCACATCTGAGAAACGCAAAGACGGTCAGCAAGGTTGGAGGGTGGTGGATAATGAGAGATGAAATTGGCAAGGCTGTAAAGCAGGTGAGTCTTGTAGGAGGCAGGTAGGAAATGATCCTAAGGATGATTTCAGGGATAATGGTCAAGGTGGAGAGTCGCCATGGAACTACAGAAAAGAGAGGCTGACTCTTCCTTCTGCTGCTAAAACAAAGACCGAAAATCCACACACCCTCCACTCACCTGTAACTCCACACCTTCTCCAAAGTGCCCAGGTGACCCTCCGGGGGACTGCTTTCAGCTGGTTCTGCAAGTGCACCTTCCCCAGCTGAGATTCCTGGGAGCCCCGCAGGGTTTGCCCCTCCATCCCCTCACCCACCCCTGCTCACAGGCACCCCATCTGGGCTTCCCCTGCTCCATGTAAGGAGCTAAATCTGGTTCTGACTGGAAAAGCCTCTGATGGGGCTGGGACCCGCAGGTCCTAGCTCTCCCACCCTTGCACACCAGTACCACCACTTATTCACGGGAGTATTTCAACATCGTGTGCTGTTACTATTTAGGAGAACAAAGCTTTTATTTTGGGAATACTGAGCGGGGAGTGGAGCTGGAAAATGGAAAGGAAATTATATTTGAATGGAAGAGGTTTTGTTTATTTGCTATTTTAACTGAAATAATACCACAAAATCTAGGTCAGAGTATTTTCTACTATTTTGAATGAACTAATAACAGAATTCCTAGAGAGAACTAAATCCTGGAGTTACTAGAGATGGGCCTGACTAGTCAGAAACTGACGGTCGGGTGAGGGCGCTGCAGCTTCCTTCTTCTAGGTACGACCTACCTATCAAAACAGGGCGGTTCTACAAGGCAGTTGCAAGCCCCGCTCACCCCTCGTGCCATCCCTGTAGGACGCCTCATCTTTCCTCATGCCCACCTGCCTCTTCTCAAAATGGCAGTCGCTTCCCTACCCGCTAACTAAGGCCCCTGGCCCTTAGCCTAGAAAGCAAGGCCCTCTGGTATCTGGCTCCCACCCTCACCTTCCTGTACAGCTCCCCTCAATGAAGCTCAGCTCTCCCACTGACTCCCCTCTAATTCTTCTCCACCCTGTAAAGCTCCTCCTAAATCCCAGACCCACTCTAGGCATGACCAGGACCAAGATCTAGGTGGGATTTGTGACCATCATTTTGCGCTGGGTGACCTTGCACAAGTCACTTACCCTCTTGTCTCAGTTTCTTCCTCTATAAATTAACGTCAAGGACCCGGCTTCCAGGCATTGTGAGGAGTAAATGAGACCAGGCACTAATTTGCTCTATGTCTCATATCAAACACCCTCTCTTCTTAGATTCCAGCCTCGGCTCCCCCAGGCACAGTCTTCTTTTGCACGTATACGCAGTGCAATAATTGTCACATCTGTGGTAACTGTTGGCAGGTCTGACTCCCCGGATGCTGGGACCACTTGGAGAGCAGGCACATGGCTTCTCATTTTTGAAGTCCCAGGAAATGAACAAATGAATGAATATGTAAAATACCTGGCCCGGTTCCTAGCACACAAAATGTGCCAATAAGTATTATTTTCCTTTCCTATATGGTATTTTAATGCTGTCTTGGGTTGTAATTTTTACGTGCATGCCTTATTTCTTTCATGGATTTCAAATTCCTTGGCGCCATGGGCATGTCTTAGTCATTTTTTCAATTTATTTTTAAAATTTACATACAGTACAATTACTCTTTTGGTGTATAATTCTATGAGTTTTGACAAATGCCTAAATCTATGTAACTACCTATCTTAGACATTTTTATTTCTCCCTAGGAACTCCATCTCTCCATAAGTGTTCCCTTAATAACTGAATGAAGAAAACAACAAATGAGTATTTGCTGGGAAAGTTTCCACCATAGCCACCCAGATGGTTCCCGTAGCAAGGAAAATTCAGAGGATGAGAGGGTAATTGCTATAGTACTTTCTGAAAACAATTTCTCAATTATCATCTATCAGAAATCTTTTTCAAAAAATGCTTATAACTACTGGCCCAGCAGTTCCACTTCTAAGTATATTTCCAGAGAAAATAATCTGATGCCTGCAATGATTCAGGGACCAGAGAGGACACAAGGGCAACAATTATAATAACAAACTCTCAGAAGGAACATAAATGCCTAACAATAAAAGAATGGTTAATGAAACTGTGGTAGTTCCAGATGATGAGATAAAATCATATGTTCACATTCTTATTTTATAATATTGAGTGAAATGTATAATTGTGTAATATAAGTATAAAAGACAATCTACAAAACAGCATCTACAATAAGTGTCTGAAAAACATATACGTGTATTCAGCGTAACAATGATCTTAAACAAATATTTTTATATTAAGTGTTAACCTGATTTTACCATATATATGGCTGTTGACATAATCATTAATTTTCTAATTTCCTATGACAGACATCTATTTTCTAATCAGAAAAAAAGGATGAAAATAGGATGAAAGGCTTTTATTTCTACTTTAAAAATCGCGTAACCTTTATTTCATTTCTAGATGATTCAGTGGTGGCTAAATTTTAACACTCAAGATGTGGCATATGGCTCTGCTTAAACGAGAACGTGCTTTCAGTCAGAGGCATGTTCAGAAATAGCCCATCCCACTGGTGGGTGACACATTCCCCGCACACCTACAGGAAGCAGCCCCTGTCCCTGGAGACTCCGGCTTCAACAGAAGTCACATCAGGAGAGAGTAGGATAAAAGACACCCAGCAGCGCTGGACTCACACAGCCGCTTCGCCTTCACCACTGACACCAGGCACGACAATGGGCCTTTCCTGAACCACATGGAAACGACTCTGTATTAATGTCGGTATCCCGGCAACTTGCAGCGTGGCTGGCCCACACAACAGAAACCAAACGTGCCTGCTAAGTGAGGGCGGGCGAGACATGAGTAAGCACTAGAAGGTGGAGAGTCAAGATGGGCTCAGGAGCCATAAAGCAGTCCTGCTGGCTTGGAGAAGGTGTGGGCCGAAGGCCTGCACATGGCCCTGGGGCCACCCCCAACCTCTCACCCACATCTACTTCCAGTTGTGACATGCTGTCTCCCCCACCAAGAGGCAGAGCCTCTTACCCAGTCTGAATCTGGGCTGACTTTTGACTTGCTTTACTCAACAGAATAAGGCAGAAGTCATGGGTTCTAGTTCTGGGCCTAGGCCTCTAGGGGCACTGAATGTTGCTACCCCGTCTAGCCTCCCCAGAATGAGCCTGCTGAGCCTGCTGGAGGATGAGACCCAGGATCAGTCACCCCATGAGCAGTCACCTCACTCACAAGTGCCTCGCAGCAAGGAACCAGGAAGACTAGCCAAGTCCAGAACAACGACCAGCTGGGCCCCACCCCAACTGCCAACCCACAGAATCCTAAATGACATAAATGTTTTCTTAAACCCATGAAGTTTGGGATATGAATGATAAACAGGCCTTTATTTCAATCTTTAAACTATCTATTTGTATAATGTAAAGGTTCCCTACAACTCAACACACTTTAAACTGGATTCATGTTCTCCCTTCCAGAACTCCCAGTATTCTATGAATAAGGAAATTTTCTTTCTCACTGCATGTGACAATAATGTAGAAATTATCCTTAACCCTTCCTTTCCTTCCCCGACATTCTTCTGTGTCCAATGCATTCATAAGTCAGCTGATTTTTCCACCTAAATATTTATCAAATCCGTTTACTTCTCTCAGTCTGTAACATCAACACTTCTCCAACCTCCATTTCTGCTCTGTGACCTTCAATAAGTTACTTTCCTTTTCTCAGTCTGTTCCCTTGACTATAAAGTGGGGACCACCTAGCGCCCGCTTCACGAGGTTGTTGTGATAATGCACCTAAGGTGCTCAACAGAAGATCTGGTAGAAAGTAACTGCTCTGTATATGTTAGTGTATTTTCTGTAATGACAAGGCATGTAGCTCCATTTATGCTGGGCCCGTCTGCTCATCCACTGACATTTCCCACCCTCTTACATACATGGTGGCAATACCAATCTGCCTTTACCTGATGCTTCATTCTCTCTTGCCTCCAGGCCTCTCTTCACACAAGCTTTTCCCTCCATATGGAATGTTCTTTCCATCCATTCATTACAGAAACTCCTATTTATCCCTCGAAACCCAAGTCAGATTTTTACTCCTTATTTTCACCTCTTCCCAAAGCCCGTATAATAATTCCCTCTAATCAGTCCCTCTTTTATGTAATCTGTGTTTTATGCATGTGTCTACTGAAGTGCATATTATCTTAACTTATTTACATCCATGTCTATTTTTATGTTAACTAATTGAAAGCAGAGGCCATGTCTTAATATCCCAGCATGTAAAATAATAGCCAGTACATAGTATATGCTAAATAAATGCTTGGTGAATGAACCAATAATTAAAGATGCACTGTTATGTCCTCTACCACCTTACAAAAGAAGAACATACCCTAAATCAACAGAACCAACTTCTGCCTTGGGAGTCCTAGTTCTTTCGGTGCCAAAGGAACTGGCACCCATGTGGAAAATATTTGCTGTCACTCCCCCACCCAGATTCTAAATTCCCGTTCAAAGCCAAGTGCCTGTCTCCCCGCCAGGGCAGCCCACAGCTTTACTGCAAATGTTTCCCTCGGTTCTCCTCTGTGCATAACCTTAGCTATGTTATTTACTACTGTGAACACCATAATATGTATTTAAATATGCTGTAAAGGTCAGACAACTGAGCCATATCCCTTCCCTTCCCAGGAATCCATTTTACAGCACGGCAGAGTCAGGCCTCCCAGTACTCACCCAAGCCCAGATTTGAAGGTAAATTATGAAGCCTTTTTTTCTGGTGTGGGAACAACCTCATCATGTATCATATTCTATGGAATAATATCTGTAATTCCATCTGTTACGAGCTGGGAGAGCAGCAAGTGTTGGAAGCCACAGACTAGTTTTAACTCCTGGGCTGTCGCCCTCATATGCAGAAAGTTCAGCTATAAAAATCAACCTCAAGTTAAAAAAAAAAAAAGTTAGCAGGAAAGAGAGAAAACACTTGGAAGTTAGATGCTGCTTCCCACCACTGCCAACTGGAGATGTTCCAAGTGTGGAATTCGTGAACTCTTAGAAGGTCACTCCTCTCTTTTCTTGTCCAGTCTAACAACCTCTTCAGTCCCCTGCCCTGCTGCCTTCAGTTCAGTGCTCTTAAATTCAGAGGCTCAAAGAGCTCTTAGAGAAAATGATTAAACGATAGATCCTTTCTCCAGAGGAACATACACTTAACATAAAATGTTCTACTCACTATCAGGATATTCATGGACCCACTAAAGGCTCTCCATAGACCAAGGAACCCCTCAAAAATAATATGCTCTGCATTATCCCTCATCTGAGGCCGAAGTCTTAAAAACAACAGAACAGCGTGTGTACACACACACACACACACACACACACACACACACACACACTTTGTTCAGGGAACTTGGTGAAGGGATTATTAGGAAGAGATAAATCTTAACAGCAACAGTTCAGAAGGGTCTGAAAATACTGCCTGAGGGTACACATGCTAGAATATTTCCCCAGAAGTATTCAGAACATGAGAAGAATAAATGGTTTGGGCTGTACTGAAATGGAGGTTCTATAGAACCTGGCTCTCCCCACAAAGTCCCAGGTCCAGGGTCTTTTCAAGAACTTGTCCTCATTCAATTGGAAAGGAAGACCTAAACTGGATGGGTGAAATGTAGACTTATGTACAGACTTTGGTCAAGTACATAGAGTATTTTAAGCTACCTTTTTGTTTAGACCTAACCGATAACCTCTTTTTTCACAAAATCTTCAAAATGGTCATTACTGTGTTTCCTTTAAAAAATGTTTCATGCATTGAACAAGTTCTTGTTTTGAACAAATCCTTGGGGTAAATGCCAGTGTGTGGTATCACTTTGTCAACAGCCATGATCAAAGTCGCAGCTTCAGGGCCATCTGGCCATGCTGCCTTCCCCAGCAGCCACCCAGAGAAAGCGTGCAGGACTGTGGTGGGACAGAAGCCCAGTGTCATGGAAGGGAAGGGGCATGGAGGAAGGGGTGCTGCGGCTATTAACTGTATTCCGTCCGGGGCCTCCCTGGTGGCGCAAGGGGTAAAGACACAGCACTATGAAGCTATCTGCAGTCATGCAGCACGAGTTCCATCCCTGGCCAGGGAGGTGACCCCCATGGTACAGCAGACCTCTCCTGTCTCACCTGCTGCTCCCCTCAGCAGTGTATTTCAGTAAATCCACCTGTTCTGTTCCCCACTCTGTGGTGAATCCTCTCACCCTTCGTACACCCAAGTTCTTCTATGGAAAAACAGGACACAGAGGAAGCTCACAGCTACCATCCAGTTCATCTTCAGTATTTCCATCAAGCAAGTTTGCCCAGTTCATATGATTTAGCATCTTTCATGATTTCCTAAATGACGTCAATTTTCCAAATCTTCTCCAATCTATGGCAGGAATTTTGTTGACTTCTAAAAACCGAACATCGCTTTTCAAATAAATGTACTAAGATCCCACTTGCATGATTCAGCAAATAAACTCCACAGAGGGGACTGCACTAAGCTTCAGGTGATGGATTTTGCTGTTGTGTCACAAAGTACATTGCTTCACCTTTTTTAGCTGCTATATCCTGTGCAATGCCTATAACCATGAACACTCTGCCCCTTTGCAGGGCTACAAGAATATATTAAATAATGGAAGTGAGGGACTCATAAAAGTACCAGGTGTGATAAAGGAGAAAGGAAACAAATATTGAAGTTCCTCCTGTGAAACAAGGAGCATGGGAGAGACTTTCCGGGAACTATTTCACACTTTCTATAATCACTATAACCAAGAGTTTCTGTATGTGAAGGGTAAGGCTGGAGTAACTGAGTTTAACACAGAAGTAGTTAGACCTGGTCCTTAACTTTTGATTATCAACTTTCTCCTCATCTTTAAAATGGGAATAATGAAATTTTCTTCCTCCCAGGTACTTACCAGAATGAAATAAGATGCTCCCTGTGAAAAATCTATGGAAACTGCCAAGCACTAAACAATTTTAAGGTATCACCACTAAAATAACAGATCCCTTTACCCCAACAAGGTAATTTAATAAACGGGAGTAAATAAGTGAGGTATCCCCACCAACTTGGGAACTGATATCCCAAAAACAATCCCTTGGGGTTCATTTGAGCCCCAGGGTTGCATGGTAAATAATAATGTAACTGCTCTTTCCTGGAGTTTAAAACAGTCTTTAGTAGAGAGCTGAAGAACTCGATGACAGCAATAAATTTAGTCGAGGAAGGAGACCTTGAGCCCTGGAAGAGGCAGAGGACCCTCCGAGGAACAGTGGGAAGAGCAAAGAATCAGAAAAGAAAATACTGCCTTTCATAAGAATCCAAAAGCAAAAATGGGGTCACTCACCTGCAGTATGAGCTTGAGTGAGTAAATGAGCCTGGGGAGTCAAGCAGGAACATTAAATGCACTCCTCATAAACAGCAGCCCAGAGACACCAGCAAGGGAGAGAGGTAGAAGGTGGCAGTGCCAGCAACGGGCAATGCTCAGGACTGCAGAAACTGCTTACAGCAGTGGTTTGCAAGAAATATTTTAGCCCAGGAAATATTTCATTAAAGGAAAACGATATGGGGAAATCCACTGCATAAAACAAGTTCAATCACGGTGAGTCAGTGAGGGGAGGTTTGGGACTAAATGCTCGTCCCACAGCCTCTCCACCCACACCAGGCCACCTCTGAGAGGAATGTGAGGAGCCTGGAGGGATTGACAGTAGAACTAGACCACTGGATAGTAAGAGATGGGGTGTGTGACCAGGACTACCAATTCTATCACACATCCCCTCTTTCTTTTAAAAATGAAACCCCACTACCACATTTTAGTCATTTTACTCTCTTTCTCGCTAGAGCTTTCAGTTCCTATCTCCCTTGTAGCTAGAAGTGATCATGAGACTAAGGGGGGCGGGGGGGAGTTGCCTATAGAAAATGAGTGGAAGCAAGGTGTGCAATCTCCAAGTTGCTTCCACAGAAGTGAAGTCAACTGCTTTCTCTCTCTCTCTCACTAGCAGCATGGACAAAACAAGGACAGTCTCAACCATGTCTTAGAGAAACAAATTGGAAGGAGTCTGGGCCTCTGGATGATCTTGTGGAGTGAAGCCACTTCCTCTTTCTGGACCACCCACCTACCCTTGGACATGGAAAAGAGAGAAATCTCCATCTTGTTGAGCCTCAGCCCTTTGGGTGTCCTGCTAACAGATGTCCCCTGACCTAACTGATCAGATGTGCAGGAAGGAAAGTCCAAGTGCAAAAGAAAACTCGCTTGGTGCCTCCACACCTGCCCCCTTCAACCTCCCCCTGTGCACATGACTCCTGACCCCAACATCAGAATGGTGATCTTTGACCTCCAGGACCTGTCCGTAGCTTTGAACAGTAGCAGGTTCGGTTTGTCTTTATTTCTCAGGGAAGAGGATCATGTCAGGGTCAAGAGGCCCCAGCTAGATCCATGGACCTGAGGGTGAGAGGTGCCTTTCCCTTTGTTGCTCTGGGCCTCTGAGCTGGAACTAGTGTTGCACAGTTTTGCACACTTTTCACTTTCCCAGGCTGCCTGCCTCCAGGCTACTCCCAGAGTGACTCTACTGCTCCCTGGGGGAAACCACAGCCTCCTGTCTTTAAGTCCCAAAGAGATCTGTCGGCTCAGGCTGAAAAGTGCTATCTTAATTCTCAGAACCAATAAAAGATGTTGTAAAACAACTTTGTATAAACCCCATAAAGTGCTCTCTCTCTTATGGCTGCTTTTCAGATTTCCTTCTCATCTATTTTCTCATCTTGGATGATTCAATTATGAAATATAGCCAGAATAAGGATATTTTAAGTCCTCCATTCCCATCATTTGACACACTCACCCTCTCTTGGCTTCAGGAATCAAGAATTTTTGTGAAACCATTGTTAAATGCAAAGTCATTACCAAAAATGATGATGTTAAGGTGTATTAAAGAAACTTAATGCGTTGGAATATAAAAGCTATTCTAATCACTACATCTAATTACTAAGAAGAATGACTCACCAAAATATTTTAAATGTCTTAAAATATAATAAAATGAAAAGAGAGAATGTGAGCAATTGCTCTGTGAGCTGGCAATGGGAAGCAGATCTCTGAGAATACAAATCCCATTTTAGCATCAAAGAAGCCAGGATCTTTCAAAATCATTGTATGTTCTATTCTTATCAGTGTTTAAACTTAAGACTTTTTCAAAAATGGTAAAACTTTCCATTTCTTTTTAATGGGATCTGAAGCTTGCCCTTGCCATATACTACAACGACACTAAAGCTTTTTACATTATCAGTAGATGCATGCACGAGCTTGGTGTGCGAACAAAATACATCCATCCCTCAATGCCTTAGTTCCTCCTGCCAGTCTCTGCTTCAAAACATGCATGCCCAAATGAAAGTCCCAAGGTGTAAAAATCATGTTCGCAACAGATTCTTATCTTAGCCTCAAAAATTCCATTTTCACTGCACTATAATGCATAAGGCATTCACTCGCACATGCACTGTGTGTGTGGCGGCACGAGTAACAAGTACGATGGGGACATGCACACACACTGGGCCAGTCACAGAGTGGCCTTTACCAGGGAACTATTTTTCATCCTCAAAATTATACTAAGAGGGAGGTGTTTTACTTCCATTTTACATGCGAAGAAATCATGACTCATAACAGGTAAATAATGTCTCCAAGGTCAAAATCCAAGATCTGTGAGACTGCAGAGCCTGTCCATTCCCCTAAACTACCTCCATCAAAGGGAAAAGGAAAAATAGAAAATGAGTAACAAAAGCTGCTGTGTCCTAACCTGGCAGCCCTACCTCGGTAGAAGATAGGTCCTCTCAATGCACCAAGTTTACAGATGAGGATGCCTGGGTATAGACAGATGAAGTGACTTCCCAAGGTGGCAGCAACAACAAGGGGAAGAAATAGGATTTGAAGCCAGCCTGTCTGGCAGTGCCCCTTACCACTACATTAAAGCTGTTCTTCACACAGGAATAGAAAAAGAGCAATAAAATCGACATTAATTTCTACAAATTTGGAGAAAGGGAGATTTAGTTCTGGCTCACTGAATCAGGGAACACTTCATAGAAGAAATGCTTTTTACAATTAGTGTTGTAAAGGGAGGATTGGCTTAGCCATCCCAGGGACCAGGAGTGAGGACGGAAATTTATATGCTCAAGCCCTTTCAGTGACTAACTTGACCTAAAGCGGTAGCCCGCAGTTGACAGTCTCTCTCCGCAGCTGACAGTGTTGGACGTGCATTGGGTTTTGACAAGAGGACATGAGATGGCATAGGTCCAACAATATGGTACTACACAAAATCCTTTCATGTCCTAAAGATCCTTCATGCTCTTCCTGTTCATCCCGCCCCATTTAGCCTTGACAGTCACGGAAGTTTTTGTCTTTTCCAGAATATCATGTAGCTGGGATGTCTTATGGTTGGAATCCTGAAGGATGTAGCCTTTTTCAAACTGACTTTCTGCACTTAGTAACACACATTTTAAGGTTCTTCCCTGTGTTTTCACCACTCATTATCTCACTCCTTTTCTACATCAAATAATATTCCATCGTGTGGAAATACTACAGTTTGTTTATCCGCTGACTTCCTGAGGACATCTTGGTTGATTCCAAGTTTCAGCAATTATGAACAAAGCTGCTTTAAACATCTGCATGCAGGTTGTTGTGTGGGGCAAATGTTTCAACCGTTTAGTTAAATACCAAGGAGCATGGCTGCTGGAGCTCATGGGGAGAGTATGTTTACTTTTTAAGAAACTGCCAAACTCTCTCCCAAAGTGGATGCACCATTTTGCATGTCCACCAGCAATTAATGAGAGTTCCTGCTGCTCCACATCCTCGCCAGCATTTGGTGTTGTCAGAGTTAGGATTTGGTCATTCTAACAGGTGTGTAGTAGTATTCACATAGGACCTAGGAGAGGGGTGTTCAACCTTTGGGGATAGCTTCTTTTTTTTAATGATGTGACATTATTTTAATCTTGCTAATTGTTTGATAGTCTAGGATTCTCCCCTCAGGTGTTGTCACTGTAGCTCTCCCCCCACGAAAGCACCAAGTCCTCCACCAGAGCCCACTGATTCCTATCCCCTTCCTGGATGTGTCCAATTAACAAGCGCTTTCCTAAGAATCTCATGCAGATGGTTCAAGATTTTGAGAAATTAAAGAACTTACAGAAAAACAAGCCTTACTCACCAGCTTATAGGTTCTCACTTGAGGATTAACAGGGCTGATACTCAACTGGAACTCATTGATTCAGCCATACCACTTAAAATATTGCCATACTTCTAGGCTAATTAGTAAAATGTGATTGTACCAACACCCCTGAGGTCACCCACCACCCAAGAATCCCCAGACCTATTGCTTAGACCACCCAGCTCTTCTCATATTCCTGACCTAAGGAGTTAGGCTTGGTAGAAGGCTCTGGCACCCCACTGCAGCTTCAGCCATGGCCCTTCTAACTGGGTAGTGCAAAGGTCTTTCCTAAATATATTGGTTGCTAAATATATTGAAATTGTCCCTGGAATTAACACTGTTTCTCAAACTTTACTGATGCTCGACCTGTATTCCAGGCTTATTAGAGATTCACCCTCAGAAATTCTGGGTTGAGGTACAGGAACCTGTGTGTGTATGTGTTTTGCTTTTACTTTTTGCAAATATCCAAGATACTATTTTTTTCCAGTTTCTCAAGATGATTCTTATCTTTGGAAGAGTTCTGCAATTAGTAAAAGGAACAGGGGAGAATATTCCCATCCAGACTAGAAAGATTTTTGTAAGAAAAACACAGCTAAGTTCTAAATGCATAAACTTTGTATGCAGAAACATTTGGATGTAGAGTTGCAAATTGAACCTTAGTCCCAACATGCCTGCTGTGTGACTTTACACAAGTGAATCAACCTCTCTGAAGGTTAGCCTTTCTGAGGTTTGCTGCAAAGATCAGGTGAAATTAATGGATGTGGCACCTCAGAGTTAATGAAACATTACATCCAATTTTGTCAGTACCTGCCTCTCAATTTTCTAAGAATCATCTTTGACTCAGACCAAGGACTTTGCTACCTTCTTTCAGAGTAGCAAAACTGACCAAGATTGGCTTAGCAAACAGCTTGGCTTCATCAAACCAATGGCAAATGGGGGCCCTTTGATCTTATTTACTTGGAAAGCATCCAAACTATATCAATGTTTGTTGTAAAAAAAAATCTGTAAAAAAATTTCAGCTCCATTTTGAGTTAGAAAACATTTAACTCAAGCACTGTCCTTAGTCATTAAAGGTTTCATTTTACAGACCTCTTACCTAGACTATTCTC
Organism: Talpa occidentalis; assembly: GCF_014898055.3. Lineage (NCBI taxonomy): Eukaryota > Metazoa > Chordata > Mammalia > Eulipotyphla > Talpidae > Talpa > Talpa occidentalis. Next base: position 17,447,128 of record NW_023605194.1, read on the forward strand.
TATTTTTTTTTTTTTGCAACAGCAAATATTCTTGGCCCAACTTCTTGCTTTGTTCTAGACTGGGGAGGGGAAAATGGGAAATGCCTTCCTTCAAGGAATTTCACCCTTTATAAAGACAGAATGATTCTTGAGAATTCCAGCCCACCCGCTGTCATTAGGGATGGATGCCACCTTGTCATAAGTACTAGGCTGCAAAGAGTAGAGAAATGGGCAGATAATGAAATTACTGAACACTCAAAGTGTCACAGACTGACAGGCTGGAGTCATCCATCACTGATTATATGGGGCATTAACATGCTGCTTTCCTAGCCAGGGAAAAAGACAACAAGTAAACAGTCTGTGTAAGAACCCAATAATTTAATGAACTGACAACCAGCCAATACCCTGAAAGTGTGGCCTACCTCTGCCCCCAAACTTGTTTTACACACAGGCACCAGCCCCCTTGGGAGACATGAAATGGCAGTATTTCTGCAACTTCAAATCTACGTGCACCATCTCTACAAGCTGCATCTGCAAGATGCCTGCACTAAATTTAATGCATTTCTTTAAACCAGTTGCTTTTTTTACTAAACTTAATTGATTTTGAAAGAAAACTTGGTATCACTACCAAAATGAAAATTCAGTAACCCCGGCCATAAGCACAGAATAATCATGAAAATAATTGAAAAGCAGAGAAAACAAGGCCATTCAAGTCCAGTCAATACCACCTCCTGCTGTGGGCTCTGAGTCTCCAAGTCTGCCCTTTCATTGCTAAAATAAATTACTTTAGCAAGTGACCAAAGGTGTACCTTGGCCCTAAACTGAGATTTTCTGTCCCTAACTATATAAAGGGATTGAAAACAAACTGTAAAAGGACTAATTAACTCACCAAATGAGCCAACATTACTTCCTGCCACATTCGTGGAGAGATGAACTCCTACAAGTCTCACACTTTGGAAAGTACTGTTGAGAGCTTTGGCTTTGGTTACAGAAGGTATAGCACTTACAGGCATTTTACAAATTAGATCAGCTATGGAAATTTCAGGCTCCACTAAATCCAAATGTGCAAAACCAACCATGTTCCACCCAGGTAAAGAGCTGACAACTCATGGAGTTCCTTTTTAGGAACAATTTCACCCGTTCTAAAGACAGAAAGAGTCTTGTGAATCCAAGCCCACCTGTGGGTCCATTGGTCTTATTTACTTGGCAAGCATCCAAACTTTTCTTAGCAGCTGTGGGTCTTTTCTCTTTGGATCCCCCCAAGAAGGTTCAGCCAAAGCCATACCCTGAGCTGAAAGGTTCTCAGTCCAGCGCATGGGAAGGAAGTCTGGCCAGTGACCTGGGTATTGAGCATATAACTCACATTATAGAGAAATCAGAGTTGGCAAGTAGACAGAGAGAGGAGTCAAGTTCAAAGAGGGAACGTGGTGACAGATAGGACTTGAAATGGGTCAAATCCTTAGGAATCAAATTAGCTTGCACCAAAATCTGAGCAGCACCAGGGACAGCTCCTCACAGACAGATGAGGCTTGCAGGAGTTACCTTCACTAGAACTGATATTTCCTGGCCCCTCTGAAGTCAAAAACGAGCTTAGTAGCAGGAGAATATTGGCCCTTAGAGGGCATTTAGAAAATCTGGTGACAGGGAAGTACTGGATTTAAGGGACAGGAGGCAGGAAGCTGATCATTCTACTCTGTGTTGTGCCATAGAAAATCATCTCACATCCCACACAGGGATGTGAAAATAGCCACCAGACATTCTTGCAGGGAAGAACCTGCTTGCCATTAGCCAACTCTAGAACCTAAATTCACTTTACATATCAGCAGAAGATATTTTTGTATTCTATTAATAGACTGAATTTTCTAGGCATACAAATACAATGTAGGTTGAAGCAAGATTAATTTTTGTTCTATGAAGAACTTTCAAAAAACTATTCATGGTGTTTTAAAAACCACATTATAAATGACATGCCATTTATAGTGTTTAAATTGCCAGTGCCACATACTCATGTCAGTCTGCTTTTGTAACTCCTCCTCAGGGTAACAGCACATAGAAACAAGCACCTGATGACTTCATTATACCTTCCACCGTGTCTGTACCCCAATTTATTGAATTACACACTATTTTGTTCAAATTATTCTCCATTTGTTTCTCCTTTATATTAGAGTTAGGGCTTTATGTTGGTTTTAATTATGTGTGTAGGCAGGCCACATTATCTCTGGATTTTATTTCAGTATTGTAAAGCGAGTGTTTCAAAATATTTGTTAAAAAAAAAAAAGGAGGAACTGGGTCTGATATGCCTGAGAATACTGTTCACAGAGATAAGCCCTGCTTATCTTCACCAGCTACATATGTCTGGTATCTTAGTTAGCCTCATATCCCCCACTGAACCCATCTATCCACCTAGGACCTTCCTTATGGTGGAGAAATGCAGGCTCCTGTCCTCTCCAACTCCTGGGAGGGCTCTGACAGCCAGAGGGACAGTGTATTTATCCAGGGAAGTCAATTCCAAGATTCCTCCTAAATCTCCTTGTTTCCTTAACAGTCTCCTTGTCCTGAAAGCAAAACCTGTAAAAAGGTATGTAGGCTTGTATAGTCTTTTGAAGTCACTTTCCCCTCCTCTTCAAGTATGCTGGGTAATATTCTCTCTTCTCTCTCTCTCTCTCTCTCTCTCTCTCTCTCTCTCTCTCACACACACACACACACACACACACACACACAATCTACCTTGTTATTCTGCCTTGATATTTTGTTTAAATCCTTCATGGAAGGCTATTTGGGTGGTCTTCTCCTGAATTCCTATAGCTTTCTCTCCTCTAGGCTCCTGAAAGTATCTGCACCCCATCCCCAGGCATCTTCTCTCAGCCTCAGAGCTCCTGTTATTACTAATAGTCATCCCCAGCTACAGAAACCCGTTTTGGCTCCTTATCACTTTGGCTTCGTGATAGACGATGTCCCAAGCATCAACCCATGAAGGAAAGCAGGTGCACTCGGTGCACCTCATGCTTCACTCCAGAGAGCTGGTGAGAATTACATGGACAGCATTTTCCAAAGCAAAACCTGGACACAAAATCATACAAAGACATGAGCATGAAATCTATCTAACAGAGTAAAATCTATATGGAATCATAACTGTTCCAGAATCTCAGGGATGAATGATCCTGAGAAGGAGATCTTAGGACTCTTGAGAGGTTGCCACCAACAACAGCAGATGCATATTACTTTTCTGTGGCCTAGAAAGTGAGAAAGATCCCACCCCTGCACCACTGACACTCTACCAGCGTCTTCTCCAGCTTTGCCGTAGCTAACCTCACTCTGTCTCCTCAATTTCGGTGATTTAATAACCGGTGAGTTCTACCTTTATTCCTCCTCTCCCTCCACAGTTGTCTCTGGGAAATTTAATCCATTCTGAGAGTTTCATTACCACCTAAGTGCCAGTGGATCCAAAAAGGTCCCTTGCCACCCACCCCCCACCTCCCTGAGCTTCAGTCCTGTAACTCCAACTGCCTCCAAGAAACAACCTTTTGAACTACCAGTATTTCCGCCATAACATACCAAAATCATGCACATTCTCCTTTTTTCCCCTGCTAAATAAATCTCTGCACCTCCATGTATATTCCTGACTTGGTTAATGATGCCTCTGTTGTTCCCAGCATGCAGAGCAGGTAACAAAGGTCACATTACTGACCTAAAGGTTACTCCAAACCCATTCAGTCACTGCTAAGTCTTGAGAACTCTATTGTTGTGAAGAGAATCTGTTTTCCCATACTCTGTATTCTCAGTTTCATATTTTTCCATCATCCTTTACCTGGAATATTGTAATGCCTTGGGTTTTCATGGACCCTTTTTATAGCCTCCCACCCACCCTCAACTTCCTAGCCATGTTATCCCATTAGAGATATTATCAAATCTCACACTAAGCTCCCCATCAAGCTTTCAATGGTCACCTGTGTACAGAATCCAAATTCCTAAGCACAGTCCTCTAGGACTGTTCCCTTTCAAACTACAAGGACTGGAAGCATTTGAATCAGGCAGACCTGAGACTGAATTACAGGTTTCATGGGTTACTAGCTGTGTGACCTTGGGCAAAAATAACAGGGCAGACTTATTATTTTAATTACGCTAATTGTAGAGTCTGTGTTTATTGTACATAGAGCTTAACTTCCTACTCAGTCACTCCAGGTCAAAAAAAAAAAAAAAAAACACCCATACGAGATGGGGTTATGTTTTCTGACATTCAAAATAACTCATTTCTAAAGTGATAGTAATCTCTTTGTCTCAAAAATGGAGATAATAGCGATGCTTATCCCAAGTTTTATGAGGATTAAAATGATAACATGCATATAGTGTCCAATGCACTGCTTAATTCAGATTTCAAGGCTCAACTACTCTTTTGCCTAAACACGATACTAATGCAGTGAAACTTCTTGGACCAGGATAAATCTGGAAAATCAATGACCCAAAAAAATCAGTCTCAAAATAGGGAGACAGCCACTGTGAAAGACCCGAGAAGCCCACAATCTACCTGAGGCTAGAAAAATGAAAGAAGCAAAAGATAAAGTAAATTATACAAAAATGGAGGAATTTAGAGAAGGTACGGCCAGGTAAATCAGTCTCTAGAAACCTCCTGAAGGAGGATGTTTTGGAGCAATTTTCTGTGTGAGGGAATAATTGTGAGGAATAAGACTGTAGCCACCTTGATACCAAAAATACTTAGAAGTTCACTTTCCCAAGCAGGAAATGTTGCAAAGACCAGACCATAAGGATAAATGTTTCACTGCATGCCTTCTAAGTTCCAAGCACAGTACAAATGCTAAGAGCATTCCAAAAGGAATTAAATACTCATGGCCTTCAAGGACCAAATGGTCTTAGAAATTTGTTAACATGCTAACTAATGAGGCAAAGCAGAAGGGATGTAGTTGTGAAGAGCAACTCACCATGTGTCACTGGAGAACAAGACTAAATGGCAGCAAAGCTTGACTGGACCAATGGGCATAGCCAGCAGGCGGGCACATGCATGTCCCGCACACCTTCTCCACCTCTGCCCACCACACCTGATGGCCAGACACCTGTAAAAGGACAGCTGTGAGACTGCAGGAGAACCTGGCCTTCCTGGACTCCGCATCATGATGTAGACCAGAACCTTACTCGAAAGCTTAAGTTTCTCTGCAGGAAACATGCCCTCTGCTCCAGGTTTCTCTCTATGCTGCCATTCTAGTCCCCTCCCTTCTTTTTTATTTGATTCCATCATAGAAATATTTTCTCAGCAAAAGATTTTAATCACTGGCCTTGTTATGAAAAGAGGTTTGGTAAATATAAATAAAGATCCCTAATTTACAAAGAGCTCCAAGTTCCCCAGAGTTGCTGAGAACTCTGGTTAAGCCACTAGGTGTCAACAGAAGAGTTTTCCATTTACAAATGAAGGGAGAAGAGTTAAGGAGACACTCTGGCCTCAGAAGTCTCCATGTCAGGGCTGATCCAGTTCCAGGCCATCTCAGAAGAGCAAAGGACCTCCTCTGCATCTCCTGTGTCACCCAAGCACAGTGACCTGAGAGCAAAACCTGTAGATGCCAACACTCCCAAGAGGCGGCCTTGGAGTTAGTCCCAGGGGAGCCTGGGCTTCAGTTGAATTAAGTGCCTCATTCTACCAAAATCCTAATCAGAAAGAATGTTTCAAGAATGGCCACTCTACACCACTGTGCTACCATCAGCTGGAGATCTCCCCTGGGTGGCTTTAAACCCTTAAGCTCCACTGGACCTCTTTTAAGTCATCTGTTAACCAGAGCCAGCATCCAACTGGCATGGTGGCAGGGTCTGGATCGGGTGGCTTCCTGGGCTGCTTCAGCTCTAACTTGCTTAGCAGCTAAGAAAAGGAAAGGCTGTTCTTCAAGTTTGACATGGGGCTGACTTAAACAAGGTTAGGAAACATATCTCTTTCATTGCAGGGCTGTGGTTCCATATTGCTAGCGGGAATCTATACACATCTGCAAGGCGAACAGTTTAAGGGGAAGCTGTCTGTGACATTGACTTTGTCCTTCATCTGTGCCAGGATCCGCAACCCCAGGGCCCAGCCCTCCCAGTCTCCCATGGCATCCTTCTCAGCCCCTGAAATCCTTTTGCAGCATTTCTGAGGCATATCTACCCTTCCTCTGGCCTTGCTTTCCAGAGCTCATGCATGTTCTTTCTTTAGTTCTCAGTATAGACTGGGAAGCTGCATGCTCAGTAGTGGGGTTCAAGCTACCTCCAGGTTCTCCCAGTCATACTTATTCACCTGAGACAAGTGGCCAAGACAAGGGTGCTGTTTGCAGACTATGAAACAGGGCAAGAACAGAGTTGCCTAAGTTTCCACCTTTCTGTAAACTAGGAGTGTCCTCTTGCAAAGGTCAAGTAGCCATGGATTCAATGTCCTCATCCTTAAAGTAGAGGAGAGAGGGCTGAGCCTGGCGCATTCAATGAGATGGCACATACAATATGCAGAGAAGCGTACTTTATTCTGCTCAAATTAAAGGCTGCTAATCCTCAGACCACATTTTGCACATCTAAGTATCCCTTACTAGCACTGGGTTTAGTATATGATAAACACTCATCTAAACAGCTGCTAAATTTGGCAGTCACCAAGTTATCATCTGTGTGTTCAGGAATCTAACATATTTATAGGGGACAAAGAAAAACATGGAAACAAATAACCATTATAGGATAGAAAGTCAGCACTGAGAAAGAGAGAAGCAATGAAACCCAGTAAGTCCTAATAGCGAACATCAGGGAAGGCTTCAGGGAGGAGGTGGCATAAGAGCTACTAGGAGGGTAAAACTATTAAACTGCACAGACAGGGAAGAGCTGGCCCAGCAGTGAGAACAAGGGGACTTTCCAGTGGTGATCAGCCTACCAGGCATTCCAACTCAGAACAGTAGATTTTTTCTCTCTCACCATCTTCAAACAGATCTCTGTCCTTACCCCCTCCTCCCGATCAACCCTTTTCTTTGGCCCTCTTTCCAGTACAGCTTATTTTTGTTCTCTCTTCTATTCCCCCATCACTGCAAACTCCTACCAGGAAGTGGTTTGTTAATGTTCTTCCTTTCTTTTTGTCCGCCCTAAGTTAATGGGCTTCTGGCTAAATACTTGAATTTATGCACCCTACATTGTCTTTTCAGCGCCGCTTTCAGTAATTTATAGGAACCGCTGTCTGCTGCATTGTGTTATTTAGTGCTGTGGATGGCTTTCGGATACAGTCCGCAGGCTGTGCTTCTGCGGGGGAGAGCAGCAGTGTTATATGGAACCTGGACAGGCTCGGCTGTCCCGGGGAAGAAACTCCTGTATGGCTGAGTTACCGGGGAGAGTTATGGCAGCATTGGCACAGAAGCGCCCAAGCCATGCCAAATCATTAAGAAGAGAGAGGATGAGACAGAAAGTCCTGAATTATCTGATAGAGTTGAGCACTGGAAGAGCCAACATCCATGCTCCCCAGGCAATACCAGACAGAGGAAAGAGCATCCCCAAAATCGCACAGCGAGATCGTCCTGAGGTGGGGGTGGGGGCCAAGTCCTCAGAGTGAGGTAGACCAAAGTGCTCAAACCCCTCGCAGCTGCGCCTCCAAAGGCAGCCATGTTTTCTCTTAACACTCTTCAAGTCCTAATTCTTAGTATACCTAATGTACTAAAAATGACTCCATCTGTTTTTGTAATTTTGTTTACAATTCTGTTCAAGTTTCTACATCTCCTGACAGAGAAATATGCCCTGGAAGACAGACTGCCGGCTGCAGTGTGATGGCGAGTAACACTCTACATGACCCGGGACTGGAAGTAAAGCCCAGGGCAAGATGTGTTCACTTTGCCCCTGAGCGAGGAGATGAGCAAATCCCCACCTTCCAGGGCTCTGATGTCCAAGACAAAAGATGAGATGCCTCTTCAGTAACACAGAGCAGCAGACACCAGATCAAAGAGTTAACAGCCTCCCAGCTATCTGGTCACCTTCCCCACAGACTCTCAAGGCCAACACTCTTTCTGGCAACATGCTTTCTGTCTATCAGGGTTTCTAGCAAAAGTTCAGGGTCAGGCATTCCCGGAAGTGGAAAAGACAGGACATCAGAGGAAGATCAAGGAAACAGACCCCAGGATGTGTGTGGACCTTGAACAGGAGATGACCCGCAGATGTTTTCTAAGCTGAATTTGATTGTGTCCAAGAGGAGGACACCCTTCTAGCTGCCAAAAGCCTCGACACTTTTACTGACTCCTACTTGATCATTTCAAATGCACACATTGCCTCTCTGACCTCGGCTTCACAGGGAGAAAGTCTGAGAGTCTCAAGAACCAGATTGTCCACCCCGCCTCTGCTGAAGAAAAACAAGATGTCTGCAGAAGAGGCAGGGAGCCCAGGTGGTGAAAACAATGATGTCATTTGGAGGGAAGTCCGAGCTCCTAAGAGACAGCACATAACAAATCACTGTGGTGTAAATGCAATTTATGTGGATCATAATGTACTCAATTCATCCCCATAAATGAAGGTAAAATTGTACCTCACCTGACAGGTTCTAGTTCTTACTTATCATTAGCAGTGATAAATTCCACACAATAATGGGAGTTCCTGGAGACAACTTTTCATTTCTGGGTAGCTTCGGTTAGTCACATTCAAACCACAATTTGCTCACCATTTCTAAAGCAAACTTTGTTAGGTATTATTAGATGTAGAATTAATTCTTTAGCCTTACAAGATTTTTGAGAAAGTAATGCCAACACATAGTTTAAAAAAAAATGCAGAAGCACAAAAAGGTTTTCTATAAAAAGTTTTGTCACTTCCCCTGTAGCTCAATCAAACCCCTCCCTGGAGGCAAATACTTTTATAAATGTCTTGTGAATCCTTCCAGAGATCACCCTTGCAGATGAAAGTACATATTTGTAGATCACTCTTATTTTTATACAAATGGAAGCAACTTATACTGCACTGTACTTTGGTTTTGGTTTTTCTCACATCACATTCTACCATGGAAATCAGTCTTTATCAGTGGAAATAAATCTTCCTCGCTCTTTTTAACAGCTGCATAGTATTCTATTTTATGGATGGATCATAACTGATTTAGCCAGTTTCCAACTGATAGATGTTATGGTTATTGGTCCAGTCTTCTGTTCCCACCATGCAGTTATAAATGGCCATTTGACTCCATTTTCATTTTCTCTCTATGCAGCCACTGCCTGATTCAATTTTCCCACTTTCTTCATCGAGATTCAGGAACCTATCCAGGGAGACAAAACAAACATCTCTGCAGAATCATGGTTCTCAGCAAAATGAAATAAAATAAAATCCTCCCTCCCTAGACCCATCTGGAAGGAGTTCTATGAGCAGAGTCTATAAGAATAGTAAATCTCTCCTGACACAGGAGCTGGAAAGAGGCTGCCCAGGCCACAGTGATGGACTTGAGATGTCGACAGGCTATACTGAAGGCAGAAAATGGAAGGCTATAAATATGTAATTGTAAACCCCATTACACAGGCAAAGAGCTGCCTGCTTATTGCTGGCTCTCATAACCTGCGTACAAGTATGTTCTCCATGTGGTCTTTCCCTACCCTGCATTCCACTGGGAATTCAGAGCGGGGTTGGGGGGGCAGTGGCACTGGGTATTTTCTAAAGGAGAATGAAAAGATAGCAATCATGGTACTGGGATTTCTCCTTTTTAATCCAGCAGCTATGGAATTCATGTTCCCTCTTCATGTAAGAACATCACAAGGTCGTGAAGGCACAAGTTGTTTCTGAAATAAGAAATCCCAACTGCACACCCTAACCAAGAGCGTCAGATAGTCTGATGGGATTGCAGCTGAGCTCAAAGTTCTCACCAGCTCAGACAACAGGCCAGCTCTTCCTCTTCCCAGGCTGCCTAAAGTATGTGACCCAGCCAGAAAGGAGGACTCTCGCTGATTTGCTGGATGAGTTATGAGCCCCAGCAATGTAAACCAACCAAGCTATGGTGACTCTAACATGATGCCATGGCATGGAGACAGCCACATCACTGAGCCCTATCAATAAGGACAGTGCTCAGCAGGGAACCAAGGATGTGACACCACTATGCTCCCCCCACCTCTGGTCCTTCTCCTTCAGCACAAAATGTGGGGACTATGGGTCACACCTGGGGAGCCAAATCCTAAACTCCAGGTGGGGATCTTGTGTTCGTCCTTTGTTCTCAACAATGTCAGGAAGTCATGCCAGCTTTGCAGAGGGTACTGAAAAGGGGGATTGAGCAGTGCTTCCTTGGATAGTAGAAGGTTCCAGATGATTTTCTTAAAGTGCTTCTTAGGCCAAGTTTGAATCCAGGGCCAAGTACCAGGCTGGACAATTCTTCAATCCCAACAAGTGGCTCTTAGCCAGCAGGGGAGCTGGTGCCCCTAGAAGAAGCCCAGCCCCACATGGTGAGCTCTCACCACGCTCTTGCTCTGCACCTGAGCCTGAAGTCACCTCTCTTGGCTGCTGCCTTCAGACGCAAATGTCCTTATTTTTTGTCTTTCTTTTAATTTTATATCCTTTGTATTCAAGAGAAGGAAGATTATCTTTTTTGTCTTTCACTCCACAGTGATTAATACTGAACTTGACATATAGAAAACGAAGTACTTATGTGCTAAAGGAATGAATGAGCTAAATCACAAGTACTTACTCTATTAAATTACCATTCCCCAAGAACACTTCTTTGAGTTTAGGGACTGAGGTGATTCCTTCCTTTGTGTGCCCCAATGATGAAGCCACAAAGCACCCACAGTTGCTAAGGCATATCCTGTCAATTACACTTCCAAATTCTGAGTTCACAAACAGAGGTCTATGCAGCACCTCAAACCACCTGCAGAACTGTGTATATGCACAGGGATGCATTTTTCTGCATTTCTGCATTACTCACAGTAGATTCTCAAAGGAGTCCAGGCCCCCCAAAGAGCTCCATATTCACTGACTTAGAGAACCAAGAAATCTGAGACCTGCCCCAGTCTCCTCAGCCCCCCCTGAAGTGGAACGGGATTAAGCGGGGGCAGCCGCAGGTGTGAGTTCTGCTGAAGAGCAAGGATCATTACTCTGCTTTATGGAAACAGATAAATCACCAGGATTTCAAGAATCCCAGTCCTGGGAATGCACTTGTGCTTGACAGCAAGCAGGTTGTGTTTTATTTTTTGTTTTTTTCCTCCACCCAATCAACATCTCCAGAAGAAGCAGCCAAGCCCTGTCATTCCAAGAAAAAGAAAAGAGGACTGGAACAAGATCAAAGACATAAAGCAGAATCTGCAGGTTGGAGAGCAGTTCCCTGCTATGGTGGGGCTAAACCACCAGATTCTGGGCAGGGAGGACAAGGCGATGTGACCACTGCCCTGACCCCAGCTGCTGTGAAGTGAGAGGGGAACGTCCGTCCATCCTGTTCCTGTGGGGGATTCAGGGAAGTCAGAGCAGCCTCTGGGGCTATAGGAGAGCTCAGCTCTGGATTTGTTATGGTAATGTGCAGGGAAATAACACATTTTCCAGAAAATATTCTCCATCACAAAGCGTCTGACTACCTGATTTTGTAGGGTCTTGTGTTGCATTTTTTATAGATTTATTATTTATTTATGCATACAAAACTGGGGTGCAAGCAAGAGGTACAGGGGGTAAGAGGATTCACCAGAGACAGAGTAGGGAGCAGAACAGGCAGATCTACTGAAATACACTGCTGAAGGGAGCAGAGGGTGAGAGAGGAGAGGTCTGCTGTGTCATGTGGGTCACCTCCCTGTCCAGGAGTCGAACTCATGCCACAGTGGCTGGGATGGCTTGATAGTGCTGACATTTTAACCCCTGTGCCACCAGAGGTACTAGAGGTCCCTGCTGACTTCTAGAACAGGGCTTCTCCATCTTGGCACTACTGACATTTGAAGCCAGAAAATTCTGTGTTGGGTAGTGGGGCTGGGGGGAGCACTGGCCCCAGCATTTAGGATGTGTTGCATCATTCCCGGCCTTGTCCACTGGGTGCCGGGAGCATTCCCTTCCAGATTTTGTCAAATGTCCCCTGGAAAGCAAAACCGCTCCTTCCCACTCACCCCCAGCCCCAGGAAAAACCAAGGCTTTAGGATCTCCCTGCTGTGTCCTGGGGATGCCAGCTCTGAGGAATGGCCAATGTAGTCATTTACAAGAAAATAGGATGCTGTGGTCAAATGGTTTGGGAAACAGTGGATTAAGCAAAGATAATCAGGACTCCTCCCTACAGGACTGAGTCTGAAATAGATCAGGATGCACTGTGAATCTCTAAGAGGGAAACATAATCCCCAGGATTGTCCCAAAGGCATTTGGCCTGCAGAATCCTTTTATCTCAGAGCATTTAGGATTAGCATTCTGAGGGATTTACTTTTGGAAACACTTCTTTAAGGCAAAATTGGAGCTATACCTCTAAGGCAACACGCCCTGAGGAAGGATGGCGCAGCAGCCAGAAGCCTGGAGCAGCATGTCCCTCCACAACTCCAGTAACACAACTACCTACCTTAGAACCGCAGGCTTCTTCAGGAGAGGCTCATTACTTGAAAACAGATTTAGGCATTCAGGCTTCAGAAACTGCCACATATTTTGGTTTAGTTTTATTTTACCATATCATTTTTTTTTGTTTGTTTTGCTAAGGTAACATTAGCTTACAACATTATATGATTTAGGGGAACAAGCTTACACCCCCTCAGATGTTTGTCATGGCCCCTCACCCACCACCAAAGTACCTATAATCCTCCTCCACCATTCAAGGTGTCCCCGCCCCACTTTGGAAGGTATTACAGCTAGAAATCACCATCACCAAGGGGTAACGCTTCAACCAGGGTGAGGTTAATGAGCACCCTGCCAGGTCTGAGGGTCTATGGCAATGGGCAGCAGCAGAAGCACTTGCAGTAGAACAGAGTCCTACACAGCAGAGGACGTGAGGGGCGAGGACACCCTTCCCGCCCAGGCTGCATCTGACGCCCTGCTCACACTTGTGGGCTTTACAAAGCCTAGAGGGGAAGGGGGGCATCTTGCAAGAGAGGTTAGAACGGCCCTGTGAATGGATTTTAAGAAGTATTATTCTACTAAATAGACTTTGTTGTTATTTCCATGGATTTCAAATACCATAATAAATGAGAGACAGAAAAATGTTGAATTATCTAGCCCTGTAGTTTTTTTAAACCAAAAGCCATTTGTGTGAAAGCTCAATATAGAAAACACACAACACAACAGTAACTGTTTTCAATTCGTGTGGCGGGAGTCCCACCCGACACTTTACCTCAACCTCCTTAGCAGCTCCCGAGGAATCTTCTAGATACCCCAAACTTCCCATGGCACCATTTGGAACCCAGTCCCCGCATTTCACAGACAGAGGAAACAGAGATCAAAAGAGTCTGATGACTGGCCTGAAGTGTCGCAGGTTTATCCAAAGAATCAGGAGAGGGCTCCCTGGTGGCGCAAGGGGTTAAGACACAACCTATGAAGCAATCCGCAGCCACTGCAGCATGAGTTCAATGCCCCGGCCAGCCAGGGAACTACCCACATGGCTCAGCAGACCTCTCCTGACTCGCCCGCTGCTCCCCTCAGCAGTGTATTTCACAATCTGCCTGTTCTGTTCCCCACTCTGTCCCTGGTGAATCCTCTCACCCCCTACACCTCTGGCCTGTACCCCAGCTCTCTTGTATGAATAAATAAATCTTTTGAAAAAAAAAGAATGAGGAAAACCCAGCTTGTGCCTGACACCCTGCCCAGTGCTCCTGCTACATCTCCACATGTTGACTAAACAGAAGAGAGTGTATGCTAGCCCTGTGGGCAAATGCTGCCTTGGAAGGTCGTGCGCCCTCATTTCTGCAGCCGTCTGCGAACAGGCTGATGACTGTTTGCAAGGAGTGTGATGGCACTGGTGAAAGACAAACAAGCCGTCGTGACAGCCTCTCCCCAGGTCCCACTGGCACTCCTGCAGCTGCCCTCTTAGCCGCAGAGTGCCCCAGAAGCCCGAGCCACAGAAGCCCACAGCCCCAGGCAAAGGGCGCCCACTGTCCATTCCATCTGGTGGCCAAGCCCCTGCCCTCTCTCCATGGGAGCACCAGCTGAAATGAAAAGTGGGCTCAGCACAGATGGGCGATAGCAGACCCCCCAGCGACACAGCCCCGAGCCAAGTCAACAACTCCAGGCTCAGAGCAAATCAGGCAGAAGCGGGATAGACTGTCAGTCACAGGAAATATCATAAGGGAGGTTTAAAATAATAAAGCTGCCTTGGAACTGGTAATACAAATGATCCCCGTGCAAGATGGCAAATCCTGCTCCAGATTATTGAGTGTGGAGGAAAAGTTCAGCCTGAACGTGTTTGCGGTTGTGGGTATATGCACATGGGCACCCCACTCTATGCACAGAAACCACAGTGTGTCCAGAAAGCTCAATAACCCCAGCTTCATTTCATCTCACTTTCCTCACTGCAGGAGACCCCGGCCCCCCACCACCTCTTGGGGGACAGGTCAGACAGAGGAAGGGGGCAGACCCAGGGGAACCCAGGGAGGAGGAGCAGGAGTCAGCTCTGGGACCAAAGATCAGACGGGGTGATAAGCAGGAGGAAACGGAGACACTGGATGAAACCCACCCATCACGTGCCCCTGCCTTTCTGGAATGTAGGAAGGGAACCTGATATGTGACAAAGAGCAACACAGCTAAGGGTTCTCTGACTGCATCTTTCTATTATTATTTTGTTTATGTGTTTGTCTGTGTGTGCGTGCGTGTGTGTGTGCGCACGTGTGCGCACGCACGCTCTCAAGCAGCCATTGTGCCCTCCTAACACATTTGAGCTAGTGGGTGGCCTCCAACAAGTCAGTTCCTCTGAAATGCCCAGAATAAAGCCAACCCTACCTCACACCCCCGCCTCCGGGCAGATCAAAGCAGGTGACTGATGGGAAAGGATTTTGAAACACAAAGTCTTGGGACAAACATACCACACACAGAGGCAAGCCTCCTGCAGCTGGGGTAGGCAGCTGGGGTGAGGGGCGAGTCCTGGTCTTGGTATCACAAGGGGCTCAAAGCCTGCTCCTCACTTAGCGCTGTGTGACAGAAGCAGGCTACTTAACATCTCTGGGCTACGGCTGACTGACGTGCAGACCACATGAGACACAAAGGTGAGCACAAGCCATAAAACGTTCTGCAGATGATGGAAATCAGTATTACAACAACACCTGCCTGCAGAATTCTCCACCATCTGTCACCTCCAGAGATGCCCATTCAGTATATACTGCTCATAAAGCTGTATAACATAGCTCATAACAATTATATGGCTCTCTGTTATTAGAGAATGATATTTTTTCGTAGTCATACTGGTACAGTAGCATTAATATTCCATAGCTAGTAATGTGTGTGTCATTATTCACCCCCCCAAGATGTGAGCTCCTGAAGGGAGATCTAATTTGACACTTCTGTGTCCTTTGCAAAATGAGGATCATCTGGCAGTCACTCAGCAAATGTTTGATGATTGACAAAAGGTACAGGTAACTCCTGGTCACTGCCCATCTCAGCCGGCCACTGGCCTGGCCTTCCTCTGGTGGTAATTGGGTTGAGAGCCTCAGTACAGCACCAGCTAGCAGAGACATTCCTTATCTTCCATCCCGCCCAGAGCTCCAGTTTCAAAGCTTATTACCCCACAAAAGGAAAATTTGGTTTGGGATCAGAAGCCCCTCCAGCTTCAAACAGGGACGAGAACCAGAACTGACCTTCTCATGTAACAGAACAGTCCACATGGCAGGAAGGGGGCACCCAGGGCTCACGAGCAGGTGGGCGCAGCTGTGCTCCACGTCCAGCAAAGGGTTCAGGCGGGAGGGGCGGGCGGGCTCTGAGGGCTGGGGCTGGGGTTTATTAATAGCTTCTTCCACCTCTCTTCCTCTCCATTTTCTCCTCTCGGGGTGACCTCCACAAGTCACACCACCAGAGAACATTTATTATTATTATAATTACAGTGATCATATTGGTATGTATGCTCACAGATGCCTCTGAGTGTGTGACGTGCTACTTCTCCTGCCTTTCCAATTCACAGTGTCTCAGAGCCAAAAATACCCCGCTATCAAATTATGCTCAGCTTCTTTTTTTTTTAAAATCTGTTTCTCAAGGCAACTCTGCAATGCTCCCCAACGCAGCCCATTGCATTCTTTGTACCCTCCCAAACCCCTGCCTCCAGCCCCCACCTCCTCCTTCTCAGAAGCAAAATAGCTACGTGCCTAAGGTGCACATGCCCCGCCAGGCTCCCCGATGAACGGCAGGTAAATGATGTGTGCATCCCCTACAACAATTCAGACTCACAGTAACCACGTGACTCAGCACGCATGCCCTCCTCAATGGAGGAAAGCTAGTGCGGGGTAAGGTGGGGCGAGCAGAGCCCCATGTTGCAAAGACGGGGGGTAACTAGGGTCATCACCTGCCATCCAGTCCAAGGGGGGCAGAAGCTGCTTGGGGGACAGGTCAGCCAGGAGTGGAGCCACTGTGCCCTCTGGGGAAAGGAGACGGCAGGAGTCCCCTCTCGGGGTCTCTAGCTAAAGGGTCCGTGGACACTGGGTGAGACAGAGTCATTTCCAACAAGATATCAACCAGCACCTCTGGAGGTGGCCTCGCACCCCTCCGTGGGACAGGCCAGTTGGGAGAGGTCCTCACTCTCAACTCTCTCTCTCCCAGGTGTTCTTTGGCTCCCTGGTGCCAGATCTCCCCACTTTTCCAGCTGCGTTTCCCCTCACTGGCTAAGTGCTAAATAGTGGACTTCCCTCTCCCACGCAGACGTCTGGTTTGAAACCACAGCCATTATGTTAGTTTCCTAACCAACGACGAGCTGGGGCTTGAACACATTGCAAAGGCCTTCTCTCAGAGATCAAGTCCTACGTGGGGCCTAAGGGCTGCCACAAGTTGTGGGCAGGGCTGGCTCCCTCCGGAGGCTCTGGGGAGAGCCTGAGTTCCGGCCCTTCTGGGCTCCTGGAGGTGGCATCTGTCCTCGCCCCTCCAGACACTCCACCCTCCGGCTCCCGCTGCCCCGTTATCTCCTACTGCCTCTCCGCTCGTCTCCCTGCTCTGTGGGTCCCTGTGATGACATCAGGCCGACTGGATAATCCAGGATCATCTCCACATCTCAAGCTACACTTCACTGAGTCACCTCCATAGTCACTTTTGCCCTATAGGGTCATAGTCACAGGTTCCAGAGACCAGAATGTGGACATGTGAGGGTGGGCGTGTATGTTATTCAGCCTCTCATAGCCAGAAAGTGCCCCGGCTATAAAGCAAGGCTGTTGTGAAGCGAAATAGAAAAGATACTGGGAAAGCATTTAACACAGCACTTGGCATAGGGCACGGAAGACAGGTCTCCTCATGATTAAGCTCAGGGGACTCACCTGGTAGGTATGAACAGCTGCCGTGGGCCAGGGGCTCTGACGGGGTGATCTCAATGCACAGCCCCTGCAACCGCAAGGAGGACGTGGTTGTCCCTCTTTTGAGTAAGAGGCAATATGTGGTTGTCCCTCTCTGAGGACAAACTCAGAGAATATGTGACTCGA
Organism: Talpa occidentalis; assembly: GCF_014898055.3. Taxonomy (NCBI): domain Eukaryota; kingdom Metazoa; phylum Chordata; class Mammalia; order Eulipotyphla; family Talpidae; genus Talpa; species Talpa occidentalis. The sequence continues at coordinate 17,464,608 of NW_023605194.1, forward strand.
CTAAAGTCCCAGAGCTGACAAATGGCAGAGATGAAGTTAAACTCGGAATTATCTACAGGGGCAAATAACAGCTATTCACCCAGCAATGCTACCTAATCCATTCTTTACCAGCACAGGCTCCATGTCAGAATCACCTTCGAGACTGACTCAGTCTATGTGGAGTGAGCCTGGGAACAGCCCCCTAGCAAGCTAGAAGCCTAATTCAGATTCTGGTTAGTCAGGTGGTGCCTAATCCACCAGGTGGTGCCTAATCCACCCCAAAATGATATCAGTGCCCTCCCTGCAGCCAATCTGAACACTGTCTCTTTTAAATACACCCTCACCCCTACCCACAAACACTCAACAGCAGCACTAGTAGTGCTGGGAGCAGACAAAGCTTTGTTGTGGGCGTTGGTCCTGCACTGCAGGATGTGTAGCAGCATCCTTGGCCTCTTCCCCCAGAGGCTAGCAGCTCTCTCTTCCCGGTTATGAGGACATCTCCAGACATCCTCTATCCACTGGCACTAGCTGGTCCCTAGTTGAAAACTATGAAGCTGGTGGTGGGGCAGGATGAGAAACAGGAGGTCATGAAGGCAGAGCCTGTGGTTGCAGGAACTTCAGTCTTCGGTCGGGTTATGCTTCTCAGAGCCCCACTACTATGTGCCAATGGGGTGTGGGAATGCACAGGCTGGGGTTTCTCCTCCCACTTGCCTGCCATCAGTTCAGGGTGACCAAGCCTCCCCTTGCAGGCAGCCACAGTCACCCTCCCCTCACGCACTTGTCGGAGACACAGAGTGTCCCCTGTCTGGATCACAGGCTCCTCATTTGCAAAATAAACAAGTTCAACAAGAACATCTCAAGGGCCATCTTGACTTCAGAATTCTTCCAAAGTGTACCCATTTCCAGCCAGCTCTCCTCACTGCGAAAAATGGGGTCCAGAGGAAAGCATGGACCCCCAGAAGGAAGACACAGCCATGGGTACTGGCAGTGCCACCCTGGCCAGACTTTGCACAAGGAGCCCCAGCACCCACTGCTCCCCCTGATCTGTGAGCATCTCTGTCTCTCCCAACCAGCACCTGTCTCTGCTGCCTCATTGGTTTTTCTCTCTCGCTGCCTCGCTCTGAGGCCATATAACAAAGAGGAACTATTCGGGGTTTGGGAGGCTTTGTTTATTTTTTTTCCCCCTGCTGCTGAATAAGCTCAGGTACTTTTACTTTTATTAAAGCTGATATCTTCAGTGAAGATTGTACAGAAACGTTCTCCGAGTCCTGAGATAGAAGATTATTATGACCCGGGTTTTCAGAATAAGATGAGCTGATACAGTGATCTTGGGTAAAGACCCCGAGCAGGCTGTTCTCAAGCGGGGCCCGGAGTGTCTCTGAATTCTGGACTGCCCTTTAAGACAGGAGGAAAAGACAACCTTCCTTACAAACTCTATTTGATGTAATTACTTGGCAAGGGTGTCCTACACAAAACAGACACTTAATTCCATTTCGAATTAATCTTATTTCACTAGCTGAGTGTGACCTGAAAAAAAAAAATTTTAAAAAGCCAACAACAAAAATACCCAAAAATTAAGCATAAATGTCTTGTCCCATTTTCAAAGGCAAATGCAATTGACTTTCAGATACAGGCTTCATGCCAACTCTAACCACCCTTGCAATGTCTGGCAACATTCAAGCTGGCCTCGCAGAAACAACTCAGAATAGAAGAATTCCCCCACCTCTGGGAGCACTGAAGAAGTCTAGGGATGAAGGGGCTCCAGAGCCTGAAGGAAGACTTTAGTAAACAGCCTGGAGCTTACCTGATCCTCAAAACCTCCCGTAAACACCATCAACACCCAATAACCTCTTCCTCATACACCTTGGCATTGACGCAGTCACATGCCCCTCACATCCTGGCGGATCTTGCCTTGTCTGCCCGAGGCCCTAGACCCCATGATCTGTGGCAGCATCCTCAGTACCTATAATACTTTGCTGAGCACACCTGTTTATCTGCCCAGACTGGAATCTTCCAGAACTAGAGAAAAGTGCCAGGTTTACTCATTCCAAGACCCTTGGCACTCAACAGCAACAGTGTTCAGTATCCAGAAGGACAGAAGAGCAGGAGAGAACATGCGACATTAGCAGACTCTGGCCAGGTCAGAAGCAATCACACGACTCTGCCTCCTGCTTCTCACTACTCAAGTGAGCAGACCTTGTCTCAAAGGAAGAATTCCTGGCTTCAGGGGCTGCTGCTTCTCATCTGTACAATCTGCAACCCAGCTAGACCTCCACTTGGTGCTAACCCAACACTGGAAATACAAACGCAACACTTTTCTGCCTAGAAGGCTTACGAGTTGCATAAACACAACGCAGTGCTGCAGGGGGAGAGGGGCTAAATGCCATGCCCAGGTTCAAAGTCTCGCTGAAGCTGGCCATTGTCTTTACAGAACTGGTCCCAGCTGCATTGTGGTTTCATGTCCTGATTGTCTCCAGGACACAATGGCTGCTCCCCTCCAGTCCATGACTCGCCAAGCTGCTCATCTCTTCTCTGTGCCCCCAGATTCTGCATCCTTGCCTCAGGAGCTGACAGAAGCCCCGTGGTTAGGTCTCAGCACGATGAAGCTATCCCCAGCCACTGAGGCCTGAGTTCAATTCCCACCCAGGGAGCTAACCCACAATGCGCAGCAGACCTCTCCTGTCTGGCCCGCTGCTCCCCTCAGCAGTGCATTTTAGTCAATCTGCCTGCCCTGCTCCCCACTCTGTCTCTGGTGAATCCTCTCATGTCCTGTGCCTCTGGCCTACACCCCAGTTCTTGTAAGCATAAATAAATAAAAATAAATCTTTAAAAAACAAAAGAAAAAAAAAAGCTGGTGGAGGCCTCACCACAGACTGAGTGTTTCTGTCTGCTGCAAGCTCAGTGCAAGGATGTCGGACAGGCAGAACTCACATGTATCTTTCTGTTCCTAACATGGAGGCAAGTCTGGCACCTAATGGGGTGGGAGCAACACTTACTGACCACCCCATGTTACAGGCACAGGGCTATGTCCTCTACATGTATGTTCTCATGTATTCCTCGTGAGGGACTCTTCCTATCCCCATTTTATAGGTAGAGAAACTGAGATTTAGAGAGTTTGAGTATGTGCCCAAGGCCACAGGGGATAAGTAGCAAATCACAGGTGGAAACGTTAAATCTTTTGCTGTTTCCAGTGCACCGTGCTTCTTCCCAACAGTGGCTGTGCAAGATACTTGTGGAGTTAAACTGAAATCCCAGAACCCAGTAAACTTGAAAACACACACACACACACACACACACACACACAGCTCCTTATAGCTTACTGCTGCTTGTTAAAAATTATTCTTGGCTAACAAGAAATAATTAGAGTCTCTAGAGTACAGTCCATTAGAAATATGTCCTTGGGAATTAGAACATAAAACAAGCGTAAATAGGAATGTCTGTGCTGTTGGTGAAGTTCATAAAATCAAAGAATCTCAGAGCCAAGAGAGACCTTGGAAATCTTCCGGTACAAGCCCAACCTCTGACAGAGAGAAACTAAGGTGCAGATGGAAAGGGATGTGGTCAAGGTCACACATCTGGGGGTGATAACAGAACCAGCATCCTTGATGCGCCCCCTTGCTGCCTTTTCCTTCTCAGACCCCAGTTCTGAACGTCCTCGCTGTGATTTCGCACCACCCGGTGGCCTCAGAACCAGACGGACTCTTGGTCTGATCTCTCTTTCTTGTCAGCTAACTACGATTCAGGGCCACAGATGGAAGCTGCCACATCATCTCAGCATTTAATCACCCGCAAAAGCCATTTCCCGCCTCGTTTGCTCCACTGCCAGAAATATTATCCTTAAGTAATCAACACATGGCAGACACCCTGCGAGGGACACCACTGCCGTCCCCTTTCCTGGGGAAACGGTGATATCTACTCAGGTTGCAGAGAAAGAAGGGGCTGCTCCTGGCCACACGCCCTGGGTCTCACCAAACACTGTCAGAGATCTCAGGGCACCTCCGAGGATGGGAGAGGCTTCTCCCTGCTGTCTCTGGGAGGGTGTGATAGAGTCTGTGCAGTCAAAGCAGTTCATTTCCCACTGAGACGTGAGAGCAGGTGTGCAGGGGGCAGCCGAGGGGTGGGGGAAAGAAACCAATGGAGTAATCACTCTGAGAGTCCATGCTTTGCAGGAAGCTGTAGAATCCACCCTCTTCCACAAAAAGGTGGGACATGGCTTGTGAAATTAAATGCAACAGGGAAAATTGTATTTTAGAAGGTAAAAATTAAAACTACAGTCAAAACCAAAAGGAACAGAGAATGAATATAAAGGACGTGCAGATCATTGAGATGGAGGGAGCCAGCATGTCTGGTTCATCTGAACTAAAGCGAGGCCTCTATGCTGAAGAGTTCTCGTCACCTTGTTAGGGGAGGAACCAAGTTCCCCATCCCACCTACCTGCAGCTGCTTTAGACCTGCTACGAGGAACTGGGCAGAGCTGAGCTGCCAGGTGATGCTATACACACAGCAGGCAGGTGGGCTAGCAAGGAGAGCACTTGTTCCTGCTGCCCGACTTGTCCCTGCTGAGAAGGGGACTTAGAAGGAGACTGTGGAGGAGAGATATGCAGAGACACGTAGGGGAGACACACGTGGGGAGGCTGACAACAGCAGCTGTTACTTCAATTTGTAGCTTGATCTTGTTCGTTTTGTCCCAGACTTGCTGGCCCCTTTCACCCTCTTCCGGTGGTACCTGGATAGAATGTGCCTTAAAGCTTTTGGGCCTCAGGGACCCTGCTCCAGGCTGACCCTGTTAGACTGGGCATTTACCCATGATGGGTGGGTATCATTGAGAGTTGTATTAAGAATCCTACACGACAGGGGTGGGGGGAGGCAGGAGTAGGATCAAAACAAGAGGGGTAGGAATTGTATGGGGACTATAACCACGATGGAAATGCATACATAGTGCAAAAATGAAAAATGCTATAAAATATATATAAAATAAAATAAAAATGCTCAAAAAAAAAGAATCCCCTTTCTTCTATTCTCTCTATACACACCAGTTCTAGCAAAGATCTATCACATTACGAGTATGCCTCCTTTGTCTTTATGCACCGGATGGCAGGATTCTGTTTTAGAGCATGCAAGTTTGAGGGTCCCTGGGTATCCCTCAGTTGCATGCTAACAACTTAATCTCACTTCATTCCTTTCAAATCAGTGTCAGTATTCCCATTTGATAAACAAGGCAGCTAACACTCAGAGACCTGAAGAGCTGACCAGGAACACAAGCTGCTGTGTCTCCCAGTTTTGAGTTCCGACTTCTCCCACCTTCTGCCTCTGCCCTATACATATGTCCAGCATTATGTCAGCTGACAGTGCTAACTGGGAAATGTGCAAACACCAGCTCTTGGAAAGGAAAAAGACAACAGAGGGCCAATTTCCATAGTGTAAATATTGTCACAATGGCCAACTTGTGCATCAAGCAGCCCACAGCATTCCTGGAGATGCATTGGTCAGTTCTCAAGGTCACTAGACATAAGTCACCGTGCTGCCGGGGGCGGGGAAGGAAGCCTGGGAGGTTTCTCAGTGCAGCCCTGCCTACAAGGAGCTCAGAGTTTAACTAGAAGCCACACATTAAACAGTGCAAGAGAGCGACATGCCTCCTTGTCTTGAGGAAACAGACCACAGCACTCCTACCTCATGACCTCCTTCTGGAAGCCTCAGGGCTCACACCTATGTCATTCATTGCTTAGATACCTAGCCTTCTTGTCTTCATTTCTGATCTGAAATGTTGCTTTCCTTGAGGTTAGGTGTCCCTGTAAGAGACTCCCACACACCAAGATTCAATAAGTTAATTCAACAGCTTCCGTAATTCAGCTATTTCAATTACAACAATGATAATAATATGATGTGTGATGTGTCTGTACTCCGCATGGGACTCAGGGCCCCGTGACAGGCTCAAAGAGTCATCCCATGAGCCAAATATCATCCACTGCTACACACAGGGCCTCAATTTCTCATGTCAGCTGTTAGCATTAGCTAATGGCACCCACACTGGCATTTTCATTTGGCACTAACTCAAGGGATTCTGACCAAAAGTCCCAGCCCTTCTGAAAATTGGGTGCCAATTCTTGGTGGACCTCCACTGGTTCTAACAAGATGTCTTAAAGACACCCATGCCCACAGGTAGAAGACTGGGGCTCTGGTGATGCCACCAACCTCTTCCACCTAACAGTCTTTAACTTGGACCTCTGCTCCTTAGGCATCACACCACACCTGGGTACATTCCCCACAAAGGATGGAGGCTGGTCTCACTGTAAGGGGTAGGTGTGTCCACTGCAGCCCTCCAAATAGCTCACCAGATACTTATGTTCCAAAACTGTTTCCAGAAACAGTAATTGCCTGCAGCATCCCTATAACCACAGTGCCTGTCTAGAGGGCTTGGGGGGCGGGGTCAGAGCCATGCTCAGTAGTGGTGAGCTGACTGCACCTATTTTCCCTCTGCCATAAGTGGCAGGGACCCAACTTTCAGCCCTGGGTGTATGTCACTTCTCTCCAGATGCCTCCCTGTGGGGCTGGGAAGAGCCCACAGTGGTGATTCCCTTGCTCCTGGGGAAATCACATATTTCTCACACTGCACATTAGATCTACTTCCTTAACTGCAAGTCATTTGGTGGTTCTTTGACCCTCTCATCTGACACTCATGGAAGAAGGAGAAGTAGGAAGCTTGGAAGACAGAAGGGAGGCAGAGAGAAGCAGCAGCAAGGAAGGAACAAAGAATTTTGATGTCAATATTCTGAAGGGAGCTGCCTAGGGTTGGGGCTACTCTCTCAAGCCTTCTGGATTCCACCTGCATAGTCATTAGGTCAGTGAGACTCCATGAGCTGCCCTTGCCCCTGTACCACCTTCTGTGCCCAGGTCTTTACACACTCTGTGCACTTGCTTCGTGTCTCCACATCAGGTCACTCCAGTGCCATTCAGGAGGCAAAGGACCTCCAATTAGGCAGAGAAGCAGATGCTTTTGGCATAAAAAAATTGGCTTGGAGGGATCAAGGGGTGACCCCTGACTTGTGAAGCTCTTGAATAGAAAACACTCCATCAGCAGAAGCTCAACAAGCACTGAATGACTAATAAGCATCACAAGAGACCTAAACTTCACCATCACCTTCAAGAGCCCCAGTGGCTTGTTATATGCACTCTCTTTGGTGGCCATGGATACCAAATTGTCCAGGAAAACAGAAAATTAGATGAGTTAAAAGAGTTTTTTTCTTTCCTGCATAATAAGAATTCCCTCTCTTCTTCTGGCTTCCCCTGGTCCAATCTGAAGCACAACTTCTCTTTAAATATCCCTTAAATTATAAAATACAATTTACAGAGCAAAAAAAAGTAGGACAAACTTTCCAATTTCTCAAACACTACCTGTTCACCACCGCCTCACTATTGAATTCCAATCTGGTGTGCCTACTTATCTCCCCAGAAGGGACAGTGATTCCTTCACACTAAATGGGGAGCTCAACAAAATTGTCATGGTACCTGCCTTTCTGGTATCTACCTGAGTCTGTGAATCTACTTTGAAATTTGGGAAACGATAATTGTGTCAGGTAAGGCAGGGACTTCTGCAATAGTTCTGTGAACCTCAGCTCTCTCCTAGCATTTCTGACCCAAGTCAGGAAGAATATATAGATTTATTTTCAGATAACATTTGCCTCAAGTGCTAACTCATTGTTACCCAGTTATACACTCGGGTGCTAGGTCCCGGAATCTGTTCTGTCCTGAAATATCTTGGGTTTTAGATGCTTTTTTCACCTATAGTTCAATGATTCACAGTGGCCCCCACTGGCAATCTTTTGTATTACAGCCATGCTCTAATAGACCTGTCAATAATAAAAAGGAAAAAAGAGAGGGGCACAATTCCAAAGAGAAGCAGTGACACTTGACTTTCAGAATAAGACCTAAAAGCTTACCTAATCAAGTCCTCTGGAGTCAGCATTACCAAATGTGTTATTTTTGCACACCTGGGAGGTAGCATTTCACCTATATATTAAGGTGGAATTCCATCAAGCATGTAAGCCTGAGAGCCCAATACTCCTTAGGGCTTTTTAATTTACTCCTTAGAGCTTTTCAGAAAGCAGCCTTTCCACCCTCTTGGAAAGGTCTCAGCTTCTCAATTTCTCCAGCACAGAATAATTGCATAAACACTGCCCTTTAACTGAACAAGTATTTACTGAATTTTTTTCTCTATTTAAATCCTGGGCTTTGTCAGAAAAAAAATCACAACTCTCAGACTGCAGAAAAATTCCAGAGTCAAGAAATTCCAGATGCTAAGGAATTCTCTGCTTCTAGAAATTCTCTGCTTCTAGAAATTCTCTGCTTCTAGAAATTCCAGATGCTAAGGAATTCTCCAGAACACAATGCGAATGTCTAAGATCTCTGATGCCACTGAGGAGGTTGGCTGTGGATATGAGGAGTTCTCCCAGCACAGGCTTGGTAAGGCAGCAAGGTGTGGCAGCTAAAAGCACAGATTCAGCAGCCAGACTCCTTGGGTGGGCACCCAGTTTTGATAATCACTAGCAGGTGACTTTAGGCAATGTATTTAATTTCTCAGTGGCTCAGATTCTTTATCTATGAAACAGTACCTAATTCACAATGTTATTATGAAAATTAAATGAGTTCATATGTATAATGCACTTCAAATTATACCTGGCACAGGGCCAGAGCCTTAGAAGATTTGTTAAATGAAATAACTGTCCTTGTTTCTCCCCATGGAACAGCATGTATGAAAGTCACCTAGATTCTAGGGCAAGTAAGGTCACAACTGCAGCCTAAGTCAATGTTGTAGAAAATTGTGAGAGGGCCACGTTGACGAAGGATGGAGGTGAACATTCTCGTTTTCATTCTGTATCACTTAATTACTCAACAGCCCTGAGACATCAATATCATTATTGCCAATATTACATTAAGAAACAGAGGCACAAAATTCCACTGACATATTTAGGAACTAGAAACAGGCTAACTCCATGACTGATATCCTTCTAAGGTCCATAAACCTCAAAAATTCTTCATATTGAAATTTATCTGTTTCTACAGAGGGATTAGAAGTTGGGTCCATACTGGGGATGGGAATTATGAGGATAAGTAAGCTTCCCTCCTCTGTTCAGACCTATAGAGAGAGAAACTGCAGGGTACAAGAGGAAGTGTGACTGAGCAAGAGAGAAAAGACTAGGTTCCATGGGGCCAGAAAGAATGAAAGATGAAGCCAGGAAGGTGCATCAGTCCTAGAATGAGGTCTCAGAGCTTAATGAGAGCAATTTCTGGCAGGGTCTCTTGGTGGAAATTCAAACCTAAGTCAATCTGACTCTAGAGGCCAGCCCACCACTTTTCCTGTCCTCTGTCAAAGGCAGACATCAATAATTGATCACAACCTCATGCCTTCAGGTTCTGAAGCATCCCAGCTCCAGACTCCAGGGAGCCCTGCCAATCATTAAGGTTGACTACTCCATGAAATCAATTTTCCATCCCTTCTCTTCACCATGCTGTTAACAAGAGATTAAGAAACACCCCATCCCAGCCTTGATCTTCAAAGGTTAGGTAATCTATTTAGGGAAATGATTAGGACATAGAAAATGAGATTTAAAAAAAAAAAAAACATATTCCTAGAGCTTACTGGGTGGATTGTAGTTAAGGATCCAAAAAATAAAAAATTACCCTACAACAATGGGCTAGGCAGTGCAATACAATTAACTATACTCTGAGAAACTAATAATCCATTGCATTCTTGGCTTAAACTTCTAAAATACTTTACAATTTAGAAATCATCATCACTTGATCCTCACGAATACCTCACCCGGCAGCCAGACACCCTCTAATGTGTCATGCATAAAATTCTTTAAATTAGTTTTAGTAGTTTGTAAATTTTTAAGGTGGACAATCATTTTTGCAAATAACTTCCTTTGCTGTTCTCATGACCCTCCTTTCTTTACCCTACTTTATTACATCAGCCAAAACCTCAGAGCCTCGCTACTTCATTTATAGTCTATGAGTCTCCTGTCAATAACCTGGAAGTTGGCTAAAAATGCAGACTCTTAGGCCCCACTTCAGATCTGCATTTTAATAGGGTCCCCAAATGATTCACATGCACATTAAGTTGAGAGTCACGGCTGTATTTCCTGCTGAAAAATTAAAGTCATAAAAGATCCTTACTTTTGTGCTGATTACAATGAAAATATGACTCACTGTTGTCAGTGTTTATGTTTATTATAATAAATCTTGTTAGATTTATATTTACTTAATAAATTTATTATACATTTGTAAATATTACAGATAACAAATTTTTTATAGCTATCCAATGTCAGTTAAAGTAGAAAACTCTGTAAATATTAATCACTAAAAAAAAGTAAGGCTAAAAGAAGGGGACTATCTGCCACGAGATTGCCCTGCTTGGGTTAACAGATTGAACACAAAGGTCCATGCTTGTATTGCCCTCATGCTGATGGCCATCCTAAGAGGAGATGAGTTAATAGACTATAATGAGTAATATGAGGTTTCCAACCAATCAATATATATTTGATAAATGAATAAATGAACCAATGAATGAACAAATCTCATTGTCCTTGGCACGGGCTTCCCAGTCATCAATACATATTTGGTCAATGAGCAAATGAATGAATTTTGTTGTACGATGCTTTATATAATAGACATGTTTCTGCATAGCTCGAATGAACATTAAATGTTAGATCCTTGAATGTTTGTGAACCACGTAATTTCATGTGCAAGAACAAATCTCTATTTTAAGGTACTCTGCACTAAATCCTTCCACAAAGAAGAAAAAATAGCACTCCTTGATAGACTGTAATCAACAAGTGTTGATTGGACACAGCTGTGTGCCTATAGCTGTCTTTAGTTCTAATAATGATTCAGAAGACGTAAGACAGTGGTGCTCAAATTGAGTATGCATCAGAATTACCTGGAAGACTTATTAAACCATAGATTGCTGCCATAGCCATCCCTCCCCCATGTTTTACATCCAGTACATTTGGGGTATGGGTCAAAAATTAGCATTCCTAACAAACCCCAGATGATACTGATACTGCGGGTCAAGAGATGACCCTTTGAAAAGGACTGGCATAAAATATGCCCCCTGCATCTAGAGCAGTGATTATCACTCCAACCATACATTTGAATCTCTTGGGAAACTTAAAAATGCTAACACTTGATTCCCTCCAATGACCAACTGAATCAGACTCTTTGAGTTGGAGCCTGGAGTCCCATGGGTTTCCAGATTATTTCTAAAGTGACATGAGAGTTGAGCAACACTGAGATTTAAAGTTTATTTGGGGAGGTAAGGAATATAAGCACAGCACCAGGGCAGCACAGGCGATGGTGTGCTGGGACCAGTGGGCACCAGCTTAAGAAAGCCAGTGGTGCACTCTCTTCCCAACTATGCACCCAATGGTGTCACATCATTAGCTTGAATCCAGCCACTGTGTATTTACACTACAGATCAGGGCTCTCTCTTCTCCGCTAGGGAACATGTCATTAACATCCACCAGCACCCCAATGCAGAAAAGTGACCAGTACCTAACTAGAGTCAGACACCAACAAAGACGATGAGAGGAAGAAACCTCACTGCGCTGCTGGGGACATGGAGGGCTTTGTGGAAATGGAGGGGTCAGGGATGGGTCACAAAGGATGAACAGGATGAGGGAAAAAGAAGGCTATCTTCTGGGAAGAAAACAGGAGTATGCTTGGAAATGGGGCAGGACAAGGTGCCTCTGGGCACAGGGAGTGTACTGGACATGCTCAGGAGGAGGATTCTTGTTAGAGAAGAGGGTTTCTTTGAAAATTTGGGTTCCGAATTTGAATCTGATACAGTGAGTTTCCACTGAAGAGTGTATGCATGCAGTGCAGGCCCACACGTCGGCCAACCATACAGTAGGATAATCAAGGCAGAAGCAGGCCCTGGCGTACATACCCAGCCCTACCAGACTCCCCAGGAGTCTCCTGGCTTTGTACCAAGTCACCAGCTTGCAGGCATGCCTAAGCGGGACCCTGGACCAGGCCAGGAGCCTCCACATTCTCCTGTCAATGACCAATCTGACCCCATCCACCTTCCCTGAAGCCTTAGGGGAAATTTTGTGTCTTCAAAATGCTGCTCTGATGCCAAGGGAGACAGACCGTCAAAGTCCATTCAAGATCCTGGACAATCTGTAAAAAGCAGATTTAACTCAGTTTACTGGAAAACGGTATTTCAGGATGAGACTAAAGAAGCTGGCCTTGGAGGGGAGAGCTCTGTCTATTCTCCCCTGCAAAGGTCAAAGACAGGCCTCCGGGACCCATTTCTACATGCTTCCTCTACTCAGAACGGTTGACTGGATGCTTTTCACTCCGGTGTCTGGAGGGGGAAGAGGCAAGAAAAACAAAAACACCCATGAATATTTCATGCAGCGCCTCTGCTGACTTTTTAGTTCCCTGAACACCCATTAAAGTGCCACCGTAATAATGTCATTGTTTGCTTGTCATTTTCTACCTGGCTCTTAGGGAGGGGAAAAAACAGAAATAATAATTCTGTGCTCTGATTGGAAGGTCACAGGAAATCATCTCCCACTTGTAATGAGGTTTTTGAAGATCAAAGGGCTAAACAATCCCATTTTCATTTATTTGGCATCATTCAAGGAAGTAGAATTCCATAGAAGTACATTTTCCAGATAAATGAAGCTTATGCATAAGCACCAATTTTAATTTTTCAAATGGAAATTACAATGGTACCAACTTCACTGTTTTCTTAAAGAAAATACATGGAACAACAGGTAACCTTTCTTGTAGCATTCTGGATCCTCATCGTAAACAGCCTGTCTTTAGACCAAGCCCTAACTCAGGTTGTCTCAGTGTATTATGACATCGAAAGATGCTTGTCCCAGAATTACTGCCTCACGCACTTGAGGATTCTGCCTTCTTCATTCTGCTTTTTCCTCCTCACCTGTCTATTTTCTTGTTGTCAGTCTGCCCACCACCCATCCTGCTGACGTCATGGCGTTTGCCTCTGGAGTGGGCTCTCCAGCCCACTAGCTTTCCAGTTACAATGTGTTGCTGTAAATTTGCTAGGGATTAGAAAACTTAGCAAACACTATCATTATAATAGTATGTATAAAGAGAATTGATCGGCTCTGAACAGGGGCCAAAGGTAATGTCTGCTAAGAAAACTGTATGACCTTGAGCACATAAAACTCTTGCATCTTGCTTTAGCATCTCTGAACCACGTTTACTTATTTATGGCTCTTGATGCCTCCTGGATAGCAGAGTTTGCCTGAGAAGCAATTCTTAGATAAATATGCCACTGCTTTGTGGTTTTTCATTAATGTGTACATACAGTACTTATGGTTATTCATTCAGCACACTGTGGTGTGTGCGAGGGTGGGTGGGGTGTATACTGACTGTGTGCTAAGCACTGTGCTGTCAAAGCTCAGTCTGGCAGGGAGACAGAGCTTACCTAACCCCACTCCTGCTCATCTTGCCAACCCCTCCCCTCACCCCCAACTCTCCTGCTCAGGCCGTCCTCCAAACACTTGGGTCTGAACACACCATGGCCCTGGGAGTTTTGTCCTATGGCTCTCTGCTGAGGCTGACCCTATTCTTCTAGCTGTCGTCCGCTGGAGAGGCCCCCTGATCAGATTACTCCAGCTGCCCCCTCCCCTTCTGCTACATAACTTTGCTTCCTTTTTCCTAGAACCCTCCATGATTTTGGCTTTATTCTTCCCACTAATATATTAAGCATCTACTTCCTCCACTTCTTTATCAGGCCCCTAGCACAAGGGTGTCCTCTGTGCCAACCAGCACCCCCCAAGACAGTGCCAGGTAGTGGCACAAACTGCATAGAGCACCTGCCAAATTGACAAATAGCTAGAATCCAAGGAGGAAGGTTTTGATAAAGGAGAGCCAAAAACACCTGCCCAAGACTGGGAGAGGGAAAGATATCTCAAGTTGAGAGATCTGGGCTCCATCTCAATCAAGAACTTTAGAACATGGGCAAAGAAAGTCACATAGCATTCCAAATAAAAGACCACATGTAAGATAGATAGATAGATAGATAGATAGATAGATAGATAGATAGATAGATAGATAGATAGATAGATAGATAGATAGACAGAGATACACCTATGATATACACAATATCTTGACATACATCATGTATATACCATATAGCAAGATAACTTGATATATATTAAAATAACCCCTTCACAATATCTCAACACAATGATTTAAATATTGTCCAAGAATCCCCTGCACTGTTAGAATAGCACTGAGAAAGACAGAAGCCCTTCCACTGTCATTTCCTCCTGGTGATTATTTTCCCCCTACAAATCCCTGAGAGCACTCTCAGACACTTCATTTTGGGATCCACATTAGTTTCCTAGGTCTGCCACACACTGGATGACTGAAACAACAGAAATTTATCATCTCACAGTTCTGGAAGCTGGAAGCCAAGATCAAGCCAGGTTGGTTCCTCCTGAGGCCGATGACGGGGGAGGATCTGTCCCCAGACTCTCCCCCAGCTTCTCTGATTTGCTGGCCATCTTTGGTGTCTCTTGGCTTGAAGATGAATCACTCTGAGTTTCACCTTCATCTTCACATGGAGTCTTCCCAGGTTTCTTTTTTGATAAGACACAGTCATTCATTTCAGGCTAGGGGCTCATCTGGCCCCAATAGGACTTCAGCTGAACCCATCACTTTTGCAATAACACTATTTCCAAATAAGGTCACACAGTGAGGTGCTGAGGGAAAGGACTTCCAATATATGGATTTTAACAGGAGAAATTCAACTCGTAAGAGAGCCTCAACTTTGAAGCCAGTTTCTCTAGCTTCTGACAGCTTCTGCAAGGTGCAAAGTCTGTGGTTGACTTGGGAGCAGTCAGGAGGCAGGTCAACCCTGTCTGGCCACTGAATAAAGAGAACAAAACAGGCCCCAGGATTTCAGAAGGAGCTGGGGAGAAGGACTAGAAGAATCTTGGGGGACCCTCAATACCCAAGAGTACCACCAATCAGCTCAAGTCCTGGAAGGCCCTCACTATCATCTCAACTTGATGAGGTCCAGGGGGTTCAGCAAACAAGCGATCCCAGAGGCCGGGCCTGGAGAAAGACTGTACAGATGGGGAAGCAGAGACTCAGTGTCCTCAGGTACAAAATGAGAGGTGGCCCGTGGCACCTACACACCGTTCCCACTGTGGAAATCTATGCCATCAGTTCTAGATGGTAGCATCCTTTATACCTGATCTCCATTTGATAGACACTTGCCAAATAGCTGGATTGAGGAAGGAATAAGTGGGTTCATAACCATAAGGATAAGATGCAGTAACTTTCATTATAGTTAACTTATCTCCAAAATTAAAAAAAAAAGACCAAGAATAAATCTGGGTTAAAGATCATTGCCCTCTGGAAGTAGTTAAAATAGAATAATATCACAGCCATCGCAAAAGAGCGATGCAAACACACCAAGGGCCTAATTAGACCTCTGAATACATATGTGCACAGGTCCTACCAGAATATTTTTGCTTCAAAACACAGACCTCAGACCTCTTCTCCCCAACGAAGACCTATTCATCGCTGGAGCTTAGTTCAAATCCATTCCTCGTCATTGAGGATCCCAAACAATATACTGTGAGAAGCAATTATTTCTGGGGCTGAGAATTCTCCAGTTTCCACGTTCAAGCCCGATGTGAGTTCTTCCCAAAAAAAAACCGAGAAGCTACAGCCAAGAATACAATCAAAGAGAAGGACAACCTGTAATCTTCGCTTCCCCTTTGTACTTCAGGCAGCCGCTATCAGCATCAAAGCAGCCGAGAAAAAAAAAAAAAAACCCTGCAGATGGAAGCATCGAGCACACCTGTGTGGTGAGACATCTCCCAGAGAAATGAAAATGCCTTCCTTTAATGCCAGAGTTTAAGAAGAGAATCTCCTCAGAAAATGAGAGCTCAAAAGAAAGAAAGGGAAAGAGAAAGAAACGGGGAGAGAAGTTCACAGCCCCCAAACTAAATTTCAAACCACCACCACAAAGCAATATCCATTGAAGAAAAATCCAAAGAAAAAGCTATCCCCTGACAATACACCACAGCCCTCCAGACAAACAGGGAATCAGACGCCAGGCAGAGGTCCTGCACTTGGAGCGCAGAGTCCCCAAAGCCATCGCTAAGCCCAAAAGCAGCTGAGAAAGTGACCCGGGGAGCTGGCTCCGCTACACCTGCCTGGTGTCTAGAGGACATTCCCCATCTCATCGCAGAGTTTCATAAATCAGGTGAAAACAGGTCTGCAGTGAGACTTGGGGTGCGTGGAGGACAAGCGCTAATGGCAATTATTTAGTTTTAATAACTGGGTAATTGCTGACCGGAGCAGCAGAGGCCAAAAGGCCGATGCCTCTGCTTTGCCAAGAAAACCAAGGGTTAGGTGTTAACTGTATAAAATTAAGTGGACTGCTGCTCCGGTCATTTGTAATTGGGTTGTGCTGCCACATGATGTGGGGACAGACTATTTGGGTCAGGAGGCTTCTGGCAGATACACCTGAACAGAGCAGGTACAAACTTTGGTTGAGCTGTAATTGGTGGTAAAAAACTTCACTTGAAAAATAGCAGCTGTTCAGTGCTGGAGTGGGATAGAGGTCTGAGGATAATGGTTGATCTTGAACATGGACACAGACCTTGCAGCTTCAGAAGAAGCCGTGGGACTATCTCAGCGGGGACCTGAAAGCAGATGGAACTGTTAGGAGGTCAATTCATTAGCATTCCATCCCAGGAATCACTAGCTGGAAAGTCTGGAGGCTTCTCGCATGCAAAGCATAGAGCATGGACGTGCAGGATCCCAGCCCACGTGCTGCCAAAAGCTCTTGGAGACAGATACTTAGGTTACTAAGGGATTTGTCTCGAAGGTATTGATTGTCCTGACCACTCTTGTGGGGTGGGTGCCACCTGAGCTGCAGTTCCACGTGCAGCCTCCATACTAGATTCAGCCTTCCCTCTGGCTTTCTCCTCCCTGGGATGCTTTCTCAACTCCCATTCAAGACCCACCTGGTACCCGCCAAGTCTCACCTTACCTCTCCCTCACCCATCAAGAAACCCTGAAGAAGGCGCTCCACCCCTCCAAGCACTGCCTGCCCTTCACAGCTATTCATCCCTGCTGAACTTTTGGACCTTGGTCAGTTTCAGTTTCACAGCACCCTTAGAGATGATCCAGTCTGAATTTACAGATCAAAGTAAACCAAGACTGGGGAGGTAACATGGCTTCTGCAGACATTCTTCTGTTAATTTCTGTTTCATGTATGGGGATTTCATCCGTCCAATATGCTACATGTTTCTGATTTTCTCTATCACTCTGTGTTAACCTTTTATATGGAGGAGTTGACACAGAATTAGATTCTTTGTAAGTATCTGCCCAGCACTGACCCTGCCTTTGGGGATCTAACTCTAATCACAGCATTGTGATACTGAGAATGATACTCAGCTCCCTCTGGCCACACTGAGGAGGAGTCACACTATGGCCCAATAATTTTATAGAAGAGCAAACCACTTTGCTGAAGTTCTACAGTTAGCAGGCAACAAGGAGAGGAAGAGGGATTGGTCCCTCACCCTTAATACAGATTTGTCACCATTCAGATATGTCAGCCTCCTCTGGCTTTCTCCTCTCTGGGAATGTTTTCTCAACTCCCATTCAAAGCCCGCCGGGTACCTTCCAAGTTTCACCTTATCTCACCCTCACTAATCAAGAAACGTGAAGAAGGTGCTGAATAAGCACACCCACTGGATACACATATTTGCCAGCTTTGCATATGTAATGGATCCTTGAAAGTCAAAAAGACACTCAGTCCTTGCTCTTGAGGAACTTCCATACAGTGAGGAAGACAGACCATCATGAGGAGCACAGATCATTATGACTCCAATTACAAGTGTGATGACAGAGTAAACGCAAAAGAGTATCATTCTGGATCACCAAATGAAAGGCCATCTCTCCCTCGACTTACCAAGTTGCCCATAAACATCATTTGTCTGGCTTGACTACCTGCCAAAGCTGTCAATACACCTCTGCTTCTAGGTTTTTGCTCATGTCATTCTCCCTACCTGGAAAGTCCTCACTCCCATGTAAATCTAACTCATCTTTGAAATTCAAGTTTCAATTAGAACCCCAAATTCTTTAGGATCATTCTTTTCATCCAGGTTTTCCTTAACTATTTTACCACTTGCCTTCTGAAACATTTATTTGATTTCTTACATTTTTTAAAGATTTATTTATTCATGCATACAAGAACCGGGGTACAGGCCACATGCACGGGAGGGTAATAGGATTCACCAGAGATAAAGCGGGGAACTGAACAGGCAGACTGACTGAAATACACTGCTGAGGGGAACAGCGGGCAAGACAGGAGAGGTCCGCTGCGCCATGTGGGATTCTTGCCGGCTGGCTGGAATCGAACCCGTGCTGCAGAGGCTGCGGACAGCTTCACAGCGCTGCGCTCAACTTGCTGCACCACCAGGGGAGGGCTCTTACATTTTTTGTCCAATTCTTATTCTTATAAGATTCTCATGCAATCTTATTATTGATCTAAATTTTGAGTTCCTTAAGGATGGGTCCCAAGTGCTCTGCTCTAGAAAATTTACATATGGACACGTCTCAGCCTTGTGGCAGATGGTCAACATATTTCCTTGCAGAATGAATGCATGAATGAGTGAATGAATCAATGTACCATATCATTAGTTGTGTTTCAATTGTTGTGCCCTTCTTTCCTCCCTGTGGCACACAAACAATGTCAGATACTATATTAAGTCAACCAGAATGAGTTTACCTGCAATGTGTTAGCCACAGATCTCTGCTAAGATTTGCCAGGTTATTTCAACAGCACCTTTCTAATTTAATTTTTCCTTTGGCATACCCCTCCAACCACCCTTACTCCATCTGGATTATTTTAGTGCTTGGGGAAAGGAAGAAAATGAGTAAATAAGCTGGCAGGAACATGGTATAACTGTGGTTCAAATTGCCATCCTCTAATGAGTGGAATAAATCTTTAGCGATGTTAATAAACAAAATGCCAATATGTGGCCATGGAGGTCAGGGCCTTCCTTGCCTGGTAGGGTGCCAGCAAGGAATGATCTCTGTAATCAGTTTCCATTTCTCTATGAATATCCCAAGCTACCAGCAGTCTAGCTGGGAATCAATTCCTTGGTAACTTTCCATGTTTGAGCACAGGAAGCAAGAAAGCAAAACCATTAACCCAACACTGCTCTCAGCCGCCAAGTCCAGAGAAAAAGCTTCTCTATCTTATAAAATTTCCCCTATCTTCTCACTTTATAGCACTTGGAACCAGAAATGCCATGGAATCTTTCCCCCATGATTTTGGACTTGGTCTCTAACATTTACCAATGCAGAGTCCTGCCCTCTACAGCATGTAATGAACATGGGACAGGAGTCAATGACCGAACCTGATCACTGGTGGAAAAAAAGCTAGAGAGAGACTGACGAACTCAGCAAGTCTTCAGTAGAGTCTCAAAATGTGATGTCTTTTTTTTTTTATTATTGTTGAGGTAACTTTATTTTACAACACTACATATGATTTAGAGCAACAGGTCCATACCTCCTCAAATGTATGTCACCACATCACACCCAAATCAAAGCACCCTTATCCCTTTACCATAGACCACTGGGTCCCCTGCCTGCTTCATATTCACCCCTACCTGTCCCTCTAGTAGCCTGAATTCTGTAGTCTTATTTGTAGTTTAGTTTTCTCAGTTTCATGCCTTGTTTCCTCTATATTCGACATATAAAATCATCCCAGAGTAGTCTTTCTCCTTCTGAATCATTCCAACTTATTTCACTTAGCATAATCCCCTCCAGCTCATCCATGTTCTCAAGAATGACAAGATTTCATTTTTTTAAATAGCTAAGTAGTATCCCCATTGGCTATTGCAAACAATGCTCAATGAACATAGGAATGCAAATGTCACTTCCAATTGGTGTTTATGTACTTTCAAAAATTCCAAGGAAGAGAATCGCTGGGTAGATCTATTTTGAATATTTTGAGGGTTCTCCATACTGTTTTCCATAAGGACTAGAACAGTCCACATTCCCACCAACAACATATAAAGATTCCTATTTCTCTATACACACTCATCAAAATTTATTGTTTCTGGATTTTTTGATGTGGGCCATTCTCATGGGAGTGAGGTGGTATCTCACTGTGGTTTGATATGCATTTCCCTGATGATAAGAGAGGAACATTTTTTCTTGTGTCTGTAGGCCATTTGTATGTCTTTGGTGAAGTGTCTATTTAGCACTTCTGCCCATTTTTATTGGGTTCTTTGTTTTCATTTTATTGAGTTGCATGAATTCTTTGTAGATCTTGGACCTACATCCCTTGCTGGATGTACGATGTGCAAATATTTTCTCCCCTTCAGGAGGATGTCTTGACAACCTGAGTTTTAACAAGGGGCCCAGATGATTCTGATAGAGCACACCCAAATCGTGGGTCAGTAAACAATATATAACACCAGATAAC
Source organism: Talpa occidentalis (assembly GCF_014898055.3). Taxonomy (NCBI): domain Eukaryota; kingdom Metazoa; phylum Chordata; class Mammalia; order Eulipotyphla; family Talpidae; genus Talpa; species Talpa occidentalis. The sequence goes on from NW_023605194.1 coordinate 17,485,087, forward strand.
AACGCGTGCTTCTGAGTCTGGCAGGCCTAGATAGATGCAAATCCAAGCTCTACTTTTACTGCAAACTGGGGCAAGTTACTTAACCTCTGGGCAAGAATAACTTCTCCAAGAGTTGTTTCAAGGATTTAAGCACACAACAGAAAAACTAGCAGTGCAAGACCTGGTACATTGTAGAATTTTAGTAAATAAAAGCTGCCCAGTAAAGCCTCCAAACTGTCCAGCACAGTGCAAATTTCAATAAATCATACTAAGTCCTTAACATTAAGACTCTCTATCAAGATGTATGATTTAATCATACATAAATTCTCAATTAGAAAAAAGATTTAAAATTTGGGGTTTCTGAAAATATGCTCACCATGCAGCACAGAATTCTGCAGCTACAGATCAGGCTTGGGCTTTTATGCCAGTTATCTCTGAAGAATGTCACGATGCTGCTGCCTCATGACAAGGTGACATGGCATAAGCCCCAAGGACAATGGGGAATCCTCTGACGTCTGCTCTTAGAGGGATGAAAGTTGTGTCTTTTTTTTTAAGTAGTGGAATTGTGACTTTTTCTTTAAAAAAGCACTTCTATGTAGTCAGGTTGCTTTTTCCAGTAACTATAAAGTTAAAAGAAAAATACCGGATGGTCTCACTTATAGCAGGAATTTAGAAAACCTAAATAAGGGGCCAGGAAAAAGACTAATTATAATAAAGAAAAAATCAAAATCAACAAGTAACTATAAGCCAGAGACACACTATGGGAGCAGGGGAAGGAGAGAAGAGATTAGGGCCAAAATACGAGGGGTGGGAATTGTATGGACAATATAACCAAAATGAAATTGCATACATTGTGCAAAAATGAAAAATGATGTCAGAGTTATATAAAATAGAACAAAATATTAAAAATAATATATAATCCACTAAAAGAATATGATCATTTCTGTTTTTAAATAAAATGTGGTAGGAATAGCAAATGAGTTTAATATCACAATATCAGTAAGTTTTTCTGTCAACTCCAGTAAACACTATTTTGATTATTATAAAAACAAAACCTACAAAAGGATCTGTCACCTGTCCTTGTGCAGACAGATATAATTTCTGAATGGTATCAGACCCATCAGAGCTTCATGTTGCTTTTCTGTTTCTTTGGGAATGAGCTCCGCAGAGTCAGTCTTTTCTATGGGGCTCTTGAAAATATGTATTTAATACTTGATTGTGGTCTGTTATAGAAGGACGCAGGAAGAGCCCGGTGGAACAGATGCCGGGTCAAGGTGTGGGGGCGGGGATGGAGCTTCCATGTCCTCTCCTCTGGGCACGTCACCCTCCCAGCATCCCATGTGTTCACCAGCCCAGAGGCTCTCTGAAGCACTTCTGTTTGGGTTTTTATAGAGATTCCATATATAGGCTGAGCTGATTAATCACTGGCCAGTGGCGACTGAGTCCATCTCTAGCCCCCTCCCTTCCCTGGAAATCAGAGCGTTGCACTCACACTTCAAACTTTAATTCAGGGTTGGTCCCTGCCAAGTGAGTATCTTTTAAAAGCACATTTAGAAGAAGCAGAGGGCAATACCATCAACAAAGGCACACATTAGGGTCGTTCATATACTTCTAGTATCAAGGTAATCATTTGTAAGAATTGGGAATTGAGCTCTTGATAAAGTGCTGCTATCATCAAATGCTTGCATTTTTCCTGTTCTTGCTTTTTACACACCTTTCAAATTCAATGCATCTTTCAGAAGCCAGGCTTAACAGAAACTTACACGGAACTTCAGTACACAAGTTCCCCTCTTGACATAACATGGCCTAGCCACTCACCATATCTATATATCATTTTTCCTTTCATATTTCTTGGCAATAAAATTTGCTGGTAAATATCATCTAACTGTTCTCAAACAGGCTCTGATTCCTTCCATCAAATGGATCCCTAACTCTTAATTTAAAATATTAGAAGTGGGGCCTCCCCTGGTGGCGCAGGTGGTTGAGCGTAGTGCTGTGAAGCTGTCTGCAGCCTCTGCAGGCTGGTTCAATCCCAGCTGGCCAGCGAGGGTCCCACTTAGTGCAGCAGACCTCTCCTGTTGTACCCGCTGCTCCTCTCAGCAGTATATTTCATCAGTCTGCCTGTTCTGTTCCCTGTTCTGTCTCTGGTGAATCCTCTCACCCTCCCACGAACCTAGCCTGTACCCTGGTTCTTGTATGTATGGATAAATAAATAAATCTTAAAAAAATATAAAAATAAATAAATAAATAAAATATTAGAAGTGACCTAAACCTTTTCTGTGAGGGAAAGTCAAATAAAAATTACATGGATAGATTCACCAGGGTTATCAAAAGTTAGTGCCAGATTTTTAAATGATATTTAGCTAGGTATAGCATTTAATTAAAAGGTCAGTCATTAAATACTTACATTATCCAATAAGTGGACATACTCCTATTTGAATGGCTATTTACTAGAAAGAGTTTAATAAATTATTTTTGGAGTCAAAGTCCCCATTTTCAGGAAGAATTTTTTTCTTAAAACTGTCACTGAATTCCACAGCAAACTGTTCCTACGGTTTAGTTAAAAGATCAAAGACAAACAACTATCTATAGCTATTCAAAAAAGATGAAAAATATTTAAGTTCTCTATTTTTAAGCCAACAGAAACTATCCGAAACTCAACCGTAACTGATTATATACTGCTTCAGCGTACTCTCTAGTATCTTATTTTTGACATGCAATATTCATATGAGAGAATTAATCCCACTTAACAGAATAAAATGCTAGCGAAAGGAACCTGTATTTCAATCACTCAGCAGATAAAGCAGCAATCACAATGGAACAATGAGAGAGATCTTATTCTCAAAAAATGGAAAAGGAAGATTTAATGAGTCTATGAGCAGAGTGCAAAACCAACTCACAGTGAAATTGTGAGATGATTTAAACTTGCTCTTAAAATCTACTTTTTAAGATCAACCCTCAATGGTGGTCACCCCTCCCCAAGTTTGTCAAAGATCTCACTGAACTTGGCTCCAAAATGATCTTTCTTTTCTTTTCCTTAGCACAAAAAAATTTAAGACCCACTGCTGTGTCGAGTTGGAGATTTTAGAGAGAAATATCCAAAAATCTAATTCCTGCTAGAATTAAACCATTAACCATGATTTAACATATAGCATTTTCATTAGCATCTACATTTTTTAAGTGAGAGGATGAGGACTTAATTCAATTGAAATTCCAGTCACCAGATGAAGATGTTATGGGAGAATATGAGAGAATAGCTCTGGATGGCAGCCACCTTCACTTCCCTCCTCCTAGCACCCTTTTTAAATGGGCAGTCACACAGCTGTAAATTCACTTTCCCTAAAATGGGATTATTATAGCTTGTTCCATCATTGAATATCATGAATGAAAGGGCTCCTAATTCTAGTCTCTCATTTCACAGTTGAGAAAACTAAAGACCACAGTCATTTAATGATCTTCCCCAAATCATACAAGTTACAGTCACATCTTAGTCACTAGCTGTGCTTTCTAAGGGCTTTGAAGAAATGGATGTATTGCTATACTCCTCTGCATTTATTTAAACTTTACATCCAATCAATTCCCAAGTTTTGGGTTATCAAGAAAACAGCAATAGCCTCCAAAATAGTATCACTGATTACAGACTGGTATATCTCTTGTATGGTGATGAGAATCCCAGTTACCCAAATGTTTAGTTTCCCCATTGGAGGATACACCATTAATCTACAGGACTGTCTCTTCAGATTTATTCTACCTGGACTTCCAGCCTAAGATTGTTAATTTCCCATGAATGAGATTTCAAATACCTCCAAGAAAACTCATCTCATGACTGGACATTCCTATTAAGAAGTTATTCATTATTTTGAATTAAAATCTGTCTCCCTGTGGCTATGACAGATTAGCACCAGTCCTGTAACTTAATAACTTAGTAATATATTACAACCCGAATATCTCTTGTATTTGACACCCCTTTTTCTATTGAAAGGCTGCTATCACACCTCTACTTTATCTTCACTTTCTGTTTTCCATATTAATAAGCCCCAATTTCTTCAAAATTTCCATATATGGCATGGCTTGAATGGGGTCTATGTCTCATACATGTTTTCCAATCTATCCAAGTCCTATCATGCCTTCATAATAATAGAAATAATACAAGCTAAAATATTACAAGCTCAATAGTACAAAACATCCCCATTCTCATTATATTCTATACATCTATTAACAAAGATCAAGGTTTCGTGAGCATTTTGGCTTATTATTTCAGAGCTGACTCATAGTGAAACTTAAGCTTACTGTTTCCCAAGCCATTTAATAATATTTCACTCATGCTGCTAATTCTTTGAAACATATCCCTCATCCGATTTTGCAGTTTAATTTTGGGATTTGTAGATCTTTACATTAATCCCTGCTACATTTGTTCTGTTAGACTTGGCCTAGATCTCCAGTCTATAAATATCATTTTAGATCCTGTTTCTTTCTTAGTATTCACTGTCCCTTCTGCCTTTGTATTATTTGCTCATTGGATGAATTTGCCATCAATATCTGTCCTGATCACAAGAGAGAAGACAGGACCAAGGACAGTGCCTCTCAGGCTGTGGCAGGAAGTCGAGCAGGCACAGGATCTTTTGAGAATGATGTGATCAGTTATCATTCCATTCTGTTCCCTTACATGAAAACATATATTCACATTGCTCACAATACGATCACAAGGAAGTTGTTCAAATATGTTGCTGAGATGTCTTCTGCTGGTGTTATTTTTTTCTCACCTAGCAAGTTAGTGAGCCTTATAGAAGTAGTAAGCTTTATGCTAGCATAAATTGCTGGCATCATCCTCATCATATCCCAGTGATCACCTCCTCCTCATTATTTTAATATGCCCTCTTAAAATCTTGCCCAGAGTCATTTTCAAAGCCAATGCTCCAGGGTTGTGACATCCATCATCCAACATCTATTTCCTATTTGAGCTTCCTCTGTCTTTAACAGAGATCTCCTAGATAATGTCTTTAAGTCCTAGCATGAAACTCCTCCATGATAGAAGGACTGAATTTATTTAGTTCAATGTGATTTCTAGCGAAGTCTCTTCACATGCCTTACGTGACTTTTCTGATTTTTCACTTACACAAATTCCTTCTGAAGACAAAATTAAAGTGGGAACTGATATACTCTGCTTCTTCCTTGTCACCATTGCACTAAAGGACCTCCCTTGATAGCCTTGTTCCAAATATTTTAAAATATCTCATTCTTGAAATTAGAGCCATTTTCTGAAAATTCAAGTATTCCAAAATTTGACCTTCTAAACTATTCTTTTAGGTCAGTGCCACCCACAATTTTACATTAGAATACAGCTTGCCTACATTCTTATATATTTCTCTAAAAAATTACCAAAAATGAAGTCATATAGTCATTTTAATAAGTTAATTTTTATCATTTGTTAAGTTTCAAAAATCAATCTATTATTTTCATTGTTTCCCATGGGATCTGTAATTACAATCAGACAATGCCAGCTCAGGAAATACCAATGAAATTATGACTAAAAAAAATAAAATTTTTCCATGTAAAAATCAAAGAAAGTAAATATCATCTAGGTCAAAATTAAGCAAAATAATTTATGAGCATCTATAAAAATCGAAAGTAGAATAGTATAATAGGGAGGAGTGCTGACTTCAGGGTTAGACAAGTTGAATTCACACGCTTTTATCATGTCATAGTAGGTGTATAATCCTGAGAGTTACCTCCTCTTTCCAAGACCTTATCGCCCTCATTTATGAGGTAAGAATAATCCTACAACTCACTGTTTATGGAACTGGGAAGATTCAATGAGAAAGAAGAAATTAATTTCTACAGTTATTGACATACAATAAGCACCTACTAAACTCTACAGTATTTTATATGCTCCCATTTAAAAATCCATCTTTATTTTTTTTATTTTTTTAAAGATTTATTTATTTATGCATACAAGAACTGGGGTACAGGCCAGAGGTGCGGGGGATGAGAGGATTCACCGAGACAGAGTGCGGAACAGGAGGAATGACTGAAATACACTGCTGATGGAAGCAGCGGGCGAGTCAGGAGAGGTTTGCTGTGCCATGTGGGTTGCTCCCTGGCTGGAAATTGAACTCATGCTACAGTGGCTGAGGATAGCTTCATAGGTAGCCTCTTAACCTCCTGTGCCACAAGGAAGGCCCCAAAATTCATCTTTAATAGTGAACATTTAGGCCAAAGATGTCCTAATTTTAAGGGAGCATAAAATATGAGGTAGATATAAATAGACTGGGAGAAAAGGAACTAGGAAAATAGCTGATACAGAAGTCACAATCATGTTAAAATTAATAAAGTCATCTCTCAATCTGGTTCTGAGCTTGTACTGTAACCTCAAGGACAAGTTCCTTGAAATTTGCTTCTTTGTCACTGAAGTGTGCATATGCATGTGCACACACACACAAAGAGACACACACATACACACAACATACCTTACACAGAGTGAAATACTCGGTAAGTCCTCTACACCCATGCTTGGTTATTGACTGAGCAGTGTGATCTCAAATTTGAAAAACAGTAAGTAAAATCACAGCTCTCCAGGTTATGCACAAATGAACTCAAATACAGATGCAGCAGGTCATACATGCAGGTCTCTCCCAGGGACCTGCCTGGTCCTATGAAGCAGTGACCTCTCCATGGCTGTGTTTTTGCTTCATGACCCTTCACTCACAGAAGATTGTTTAATGGTGGATGCCAGACTACAGTCTGAAAACTGGATTCTCTCTTTGAGGGATCTGTTAGGTATCCAGCCATATTATTGCCACGGTCTAGAAGGGTCTACAAACTCTTTGCTCCACCCTATCTTTGAGCCCCAGCTCCCTAATATGTCTACAATACTTTAATATCTTTCCAACAAAAGATATTAAGTAAATTCTTGTGTAAGTAAATTCTAACTGGTTTCTACTGTCTTTGATTTAAAAAAAAAAACTATTCTAACAGTGAGAAAAATAAAAAGAAATAAGACTAGTTTCATCAGTTTGGCCCTGCACACGGTTGCTCATACTTTGGCTGATACAAGCAATCAAAACAAGATCTAATTGTTTACTATTTATTCGTACAGGCCAAATGGGACACAGTAAAGTTATTTAGGAAAGAGATTATGGAATCATGTCGTCAAGATCCACAAGAGCTTCTAGACTTTAGACTCAGCATAAAATCAGCGAAAAGCCAAAATGTGCCAAAAGAAATATTTTCTGAGAAGATTCATTAAAACTTCATGGCAAACTTATGCACCAGCACTGACTAATGCTATGTGTTATGCATTGACTCATCTAATCCTCACAACCCTGGGGTATAGAACTCCTATCAGGCCCCTGGAAAGATGCGGACACTCAGGGAACGAGAAGCGAAGTGCTTTCCTGTGGTTCCATGGCCAGCAAGTGGCAGATCCAGGCTCAGCCCCAAAGTTCTTTAGTGATGACTGTGTAATCAATCAGAATCAGGTGGAGTCTTACACCTGATTGTGTTGACTACAGCTTGAACATCATCATTAATTGAGGATGACAGTCTCATTAACTCAGTTTCCTGTAAAATCTTGCATGGGAAACACCCTTGAAACCTCCCAACTCACAGAAACCCAAAACTTGCTGCCATGTCTATGGTGCAAATGAAACATCACTCCTTCAACCTCCATTAATATTATGGTTAACTTTTCTTAAACAAGTGAAACACAGTTGAACAGGGACAGAAGTACAAAGTGGAAAGGCAAAACTATCTTGTGGGCATTGTTTTGCATTTTCCCTGTGAACTTGTTATTCACTCAATAGACATTTACTGATGGGTCACACATACCAGGCACTATGCTAGGCACTGAGGACAGTCCTGGGGGTGCCTCTCTTGTGGGACATGAACCCCCAGAGTTATAGCATGTATGCACAGTGCAGCAAATTCTGGCATACTGAATAGGTATCTGGTTATATTCAAGCACTAACCTACACATTGCATGGGGGAAGAATTTCTTGCCTCCCTACAATCTACAAGTTAGGTCAGCACTCACTGCTTCTCCAGAAAGCTCACATGTCCATCAGAGAATTCCCCCAGCATTTCAAAAGGACTCACTCTCCTATAATAGAAGTATTTGCACATGTGACCATGTTGTTCATCTGTCTTAACAGATGTTAGTGCTCAATAAACTTTTGTTGATGGACACCTTAGGGTGGCCTATTACCTTCTACCATCCCCTAGAAATGAAAAGCAGGAAAGGGTACACACTTTGAGCATCACCAGTCCACTGGCAGAGTTGGATTTGTCTGAAATCAACTTTCCTTCTGTCTTCTTTACAGCAACTCTACCCTTTGGGAGGTGGCCAGCCAAAGGGTACAGACTGAGCTCCAGGACAATGGAGCGCAGTTACCTGGAAAACACATGTCTGGCACTGACTACCTCACTTGAGGTCTTCAGCCACTGGGGAAGAAGTACCCCACTTGTAGAGGAACAATGTAGATTTGAATTCACACAGACCAAGAGTCAAATTCCAGCATCTCTACCCAGCAATTTGTAAATTTCTCTGAGACTCAGTCTTCTCATTTTACACCTTATTGCACAGACTCATCCTGAGGATAAAATGAGGGTCACACAATGGAGAGGCTAGTGCTTAATAGATGACAATAAATATGAATAGCCCAGCCCTGGACTAACACAACTTGTCCTTCCAAAATATATTTACCCTTCTAGATATTTTAGAACCTAGTTTTTCTATCTCCTCCATTCTCATCTTGCTAAGTTGGTAGGCTTTTAAACATAGGTGTGACAAGAGGAAACAGCTGTGAGATACAAATGTTTAAAAAGGAAAACCACATCATTAATTGAGGATGACAGTCTCATTAACTCAGTTTCCTATAAAATCTTGCATGGGAAACTCCCTTGAAACCTCCCAACTCACAGAAACCCAAGGCTTGCTGCCACGTCCATGATGCAAATGAAACATCACTCCTTAAACCTCAACTAATTTCATGTTTAACTTTTTTTAAACAAACCGTAGCAAATACTAAGTGTAGCTAATCATTCCCTGATTCCTTTGGTATTCATTGTAATAGCACTAATTACAATAAACACATTCGGAATTAATGTGCATGTCATATGCATATATCAATTCTGTTCTAATTTGCCATTGATTAACGCCCGTGAAGTGAGCAACGAGTCTCCAGTGTTAGCACACCACTCACGTCTTCGGCAGCACAGTCTTAAAACCATCCCAGGCAGGCAACACCAAACCAGCAGCCTGCAGAGAGGCAAAGGCAAGAGGGAAATCGGAGGAAGAAGATTCTGCTTGTCTTTCTCTGTGTTCATGACACATTCTGGGGGTGCAGACAGAGGCCAGATTCCACAATCCCAGCAGTAGAAAATACTAGTGTGAAAGAAAATTAGATTTGGGGGTTAGAGCACCAGCTTTAGAAACAGACCTGGTTTCAAATCTTGGTTTTGCCCCTAATTAACTAGATTTTTTTAAGCAAGTCACTCAATGTCTCTAACCTTCACAGGCTTCATCTGTAACAATGGAGATAATAATATGTTCCCCATTAGACTGCTGTGAGGATTATATAAGAAAAAAAGTCTTCGCTATTCTTGGCATTTTTTGTTTTAATAGAGAGCAGCATTATTATAATTAATGATAATCACCATTATTACAATAAAAAATTACTATTATATATTAGGAATCTCATCTGTGGGATGCACTGGAGTAAATATCACCCAACTGGCCCAGAGTGTCAAAGATCTCAAGGGGGAGACTGGACAGGGAAAACAAAGATATTGCTGATCATCTATTCATTTTCAATTGGGGGCTTTTTCCCCAAGAGACTGTTTTAGAGAATTGGATTTAGAGAACAGGAACAGAGTGCTGGAGAAAGAGAAAAAGCTCTGGAGTGAGAAGGTTGTTCTGTTACTACCCTCCCAGCCACCATGTACAAACCCACCAAGCTTTTAAGAACTGTCATCTTAGTTTGCGATATGGAGATGATAATATCCACTTCATAATGCCATAAGAACCAAATGAGGTGATGAATGTCATAAAAGTAAAAGCATCATTATGGTAGTCTATTATTATTATTAACTTAATCATCATCATCATCATCATCATCATCATTATCATCATCATCAAAATCATCATTAGTGAATGAAGTTTTAGGAAGCTTATTCTGAAATTCTTTTCTCAGAGCCCTAGCCTTTAAACTCAGTCCATAATAAAGCATGCTTTTGTCTTCCTGTTTCTGACGCCTCTTCCAGGCCCTCATGTCCACCTCTGTACAGACCGGGCAGGTCTCCTGTATTCCCTGCCCCCGTGCAGTGTCTCACAAATGCACATTCATGTGCACCAGGGGGCTTAGGGAAGATGTGGATGGCTCAGCACAAGTGCATCCCCCTCCCATCCTGAGATTTCACTCTCACTAATCCCGACTTATAGAAGAGAATGTCTGGGGCACAGTTGCAGGCATCCAGCTCCTGACCTATACGCCCAGTGATTTATTTGGTCAAAGAACCCTTAGCAGAGGATGAACGTCTCTCACAGAATATTTCCCACCTTGCTACACCATTCAAACATTAAGCCCATGAGACCAATGACTAGAGAGACCATTTGCACAAAGACGACTTTTATATTTGTACACTAGCATATGGTTAAGTGCTGAAATAAATAAACAGCCTGGGAAGTCCTTCACTTCTGATCAGGTCCCACCTGCTTCTCCTGCCTCTAGCATAACCAGCACTGTCTCCTGACCGGTACCATTGGCCTGTGCCCGGTGCCTCCAAGAGCTGTCCACTGCAGAATGATGCTCAACATCACCTGCTGACTGGCACCACTGGCCTGTTCCTGTGCCACCTCTAGAGTTGTCTCCTGCTGCTTTTGCCTCCAGCACTGCCCAGCCCAGAAGCTGCACTGCTGCTACTAACTGCTGCAGTGCTACCTCAGCAGTGCCACCTGGATTGCCTCTAGTGGCTACTGTGATTGGTTCCTGCTCTACTTCTTACATGTTTTGATCATGATAAGAAATTCTATACAGAAATCAAAGGATCCTTTGCATCTTGTTAAAACTAATGCATACTAGCCTGGTGTGGTCCAAGCCATTCATCTTCACCATTAAACATACTGTGTCTCCTCACATACATCCTACACAAAGAAGTACCAAGCAGAATATTGTTTGACAGTTGAACATTATTTGCACAGAACCTGCAAATTGTCATGCAGAAATCCTGGAGTCCCGCATAAGTGAGTGAATTCCACATCTTATTTTGATTGACTTTTTAATGGAAATCCACTCAGAGGAATGAAGTGACTCTAGAATGAATGTGGCAGATGTAGGAGGGAGAGCTGATCTCACCTGCCCCACAAAAAGGGCAACAGTGACTCAAGAGTCCTCCAGGTGCACTGAGAAACTTTACAGTCAGATGCTTGAGGAGAGTCTCAATTTAAAAGCATTTGTGACCAAGCTCCAAAAGCCACTGGCACAGTTACTACTTCAATGGCCCTAATCTGCGAGCTGTGAACACAGCACTCGTCTAAGGTGCCTTGCCTCTTTGGTGATAGAGACGGACTCAAAAGCCTTTTCATCTGTCCAAAGTGCTTTCAATTTTCCTAGAAAAAGAAAATCCAGAAACTGAGCAATTTGGTCAGCCTTATGAAAGAACAGGAACCAAAAATAAACATAGGCCAGAGATTCTGAAGATTCAATTCTTTTGCTGATCTATTGCAAAGACCCATTTACGATTATACAAACACAGCTTCTGCTTCACCTTCTTGAGCACTTGGAGAGAGAGGGCCCAGATGGTCTTTCCATTTGTCCCCAGTGTCTTGACATCTCTCTGTTACAGAAGATCTGGGTTAACATGGCCTTGTGGTAGATGAGCTCAAAGTGCCTTTGCCTACACTGAGCGAGAGGTTAAAGTTCTCTGCGCATAGGTCTAGTCTAGATCCAGCCTTGGTCAATGGCTTTCTCATGTCTTCTAATGACTTGCAGAGTTACAGGTGTGTGAATGCCCTGCAGAGCCCACCAGAAAATCCAGAGACATTTTCCAAGCATGTGCCTTGGGGTCCCCTAGTTTCTCTTCTGGCCGTCTCAGCTGGAAGGTAAAAGTTAGCTGAATAGGCTAGGAGTGTTTGCAGGAAATCTTCCTGTGTATCTGTACACCTTGAGTTTCGGGTTCCAAGTCTCAAGGGAAGATAAGCAGTTGCTGTCAATTTGGAACCATGTGCTAATCTCTGGAAGAAATCAAATCTGTAGAAAGTGAGGATTTTCCCGGACTGTGATCTGAAAGCCTTTTCGCCTTTCAATGCTTCTGAGAGTTTCCACCTATTTACACTCACAAATGTGTCTGTCTCAGAGTCTTTGCTTCTGCTTTTCTGCCCTGGGACACCAGGAGACAGTGAGAACATGGAACCTCTAAAGATCTGACATAGGAAGCTACAGTAGCTGAGATAAAAGTGATTACAAAATTACAACATTGCAATTTGGCCACAGTCCCCTCAAAAAGATATGTAAACTCTGTCCAGAAAGAAAACCCCACAAGTTCATATATTCTCAAGTTCTCCTGGTATTACCAGGTGTTGCTACATCCATGAACTGATGCTTCAGGATGAATCAAGAATCTGTTTCTGGAGAATATCTGGGATGGATCAACCCAAAATGTCATGGATGTGAGGGTGATTTGTGAATAAAGAAAAAGTCATCACATTAAAAGTCTGAACTACCAAGCAAGAAAGATCATGAATAACTAAACCAAGTTTCCAAATGAAAAAGCCAAAGGAGGGCTCAGAAGTGGAAACATTTTGAAGGGAAAAGAAAAAGTTCACTCATAAGGAATACAAGGGAAACAACTTGAGAAAAACTCAGCCTCCAAACAGAGAATATAACTAATTGGATACCAGGCTACCAAGGCACCCAAGTCCTCCAAGGAGCCCCCTCTCCCTCCCTGCCCCCCAGTACCCTCAATTGCAGATTTCTAGGGTTTTTTCCTCATTTGGTTTTAGCCAACCCTTTGTTTTCTTTATATTCCACATGTAAGTGACGCTTATCCAGAGTAGACATGCAAATGGCACCCAGTCACATGAAAAAATGTTCATCTCTTGTCATCAGGGAAATGCACACCCAAACCTCAATGAGACACCATGTCACCCCCGTGAGAATGGCCCACATAAAAGCCACCAGAGCAACAGATGTTGGCAAGGAGGTGGGAAAAAATGAACTCACATACACTGTTGGTGGGAATGCAGACTGGTCCAGCCCTACAGAAAATAGTACGGAGGTTTCTCAAAATATTAAAACCAGATCTACTGTATGGTCCAGAACTCACTGTTTTTAATAAGCCACCTCAACATTCATGGCCATATTCCTTTTTCTCTTTCCACTTTTGAAGTCAGACTCCAAACACTCTGCCTTCTGAACTCTGCCCAGTCAATTCACAAGAGAGTCTGGTTGAAGGGAAATAAATGGCTGTGTTCGGTGATGACACCCCCAGGCCTGAGGCCCAGGAAATCAAGCATTCAAGAATCAGCACACTCGGCCGGAACCACCATTTGCCCATAAGTCATCCAAATGACCAACACAAAAGATGGAGGTGAGGCCCAGCTACAGGTGCTCAAGGCCTTTTAGAAGGCATGGAGTTGTTTCTTTGGCCACATCCATGGGAATTTATGAGAAAGGTGATAATGTAGACATCAAGGGGATGGGCACTGTTCAAAAAGTAACACCTCACACGTTACCATGGCAACGCTGGAAGAGTCTACGATGTTACCCAGCATGCAGCTGGCATTGTTGTAAACAAACATGCAAAGGGTAAGATTCTTGCCAGGAGAATGAATGATCGTATTGAGCATAGGAAGAACCTAGGGACCGAGACAGCTTCCTGAAAGTGCAAAAGAAAGTGATCAGGAGAAAAAGAAGCCAAAGAGAAAGGGACTTGGGTTCAGCTGAAGCTCGAGCCTGCTCCACCCAGAGCAGCTCACTTTGTGCCCTGAGCTGCTGGGGCCCACGCCCTGAGAATTCATGGCACTGTAGGTGTGGGAAAAAAAAAGACCTCTAGACTACAAAAATGTTTCCCTTTGTTGATTAAAGTGTGGTGTGCACTCTTCCAAAAACTACTTAAGGAAAAAATTAGAATTACAACAACAAATTCAGTCCTGTCGGAGGACAATTAAGAAGGCTAGCCGGTTTGTTTCATAAGCAGGTTCCCAGGCAACCCAAGGATGACAGCTGTTTAACACCAGCCCTGGGGGATGAGCAGAGATGAAAGAGAGAAAAAGTTCAACCAAGCCCCACTCTGTTATTAAAAAGAAGAAAAGAGAGAGAGAAAGACGCAGATATTTGACTTCTCCTTGACCTATTACTGTATTGTGCTTGGAAAGCTGTATTTTTTTTTTTCATGGGGGAAGGATTGGTCAGATTAGAGGAAAAGAGGTCACTTTTTGAAAGAAATGAAAACTGGCAACATTAGTGAGCAGAGCAGAACAGAACAGGTTCCAAGAAACCTGAGGCCTGGCTGGAACCCAGGGCATGTGCAATAACTGTATCCCAAACAGAAATCCTTATCGGAATGCTCATCCACAAAGCCGACTTCAATTGCTGTCTTTTCATCTCAGCAGCCACCAACAGGCCAGAAACTCAGCAGCAGCTTTCATTAATTTCCGCTATCACTGCTGATCTTGAAGCCTTAGCCAGGAAGGGAGCCAGGGGCTTTGTTTTTTTCATAGGTAATTTACAATTACAAAGGCCAGTTTCCTTGAACCCTATGGTGGGCCGAAAGGGGCTGGAGAGCAAGCGTCTATCTCTCCCAAAGAAACAAAGAAATTGGTTAAAGGGGCAAAAAAAAAAAAAAGAGCCGATGAGACTTCCTGAATGCCCCAGCTCAGGCTCCAGCCAGAAATAAACATGAGAAATAATGAAAGTCCTAAAAGTGAACAGCTGAGGATGCATCTCCGGCTGCATTTGGGGGCTGCTCTCAAAAGCCACCTGGAGTTTCCTGAATCCCAAGTAATAACTTTCAAACTATTTCCTAAGCCAATTTTTGAGAGCCCTGAATGGCTGGCATAAGTGCCAAGAACAATGCAGTGACACAGCTTCTGGGGAGCAGCCCGGCCCCCCATCTGGCAGCAGCCACCAGGCAAGTGAGTCACGTGAACTGAACGGAGTGCAGGGTGGAGGAGGGGACCAGCCCTGGGGAGCCCTTCTCTTTCTCACAGTTCTCCCCTGAACACTGAATGCATTCTGGGGAATGCATTTCTAAATTGAAAACACTTTCTGTAAGGGTAGATATTTCTATTAAATGCAAAAATATTTTTAAAGGAAGAGAAATCTTACTTGCCAGGCATATGAATAATTAGTAACAGGTCCTGCATATATGTCCTCTCATTTAATACTCCAATCACATACCCAAGGTCAGTGCTGTTTATAATCTCTGGTGATCAGAGAGGTTAAATCATGTAGTGAAGGTCAAGAAGCTATAAAGGGCCCCAGTTGGGATCAAACCCAGGTCAGATTGGCTCCATCCAAAGCCTACAGATGTGCTTTTCACTGCACAATGTGGTCAAAGGGTCCTTAGCAATATTAGCACAGGCTTCGGGGCAGGATATCAAGGGTGAGTCCCTCTGCCCACGTGTGGCCTCCTCCTGATTTAGCCTCACCATGATGGTTGCTAAGGCAATCACACTCAAATGTAGCTGGCCCCCACAGACTCAATAAGAGCTGTTCCAGAGATCCTGTACTCAGGCACAGTGTCTGTATTCTGGCTGTTTAATAACTGCTTCTTGGGGAGAAAGGCATACTCTGTCTCCAAAGCTCTTTCAGTCTACTCTGGAAGATGGAAACAAGGTCAGCTCTCAGTTTGTCTTTGGTGCCTGAGCTTTCTCCACTTTCTCTGCCTATACCCTCTTCATTCTCTTCTTCACCTCCAGGGACTCCAGGTTAGCTCGCTACTGTAATTTCTCCCAAAGCTAACAAAATTAAAAGACCACAGAGAATTCATACTAAAGTGTACAAGACTACAGATATTCCTCCTGATGGTGAGATGGTAGAACAGTTCAGATCTAATGGTAAAAATTACTACCGCACCATGGACTAAGAAATGGGACATATTTCTAATAAAGAGTTCTTTCTAGCATCCCTGAAAACAAACCACAAATACATATTTTTGCATTTTAGATTAAACCAACCCATTACATAATACTTGCATACATATGCACATGTGCACATGCGCACATGCATGCAGAGAGACACGAATAACTTAAAAATATTAACTTAATCCAACCACAATATACTGTCTATCATTGCAGAAGGGACTATGGGTAGGTAGGACTCCTGGACCCTTAGGAAACCTCTAACCCATTTAAGCACAGCCAAACATCTAAACACATCCTTGGGGAACAGCACAGCTCCAGTCCTATGGTTTGAAGGGGCTCCTGGAAAAGAGCAGTCCATGTAAATGGGCTTAGGTTTTGCAGGCTTGCTCAGCAAGAGGGCTCCCCTCCTCCTCCTCCCACCACAACACAGGGATTAAGAAAATAAAAACTGAACCTTCAGACATGTTGGCAAAGTCCCAAACCTGGTGCTTCCCAAGAGAAACTGAAGAGGAAAGTCTGCAAAGCTGCTTTATTTAAACACAGAAGCTGTTGGAGTTATATGAAGACAAATCTCTGATCCCATATTTCTTAAACCTAACTCAATATGCCCTAAGACTTGATGAATGAATGAATGAATGAACAAATGAACAATAGAAAAGAGGACAGACATCAAGCATAAGGAGCTCACTGGGTCTGTGGCCCTCCCTATCTCAAAACCCCTGGAAGCATCAGAGAGGTTCATGGACTCCAGAGCATTTTCAATAATGCAATAAAGCATTCTGCAAGTTCAAGGGTTGTTATTCTCTTGCAGACACCCATGACAATCCACAGCAGTTCCTGTAGGGAAATTGAATCCATCCCTGATTAATCAGCCTGTTTTCTGCAGGCTGATTGTAGCCTGACTTGCCTCCCCTCCGGCTCCCGGGCTCTTTCGTCTGTTTGATGCTCAGTCCTTCAACCTTCAGATACTGGAGCCAGGAGTGGGGACCGAAGGAGACCCTCCTTCTTCCTTGTAGCCTCAGCCTCATGGGGTGCAGTAACTCCTTACCCCTATGCCCATCTTCATTATGGTACACCAGGCTGTAGCTAGAATGCCCACATGAAGCTCTTAACAGCCTCTCCAGATGTCAAAGCAATGCTGTGACCCCACCTCCCTTGCCAATCCTGTTTATTAGTCCAGTTATTTATTTTCAGGGAAGTGGAGAGATCGCTCTGCTCTGCAATAGGTATGTTTTAGCCGAGGACAAGGCTTGTAAGCAGTGGGAGCAGCAGCATGTCCTCAAAAGCAGAGGTTGATCTGAGTTAAGGAGACTGAGCTAGGAGCTCATTTGGGGGGCACACTGGCATCTGGCATTTTGATTTCCGGCAGCAGAGCCTGGCTCTGAAATTCTCCTCTCACTAGCATCTATCATGATCTTTAAAAGCAGCATTGTACTGGAGTGACTCGCCCTTCAAACACAAGCACCACAGTTTGGGAACATCATGTCCAGAGATGACAGAGAACACTGATGTAACAATAGCCCTGACCTCATGTTTCTCCATTTTTCTCTTTGTGTCCAGAACGTCTGCTATTCAGCCTCTCAGCGAGCATAATTCCACTATAGCAAAACAATATTGCATTTTATTATAAATGTGTCAGAGCCCATTGTTGAGTCCTTTCTTGCTTTCTTTGTATATGTCGGGGCCCTTCTCTAGTATGCATTCAAGATGGATATATTGAGAGACAATTAAACAAGTCAGCAGTAGTAATAGAAGGTGGTGTTCTGACCTGAGACATGCTGGAGCAAGCTAAGAATGCTTGAGCACTTGCTGTGACTACTAAGGGTAATATGTCCATAATCTCATTTAAACTTCCTTATGACCCTAAGAAATATCCTTCAGGATTGAAGAACTGAGGTTTAGAGACTTGAACTAATGTGTTCAAGTTGATGGCATGGCTGAGATTTGAATCCAGGGCTCTAACTCCCAAGCCCTTGGGTAGGAGGGGGCACCAACACATCCCTAAAATGAACCAATCAGGGGAGAGTGAATGTCTGGATAGTGCCAACTGGGGATCACCTCTCCTTCATTGTCATTCATTCCTTTAACAGTCTCTGCTGAGCATCTTCAGAGTCCAGGCCCATTCTAGATACAGTAATTCTGCATGGACTTGATAACCTGGATGGGGGGCAGGGGCGGACCATAGAGTCAAACTCAACAAATACAGCAGAGAGACACATCCCAGCAGGAGCCAAGTGCCAGGACCTAGAAACCTGATGAAAGGTGATGGGAAGCTGGGGCTCCCAATGTCAGAGTGGAGGAAGAGTCAGAAATAGGCAACCTTTTCTGGAAAAAATCTGAGCAATGACTCTTGGGAAGGAGACGATAGAGAGCTAGATCCCAAAGCCTTGTTCTTTCTTCCAAAAAGAACATGACTCAGTAAATGAAGAGACAAACTAAGAGGACACATCAATTTGCATCTCTGCCTCTGGCTGGGAACCAAGAAAACCCTTTGAAAAGGTCACCCCAATACTTCCATGAATCATTTACTATCGCAGAGAAGCAGCTATCTGGGGTAGCTGTGAACGTATGGAGGGTGAGGCTGTTGCTCAAAGGCCCCTCCAGGAGCCAGGAAGCAGATAAGCAGACAGCATCTGGCTCTCCTTCGGAAAGCATTCACTCACCAGTCCCTGTCCTTCCGGTCATGATAAAAACACAACAAGTCCAACTCAATCTTGGCCTCTTGGCCCTGGGTCAACCACAGGATGGAGTCTGGACTCACCATATTTTTTTTATCTGAGAGAAATATTAGTGACTCTTAGCAAAATCCCCTAAGGACTCAACCAAGGAAAACACGGTGGAGAAAAGTGGGAGGCAGATGTGGAGCAGTAGAGAAATGACCAGCTGGTCAGTGGCTGGTCCTGAACTCAGACTCAGATCCAGATGGATCTTTCCATTATCACAGAATACTCTGCCCTCGGGCTCCACTGATTGTCAATATTGTAGCATGCAAGAGATGCATCTCGGTAGGATAGACCTAGAGACAAAAGATGAGGTTTTAACCCTAGTTCTGTCCCTGACTAGCTGCAGAACCTTAGTCTAAACACACCACCTAAGCCTCAGTGGCCAGACATACAAAATGCCAATGAAAACGGGGCCGACTTCATAGTGCCATCCAGAAGGGCCAATGAGATAATCCAAGTAAATCATTCAGAAAGTCCGGCAGACAGTACACATCCATCTCGCATGCCTCCAAGTCGACTCTTCTCCAGAGTGCAATCTTGACTTGACTTGAAATTGAACTCTTAGAATTTTGTTCATTCCCATGTTTGCAGGGACAATAACAAACAAAAAAGTCCAAGGTGTGCTGATGCCGCCTCGCAGAATGATAGCGTTGGAATCGGCACAGAAGAGGGAATGATTACTCATAGTCCACGTGGAGCAAGGAGAAGCCTAGAGGGACTAGACCAAGAAGGTGCAGCCCCATTCAAGGGCAGTCTCGTATTTATTAAGAACAGGTTCAGAGAAGGTGGGCGAGTACATGGGGAATGTCCATGCATGGGGATGCATTATCAGGGATACATTATCATCGGGTGCAAGCTACGGTGGAGAGACTGGGGGCTGTTGCTTGGGGTGGGGGGGCTCCATAGTGCCTGCTAACCAAAGCATGTGAATGCTATTCCCTGTTCTTACCTACCTTACTGCTAATCTTTACAAGTAAGGTATTTTAGCTGATGTTGCTAATCTGGCCATAATATCTACCTGCTGTTTTCCACAGATACCGCTTTCCCAGGATGGTCCTCATATGAGGATTTGGCCTTGGTCAGAGGCCCCCTGCCTGACTGTACATTTAATTTGACCAGCAGGAACTCTGGGTACTGAGACAATAGTCCCAAGAACAAGGAGGGCCGGGTTCTCACATGCTAAGTGCTAAGTCTGAATGAAGCCCTGTTCTAAACAATGTTCACGAATTTTGTAATTCTCCCAGAACTCGATATGGCAACTACGTATTGCCCTGTTTTCCTGATGAAGAAACTGAGGCTCAGAGAGATGAAGCACATTCCCCGCTCCCCACGGTACACAGAGCCTGTCACGGGCAGATCTGGAGGTCACCGTGCCCCTCCCTCTCCAGCACAATGCCTGCCTTTTGTTTGCGCTCCCTCCAAGTGCTGTGCCAGAGCAAGTGACCTCTGACCGGGTGTGGCAGAGCCACTGCCAGGGGAGAAGGACTTGACAGCTTCATCACAGCTCCAGTGGTTCCATTCATGTGGTCTGATACATCCTGAACTTGACACTTGACGTCTTCTGAAATATGAGCAAAACCAACCTCCCCTTCCTGCCCTTGTGGAGTTGTTTTACTTTTTTAATGCAAGGATAAAACCTAGCATATGACTCTATTAACCATCATTTTGATAAATTAAGTTCATTTTTTCAAGCCTGAACTAATCATTGTGAATCTGAATTCCTTCATCCAACATATCTATTATCTCTCCCATCTTCATGTCACCTACATATTTCTTTCTTTGTCATTGATTAAAGGAAATGTTAACAATGCAGAATCAGAACAGAACCTTGGAGCTCTAGAAACCTGTCTGCAGCTTAAAAACACTTCATTAAAAAGTACTCTGAGCATATCATTCCATGAGTAACTGATCCAGCTCACAGTCCTCCGCCTTAAGCCCAAGGTTATCCTGAGAAGGCATTCCAACACCTTGCTAAAGCTAAAATTAGGATGCACCATGCCCACAACAAAAAAGGAATGAAGTAAGCTGAGCAAGACTTGCTCTTTGTTTAGCACACGATCAAGTCCTAGTGATGACTATTTGCTTTTGCAAGGTTACACAAGTCATCTTTTAAATAGTCTACTGTAGAATCTTGCTCAGGAATTTAAACTCACTCATGAATCTATAAACTAGTTCATACAGCCTTACCTTGAAAATAGGAATACTATCTCCAATCTTCTAGAATATTTCTACTCTGCAATGATTTCCTCAAATATTACCAGCAATATTATATTACACCAAAGTTTGACATCTAACCTGGGATGTAATTTTTGAGATCAAGAGACAAGTTCATTTAAGGCAGATGGAGTCTGCTTATAATCAGGACACCAGAGCTGGTTACCCATAATAATTACTCCTGCTCTGTCCCGGGTTTGCAACTTGTAGGACTAGTCTTCTGGGGAAGTTGGACCTCCACTGTTACTTGCTAAGCTCAGAGAAGCTGGAGCCAGCAAAGATCAACCATATATTAGGATTTTCTGGGACTTAGACTGAGACACTTTTTGAGCATACAGACCCATGGGATATTCCATTCACAGAAATCAGTCTTTCATTTCTGGTGGGACAAGCATAAAAGGCTTCCTGTCTGAGGCAGGACTTAATCACTGAAGCAAGGTCCTGGTGTTTATATGTCATAGATCCCCAAATTCAATAATCTTTGACCTGACTTGACCTAGTCTGACCCTTTACATTGCCCTAACCTGATTCTCAGACTCTCCCACTTCTACCATGCTCCTAATATCATCTCGGGTACACAGACTCCCAGAATCCAGACCAACTACAAGCAGAGTTAATTCTCAGCCTTGCCTGGGTCTCTTCACTCCTGAAATAGAACTCAATCTCCTCAAGCCTCCACTGCTCAAGTCTCAGAGCAGCAGCGGAAGAGCAAGGTCATGGCCAAAGCTGAGAGCTAAGCTAACTTTAATCTCTGGGCCTTGCTTCTCCTATCAGGGGTAACCTGCAAATAAGCAGCACCCTGGCTTTCAAATTCACTCAGAAGACTTTGACCCAATAGTTCTGTCTCTAAGAACTTAAGGAAATAATCAAGGATGGTAAAAAGTTAGAGCCACAGGTACAAAATTTCTGAAACAATACTAAATATCTAAGAAGGGATGACTATTTTTTAAAAAAGAAAAAATTTTAAGCCACAATGGCATTAAATGTGTACACGTATGTATTGATATATTAATATATCAATATAGAGAGATATATACACATGCATATATACATAGAGAGATGATATATGTGTGTGTGTGTCTATATATATATATATATATATACACCCTTCAATAATTATAATAACAAAATAATTGCATGAAAAAATGCTCATGATCTGTTGTTAAGGGAAATTAAAGGTCATTAAAAATACCTTTTAGAAAAGATAGAATAGATAGAAAGATAGATAATAGATAGATGAAAAGGATAGAGAGAAATTGTTTGAGGGAGAGACAAAAAGATATTAGTAGCAGTTATTTCTGTATAGTGGATTTTCAAGCAATATAAGTATGTCTATTTTTTTCCACATTTTCTGCAGATATACACTGAGCATTTATTATTTTGTAATCAGTAGAAATTAATACAGATCAATCAATGTAGTTCTGATATAGTCTCCCACTTCCAGGATATAATTCACTCACCGTTCATTCATGCATCAAATAAGATCTGAACACCGACCAGGTAAAAGGCACTTGCCAGGCGCTCCAAGGACCCTAAGAATAAGGCAAGATCCTTGCCCTGGAATTATCTACACTTTAGATGAGGAGACACTCAGTGATCACAAGCATCTATGAGAAAAGACAACAGAAACATCCAGAGTCCCGTGAAATGACAGACAATGAGAGCTGGCGCCCAGAGGCCCAGCAGGGAACCAAGCAGATCCTGAAACCAACAGGGGAATCTCAAGTGGTGGAGATGGTTTGGGAGGGGGTAACCAACTCCTCCTTGGTTACCCAGAACTTTACCAGTCTGAGCACTTCCCCAGACCCAGGGAAACTGACAGCTGTCACCATCTCCAGATGAGAAAGGGCAAAAGCATCTGATGGCACCAGGCAAAGTTTGTTCAGGAGAAGAAAGGCTGCCCTCCTTGGGGAAAAGCAATTAGGCACCATGCTGCAGTGCCCTGAAACCTGACTGGAGGGAATATGTTTGACCCAGTGGCAACAGAAAGCTACTGCAGATTTGAGAGGAGGAGAGAAAGGATAGAGGAGGAGAGAGAGATGCCTAGAGAATCGCTCCTGGGAGAAGCATCAATGGCACTGACATGCATGCACACAAGACAGATGAGGGAGGAGATGCTCCAAGGTGCTCCTAAGGTTTACATTGGATGCACCAAGTCTCATCGCACACGCAGGCTCTGCTCTCCGCTCGTGTCCCCCCACCACGTGTGCCTAAAGCAGGAGCCCAGAAGCAGCAGCACAGTTTTCATTCCACGCAAACACTGGTGGTCTAACAAAGTGAAACACCATTTGCAAGCAAGCGCCGGCACAGTGACGACGCAGCGCCCCGCCCGGGAGGGAGCACTGCAGAGAGGCCAGGGCCAGATGTTCCGTCGTCTCCCCAGGGGGAGAGGGGCTGCCTGGGTGCAGGGCAGTGACAGAGCGGGGGAGCTCCTGGAATATGGAGCACTGAACACTTGGGTCAACTTGCCTCCGATGGGTTTAATTGCCAGACTTGTTGATTTTAAAGACCTCTCTGAACAGGAGGCTCAGCTGACTGATGAGCTTTCTGATGAGGTCTTACAAAACACAGGCGGGGCAATCTTTTTCCAGAAGTGGCTTTCCCATCCTAAATACTCTAAGATCCAACTCCATTTGCTTCCCTCACCCCAACCCAGATAAAAACACACCCCTCCAATGCCAACACAGTGTCATTCTGATGAGTATGATTCTTGGGGTTTCCTTCCAATAAGGTTGGCTTCATACAAAGACAGAGAGAGAGGACCCCAAGACTTTTGTGATCTTAAAAAATAAAACATCCACCTTCCATGCGTGCAGTGTTTTTACCTTTCCAAATGTCCTTAACATCTGGTGTTGCTTTATCCTCACGACAACCCTGGAGGCAGGTATAAATGACCCACTGTCCCCGTTTCACAGAAAAGGAGACAGAGAAACAGAGGCGAAGCGGTTTAGCCTAAAATCAGACAATGATGCATAATAATGCCTTTCTCTGTGCTGCATCCACCATCCATTCTCCACAAAGTCCCTCTTCTCCCAGGGCCTGAGTCAAGGAATAAAGTAAAGGGAGGTGGTTCCATCTTCAAATGACTTACATTCAATTACACTGACAAACGCCTGCATTCACCCAAACCCCACGAGAACACACACACTAGACACCCAAGCACAGAGGGCAAGCAATACCTGGGGAGGCTTAGCGTGAGGAGGTTTTAAAGGGGGAATTTTACGGCATTGTCCAAAACAGTAGACATCAGCCACGGGCCAAGATAAGCTGGAGCGCGGCCAGACGGTCCTGAGATGGGCCGTGGGTGTGTACTCGCCAGAGTTCAAAGATGTCATCTGAAACCACATGAGGACATCATTATTCTTGTATATTGATCACATGGTGAAATTATAGTATTTTGGACATCCTAGGAAAAGTATATTTTTTGAATTAATTTCATCTGCTTTGCTACCATTTGCTCTCAGTGATCCTGAGCAGTTCCCCTAACTTCAATGCTCCTCATTCCTATTCTTCTCGCCCTCCTCATTCCCCAGGACTTGCTCCCTCCCTCCTACTTCTCTCCCTCCCCCCCACCTCTCTCTCTCTCTCTCTCTCTCTCTCTCTCTCTCTCTCTCTCTCTCTCTCTCTCTCTCTCTCTCCCTCTCTCTCTCTCTCTCTCTCTTCCTCTCCCTGAAGCACAAGTGGAATGCTGTAGACTTTGGCATCAGAAAGTCCTGGACTTTAAGCTCAGTTTCTTTCTAGTGGCACGATCTGGCCTCCCTTCTCGTGACTACGCAATGTTTTCTGTATGCACTCAGCAAGCAACAAAACCAGCACCCCTGCCACATTCACTCTTTCATGTATTCAACCAATCTTCACTGAGGACTTGCTATGTGTGTGTCAGATGCGAGAGCAGGACCAAAACAAACCCAACCCTTGTCCCTGTGCATCTCACTTTCTAGATGGAGAAAGGCAATCCACAAGCCAAAGGGAAAAGTGAATTATGTGTCTGACAGTTATAAATTGTGAGGAAAAAGTAATGCGGGAAGGAGGAAAGGAAATGTAATTGGATACAAATCTAAAAGACTCACTTGAAATTGAGGAAGCCAGCTGAGTATGTTTGTGGAAGAGCGTTCCAGGCAGAGGATTACAGCATGGAAAAGGCTCTGGAAATTTGTACCTGGGTGACTGGGAGTGAGATGAGAGCAACAGGAGGGAAGGTGAGTGGTAGAACTTTGGCTTTACTCAAGTAAGACCACGAGTCAGAGGAGGGGCGTGGCATGACCTATATGGAACAGGATCCGCTGGTCTGATCACACAGCTAGAAGGGCAGGAGCAGACTAGAGCTGAGACTACTGCAATGGTCTAGCGAGAGATCACAGCAGCTCTCACCAGGGTTTTGGAGGTGGTGAGAACCAGTCTTGATTACCTACAGTTCTATTTTAATGCACTACATGTACTTTAAAAAAAAAAAAAAAACAGAATAGAAACAATAAAAGGATGAAATTCAAAAATAAAAAATAGAGGGTCTAATATTGTCTTCCAGCCACCCAGTGGAACACCTTATCCCCCTGGACATACCCCATTTTGGACAGCACTCCCACACATTGGTGCCAGTTCATCTTCATTGAATAAATGGACCAGTCTGGGCCTTTATGGTCTCTTATGTGACTCAGATCCAGGGCTGGGGACAGTATGGCAATGGCCATCCTCCCACACCATGGAAGTGTCCTCTGGCACCTGCAGGGAGTATGCTCACTGCCAGGTTCTGGGACTGCTAACTGGTCTACCTGGGACCAAGAAGATACCCCATCCCTTCTCAGACTCCACAGCTCTCCCCAAACCTGGAGTGTCTTCCAAGCCAAGAGCACCATATGTGCAGATGACCTAGAAAACAGCTTCGTGCAAATGTTTCCATTCAGCAGCAAAATCATTTGATTTCACTCAAGCTTGTCTTTGCAAGGGCAACTGAAGCCAGCTTGACAGAGAGCTCTTCGCAGACTAATTAGGAAGTGATTTGGAGAGGGGTGGAGTGGGGAGAGGCAAGCAACCAGGACTGGGCTGTGCTACAGAACCACAAGCTGGCTGTGTGGTATCCGGCAGGGCCAGGAACCTCTAAACCTTCACACCCTCATTTTTAATACAGAAGCAAGATAACATTTCCGGGGCTGTTATCTGGCTTCAAGGAGACTGTGCAGATGCAAAGTATTTTGGAGAGTGGGAAGTACTACTGAAATCTATTTGTTATTTTTACTATTGCTATGGAAGGAATGTAAGGCTAAGGAAGAGGGGGAACTTGGGTATTGGAGCCACAGTTCAGGGAGAACAAAAGCTTGGCAATGAGCAGCCACTTGGTGATGGGATCTGCAAGAGGTGCATCCCAAGGCACCTGGTAAAGCAGGAGAGGTAGAGGCAGCAGGTCTGCTCCCTCTGCTTCCTGTCTGGATTTCTGCAGGCACAGCACTCTAGGCATCACTTTTGCTCAAATATCCCCACCTCTGAATGGTCTCAGTATTCTGGAGCCTGACCTGGAGGCCCAGGCCCGGAAGACAAACCCCTGAGTTCAACTGCCCACTATGCTTCCAAAAATCCATCACCGCGATTCCACTGTCCCAAGACTGCATCTCACCTTGGAACCCCATTCCCAGAGAAACTCCAGAATGAAGAGGAGACCCACTTTGGTGTAGGGTAACTGTTTGAGGCTGGCGGTAGCCTTGGTCCTCACTGCACCCCAAAAAGTGAGAGCAGCCTGAGCTGGGCTGCCCTGAGAGGGGAATCTTAGCAGCAATATTTAAAATACCACCTTCAAGGGCCTCCCTTGTGGCGCAGGAGTTAAAAACAGCACTATCAAGCTACTGCCAGTCACTGCAGCACGAATTCGATCCCTTGGCTGGCCAAGGAGTGACCCACATGGCACAGCAGACCTCTCCTGTCTTGCCTGCTGCTCCCCTCAGCACTGCATTTCAGTACATCTGCCTGTTCTGTTCCCCACTCTCTCTGGTGAATCCTCTTACCCCCCGCCCCGCACCTCTGGCTTACACACCAGTTCTTGTATTCATTTAAAAAAAAAAATCTTAAAATAAATTAAAATAAAATAAAATGCCACCTTCAGGTCGGACAGACTCTTAGATTCCAGCCTCTGCACAGCCACCACTGTGCAACCTTGCATAAGATGCTCGGCCTCTTCGGACTCAGTTTTCTCACTGAAGCATGAACTATGTTTATTTTATCTTGCATCTCTTACCACTGTGCCTGGCCTACAATTAGCTGTAGATGCCTGGCTTCAAAACCTGGATGGGATATTTAGCTGGTGTGCCACCCTGCATAAATTGTTAGTTTCTCCATGTCTCTGTTCACTCAATCATAAAACATAGGCAATAAAAGAACCTAATTCTTAGGCCCACTATGGGCAGGAAATAGTTAATCCATGTAAAAGTATTTTAAGCACTGCCTGGCATATTGCAAGCACTCAGCAATGGTAGTTAATATTTGTTTAATACAAATAAATACCAATAAATTATTGCTAAAGGAGCTTGAAAACCAAAGAATTCCCATAGCCTCTAGCACATAATAGAAAACTGATAAACATCTGCAGTAAATGATCCCACAAATGTCCATCTAATCTCCCAATGCCATCATGTCCCATTTACTCAGCTATTTTGTCTCTTGGCCCACAGAGGCAGAAAGTGGGAACCCTTGTCACTGTCACCACACCCTGACACTTCACATTTCCCTTGTCTGTGGCTTACTTTTTCACCAGAGTTCTTAATGAAAGGGAGACAGAGATGTAATAAGCATTCCCCAAAGGAGCTGGTCTGGAAGAAGCTGCTAGAAGCCACAGGGATGGGCAGCCAGAGATGATTCCGTTCAGGTTAATTCACTGCTCTGAATGGGGTGGGGCTGGGGTGATCTGGTATAAGATGAGCAGAAACCTCAAGGACCTGTTCTCTGGCTGTAACATTCAGGTCTTCTTAAATATCCCCCCTCTACCCAAGAGAGGTCCCCTGGACTAGTTCCCCCACATTCCATATCCATTATCATAGGCTTTTAATGGCATTGTTCCTTGGTTTATCATCTGTCTCTACCCCAATGAAACAGCAGAGAAACTTGCCTGTTTTGTTCACTGCTGAGCCTAGAACAGTGCCTGGCACATATGTAGCAGATGCTCTAGAAATACTTGATAAATGAGTGAGTGAGGCAAATATCTGCCTCTGGAAGAGGGGACTGCCAGCAGTCAGGCTGGAATCCAGAGTGGACACCCCTCTGCCAAATGACTTTTCTCAAGCCCAGGAGCATGGGCTGGGCTGGGTTATAGGCCTAGGAGACCGGTATAGCCAGGTCCCAACCCTGTTCCTTCCGGTGGGTGGTAAAGCTGTGACTGCCTGTCATCACATTCAGTGACATCCCATCATTCAATTAGAATGTTAAAGAGTTGCAAGAAAATTAATTTGCTTATCACCAGGGAAATTAAAATTCTGCAAATATATTCTACCCCTGCAGCCCAGTTTCAGGTGGTTGATACATCTGATGTGTTGGCAACAGTAAGAATCAAGAGGGGAATACTGGGAAAGCAAGTTTCTAGCTGGAAGGGAAATTTCAGCAAAGGTTCAAAAAAAAATCCAGTGCTGCCTGAGTCTATGTTTTTAATGTCTTCTCCAAAATGGACAAGTGACTTAAGGTACTAAAATATAGGCAATATGTTAACATCCCACTCATAAGCAGAGAAGAAATCAGACATAAATTGCATCCCCAAATAACCTGAGTCTTGCCATTTAGCACAGTATCTGCGAGTACAGGCTGTGCAATTAGACAAGCAAGCCTGAGTTTGGATTCCATCTCGGCCACTTGCTGTGTGACCTTGGGATATTTACTAACTTCTCTGAGCCTTGAATTCCTCATCTGTAAAATAGAGATAATAAAATCAATCTAGTGGGTTATTGAAAGAATGTATAATTGCTCATAAAGCAGAGTAAGAGCTCAATCCAGGAAATATACTTTTAGTAATGACACTAAATATCAGCAATGTTAAAAAAACGTACAACGCCCATAACAAACATTAAAGATAATGTCCTCCGAGTCCGTCAAGGGATGATACACAGAAAAACACAGCAAGACTGATGAGAAGCCCCACCAGGACCGCTTCTTCACCTCGTACCTTCTTCAGAGGCCTCTGTCCGGGACCCACGCTGGAACGCCTGTTCTAAGCAAGGACACAGGGGAATGGCATGGAATGGTTCCCCGCCATGGATGAACGCCACATGACTCATTCATAGGCACAAAACCCAACCCAAATCTCCCCTATGCCCTCCTAGTTCCAACCTCCCACTCTACCCACCTCCTTCCAGGTGCATGGAAGGAGGTGCATGCAGGAAAGCAGTGACTTAGGAAAGTATCCAGGAGGTGCTAGCCTGGGGAACCAGAGTGACAGACTGGAGGTCTAGACAATCTAG
This sequence comes from Talpa occidentalis, assembly GCF_014898055.3. Taxonomy (NCBI): domain Eukaryota; kingdom Metazoa; phylum Chordata; class Mammalia; order Eulipotyphla; family Talpidae; genus Talpa; species Talpa occidentalis. The sequence goes on from NW_023605194.1 coordinate 17,514,513, forward strand.
AATTGCATTTGAAGTAGAAGCAAAAGCAAAGAGGAGTCAGACAAAACAAGGTGGTACAGGGAAGGGTGGGGCCCCCTGCACTACCTGCATCAGAGTGACCCGCTGGGATCCCTCTTGCCAGTTTCCCTTTCGCACTATTATTCTGTTTCCCTGAAGTCACTGGTAATTAAAAAATATACACTTGAGTGCCCGAAGGCCATGAGAAAAATATATAAGCCTGAAGAGGCATGCTATTCAACCGGGGAGAACTATAATCCCAGGGAAAGAGAGATGAAATACGGCTGCTGAAAGAAAAGGAAGCCAATCGCAAGAGTCCAAACCACTGCTGACAGGGGTTAAAAGAAGTGCCCAGCCCCAAATCAGGAAGTTTGGGGGGGATTTACAGAAGAACAGGATTTATAACCCAATTCCCTTTCTCTCTGGTCCAGAATCCAAGCGTCAATTTTTGCTAGCTGCATGTACCAAATGAGCTATCATAAGCAGTTTAGCGATCAGTCAAGCAAAGATAAATGGACTTAGTCTCCCTTTTTAAACAAATTCTCAAGACTAACATCTTTCATTGTAGAATAAATCGCACTGACAATAAGGGACCTCCCTTACTATGCTATCTTAGGTCTCTTGGGAGGAAGGAGGGTCAGGACACGGGCTGGTAAATTTCAATGCTTAATTGCAAGGCTGTGGTGGCATGCAGTGCCATCAGGAAGGCTGCACCAGGTGACATTGGCGTAGTCCATACTCATTCACAGCTGCGGGTGGGTTTATCCAGGGCACCAATTATCTAATTGCTGCTAATGTTCCATATATTTACTCAGCTGCAAATTTGCAAGATGGGGCCTGACTCACAAGAAGGGGATAATAATGGGAGATATATTTCCATTTGAAAATTCATGAATAAGCAGCAAGAGCCCTGTTTATTAAAATTCAGATGCAGATAAACAATGAGTATGGTTCCAGGAATAATTGCAGGGTTTCCACAGTTACAGAAAACTGGCCCCTTTGTCAACACTCCATTGTTCTATTTATACCTTGGGAGATATTGCACCAAGTTTCTATAAATACAATGGAAACTCATTCATCTCAACCCCTCTCACGTGTGAAGTCCCAACCTTCTCAGCAATAAAAGCATTGCATCCCGAGTACATCTGACATTAGGTCTCAAGGCTGTCCTCGGCGAATCTTCCCTAATATAAGGGATAAAGCAGAACAGGCTTGGATTGGGCTGGGGAGGTTAAGAGGAAGCAACAGGCATTTTATTCCAGTTTTTGAAACAGATATGAAGTAGATACATCTTCCCAAGCTCTTAGCCCCTGAGCGTTAAGAATCTCAGTGATTGAAAGCATATGATACAAACCAAGATATCCTGACCCCGGCACAGGAAGGGAGCTCATGGGTGAGAGCCATTTGCACATTTTCTTTGACTGAGACCCTGCCCTCCTCTGTGGATGTTAGACCCCACTCTCCTATTCCATGCACACCTGCACCATGGAGATCTTAAGTCGGCTTTCTTGATCCTCCTGCCCCAAAGTACCTAGCACTGTGCTTTGTAACAGAGTATTCATCACAGACTCTGGTTCAGTGAAGATCTTTTGATGCCAAGCAGCCCCCAAAAGGACAAAACTGTGCTACCCCAAGATACAATTAAAATATGTTGGCTCACGCATGAAAGGGAAAACAGTCCAACATCACCATCACCAAAGAACATAGAACCGAAAATCCTCAACAAAACCCTCCCAACACAGCAACATGGGGCCTTCCTGGTGGCGCAAGGGGTTAAGCACAATACTATGAAGCTATCCATAGCTGCTGCAGCACGAGTTCGATCCCCAGCCAGGGAGCTGACCCACATGAGGCAGCAACCTTCCTGTCTCGCCGCTGCCACCCCCAGCAGTGTATTTCAGTGGATCCGACTGTTCTGCTCCACACTCTGTCTCTGATGAATCCTCTCACCCCTGCACCGCTGGCCTGCACCCCAGCTCTTGTATGCATAAATAAAATTAAGCTTAAAAAAAATCTTGAGGGAAAACAAGAAAATATACATATCACACTTCCTGACTTCAAAGAATGTTTAACACCAGTTGTAAAAAATAAAATAAAATATGTGGGCTCACATGTTTACTGTCTTACTGTGTGGCAGGCACTGTTTCCATACAGAAATCTAGTGAGCTCACTAGCTTCATGAAGGAGGACCTGCTCCTGACTTTTTATAGATAAAAACACAACGCAATAAGGTAAGCTGCCTAGACACAATGCTAGGAAGGAACAGGGCCAGGATTTGAGTCCAGAAGTGCCTGAAGCCAGGATGCATGCTCACAGCCACCACAGCACCACTCTCTGCTCTGGGATCCAACTTTCCACAGTTCCATTGTGGATAAGCCATGTGCCCTGTCTCTAACCATAGTCACCCATGTCTTGCTTTTCTCTACTAACTCATTATTTCAATCACTCCACACATGAAAAGCTTTAGGTTCTCTCTATCAACAAATTTCTAGTTTGCAAAAGCCAGTCCTAAATGCATAGTAATGTTCCATGTGCCCTCCCAGCTATGTCTCATGTTTAGGAAAAAATCATTTATATTTCCATTCATATGGACATATACATACAAATATGAGCATGTGTATGTATAATACATGTACAAATATGCATATAGAGAGATAAACAGCATGTGTGTGTGTGTTACACATAGACATGTAAGTTTCTTGTCAATGTCTCCTTACAGATAAGGTAAAATGATCTACAGGGAAGGGAAATACACCAGAAATGAAGCCCTGATGTATATGCAACACCCTTGCCAGCTGACATCACATATGCTGTAGCGAAATCAGATGCATTAAAGGGGTTTACACATACAGAATTTTAATACAAATGGCTTCCTTCACTGGTAAATCTCTCTAGAAACTCTAGTCCCTGAGATTTCACAGGTTTCTGAGCCAAAGTAGAAGGGGCTGAAACAAGAAGTAATAGCTGGGACAGTATCCAGGGAACAAGGGAGACATTTAACGCTTCTCTCATCAGCAAGACAGCAGCTGTGTTAGAAGGTGGGTTAGGGGCTTGGGGAGCCAATTGGCAGGCTCATTCCAAAAGCTGTGCCCTATTCATTGGAGAGAGATTTCTCTTCACAGTCTCATTTGGCAGAGGGTAGGAAAAGTTCTAGCCTTTTCATTTGGGAGTCACATCCCTATAGACAGAGATGACGACCAATTATGGGTTCAAACACCAGCAATCCTGAAAAAAATCCTATCTCTGAAAGTTCTCTCCTGCATTTAATCACATCACTCACAGATGCACTGAACAAATTATTGGACACCCACTGAACAGGCCTTGGACTAGCACAGTCAAGTCTATGGCCCACGAGCACTGTTTAACTGACCCGCTGGTGCGCACCCGTGCTACCCCTGCCAGGAGCGATTCCACTCACATATACCCAAGTATTTCTTCTCCCACCAGCTAAGTAATGGGCTCAAAAGAGCTACTGTGTGTGTTCGCGAGACCAAGCATATTTGCCCTACTTGTTGTAATTACATGATTTAATTAAGTAGCACATAAATCAATAAAAAGTGAGTACTGAAAACATCCATGTTTCTATAAAAGCTTATCTGAATGTTTTGCAAATCTTGAGAAAAGTGAGTCACTTAAAAAAATGCAGTTAAGTTAGATATGAACAATAAGAGTATAAAATACTGGGTGTAGGGAAGAATCTAAGTACTTTGAATTGCTTTTCTGATGTATTTTAATGCCATAAAAAGAAACAGCCAACTGGAAAGTATAGATGATGGACCACAGGTGTGACTTAATAAGAGGACCAAGAACTCTAATCCAACACACAAAGAAGAGACCTAGAGCCTGCCTATGTCACAAAACAGGTAAATAAACATACATCTTTCAGGTCTAGGTTTAAAATAATACATACAGGGTCTGTATGTGGGTTTCTTGTGATTCTTCAAGTTGCAGACAAGGTTTTCAATTATCAGTAATTGCTCTCCATTGTCAGACACCACCAACCACAATCCATTTGACAGTGGCTGTGACAGAGCAGCGTGGAGTGTAGATGCAAGGGAAAATCGGGATGGGGGAGCCTTGGAACTAGGCTTGGGGTGAGGGCCTGGAAGGGAAAAGGGACAAACCTTCAGGGAGAAGGTACAGTCTTTAAGAAGAAAGTGCTAGAAGACAAAGTTGGGGCAAAGCACTTTCAGGCACACACAGCAGCATATCTTAGGTCACGAGGCACATTTGTGGGTCTCCACATGGTTGTTCTGGCTAGAACCCCACACATACAGTGGGCAAAGGGGATTCTTTCCACAACGACCTGCACTCCTGTGCTTGCCAGTCGACATACTAGGATCTATACTTTGGGGACATATTTTCTTGTTGCTCTAGAACAAGAAAGTCTGGAGAGTACGGAGAAGTTGACCCATCCCACTTTACAGAGCCGTTTCGTGTACACTCTCCAGATAGCCCATCCTCACAAGGCTGGAACCAGACACGCTTCTACTTTGCTATCCACCCCCCTCTTTACCCCACCCCAGATTCAAACCCCATGCAGTACCCAAAGTTATTTTTCAGTAAATATCATAGCCGTGAACTGGAACAAGCTATCAGAGCTGATCAGAAACAAATTCATACTGGCCAGAAGGACCCAGACTTGAAAATAACCACGTAATTTTCTCTCCTGTTTGAGGCTATTTCCTTCTAAACTGAAATCCTTATCCAACCACCCAAATGCCACTGAAATAGGTGATAGATTAGATTACCTGATATATCTCTACACCCTCCAAGAAATTTCCTAGTAATCACAGTAGCTGCTATTTTTTTTTTCCAGCTGGCTGCTGACAATGTTCCGAAATGAATCCGCCTACACTCTTATTTTTACCCTCTACTAGCTGACTTCAATGGTAACCTCCTTAGGTTTGGAGCCCAGATGGACTTGAAAATCTCTTTTATTTCACTCATAAGTGAACTTTGGTAGAAAGCAGCTCTGTCAGGCCACTCTTTAAACTTTTTGTTTTCTTTTGCTCCCTGCCACCACCCCTAACCCTTATCATTTTATCTAAATTAATAGTCGATTGGCATTCTGGACAGTTTAGTCCCTAAAGAGACCAAAACTTCCCCTTGTCTTGGGGATGACATTTATTGTAAAAGGTCAGGAAAATTTAAACTCTTCCATAATCAATTTCATGTTCTCTCTCCCTTAACAATAATTAATTTGATCACTCAGAGTTAAGCTTGCAAAGAATTCCGCTCACCCCAATGTCTAGGAAAAGTTATGGAAAGAAATAGGTGCTCAATGAAGACAAACAGAATGGATGATTTTCAAAACAACTCTTGGACCGGGCAAGGCGAACATTCTTGGAATTGAGGAGAGACTCATTCATGTTAAGGCATTTGTTCAAGGTCACCCAGGCTAAGACTCCATCTCTTTTGTCTAGTGCCATTTTCCTAGGCCATGTAACTGAACTCCAGCACTGGAAAAGGAAGGGTTTTCTGGTCTTTGCTTCTGCAGAGCAAAAATCAGCTGCCCAAATAGTCCAAGGTTCACAGGGCCGAAGATGGAAAAGCTGATACTTGGAAATGGAAGCACCACTTAAAATTGAATCCTGAAACGGGAAAATAGTAGGATGGAAGCTGCAGAGACACCAGGAAAAAGAATGTTGCAGCTGTGCTCAGCAGAGGACTCCAGTAGTCTGTGTACACCCAGGACCTATAAACTGCTGCCCAGAGACCAAATCTGGCCCTCTATCTATTTTTGTAAATAAAGTTTTATTGGCACCTAGGCACACCCATTTGTGTACATATTGTGTATGCTGCTCTCACCTACAACAGCTGAGTCAAGTAATTAGTAAATGGCTGCCTAAACCAAAAATAGTTACCGTCTGCCCCTCTACCAGGAAAGTTTGCCAATTCCTGTATAGACACACTAATTCACAATGTAGCATCAACAACAGCAGTAGAAATTAAGCAAAATACTACTAATATTCAAAGAGATAGAAAGGATATTTTTTTCTATCTGATGCCAAAAAAAAAAAAATCACAAAACCAATTACCTCGGCACTTAATACCTGCTTAGAAGCTTCCTGTCAATAATATCTACTCTTTCCCGAACTCTTGAACCAGACATCTACTCCACTCATTATCACTGCATTTAGGATTAGCAATCAGTGGAAAAGCTATGGAAAACAAATTTCTTTACTCTATGTTAAAAGAAAAATCAGAGAAGTGCACATTGAATGCAGTGCTATAGTAAATGGAAACTCAGCACGCCTTGTAATAGTCTAGATCTCATTAAATGATTTCTTGGCTATTATCCTTTGGGCTCACCAATGGATTTGAATGGACTCTCCAGTGAAAGTGAATGTTTAAGGTGTCACTCTTTTGAAAGGAAATAGCATATAAGAATTGGAAAAGAAGACGACCAATTGTTAGAAAAACTGATTTCAAATTAAGAGTGCCATTTTCTGTCTTTTGGCTTTGTCACTGATAGTCCTTTGCAAATCTCTTAACTCTGCCTGTGTCTTACTTTCTTATATTTACGAAATGCAGAAAATCATATCCATCTCCTATCTCTTATTCCCTGCCTCCAAACCAGTGGTTTGGAAAGGATGCATAAAATAGCATTGGCTGTGAGCTTTTTATGAGTCTTTCCCTAGTAAATGCTAAATATTGTTATGTATATGTTCTCCAAGTCCAGGTAATTCTCTCGGGCAGTGGAACCCCGTAAATATGAACATAGCACAGTAGAACAAAAGCCAGAGATTCAAGGGCAAATGACCTATTAGCTCATCTCTTATAAGAGTCCTTACTCCAAGTACAGTCACTGCAGAATGGAAAAATCTCTGTGGACTAAATTCTGGTAACTTCTAAGAGAAGAACATCAACATTTTGATGCTGAAGACTAAGAAAGCATAGCCTTCTATCAGTATGAATAAGTTCATATATTTGAATATGAAGAAATATAAAGAGTTAAGTCACTTACTGCAGCCTTGAAGATCTTGGGCTGTGGCTGGTTGTGTTTGGAAAAAGACAAAACTTGGAGGCAAACCATAGATTTGAGGCACACAGCAGGGGAGAGGGAGAGCGGAGCACAAGGCATTATGGTAATGGTTTGTGGGTGCTGTCGTGGTAGGAGAATTATGGGGACTACACTTGAGGGGAGAGATCAAATACTGTACAACAATGAATAATGATGCCAGAAAATAAAATATATATATATATATATATATATATATATATATATATATATATATATATAATAGGTCCTGTGTCTGACATACATATTCATTGAAGCAAACCAGGCTAAGCAGTAGTCCCTTGCCTGTAATTCTAGATCTGAGGCTGGCATGTGCAGCACAGAACACCTAAGGACACAGGACAATAGAACACCACCCCAAGACAGCATTAGTGGGTATCTCTTCAATATGAGTCTTTCCCCTTCCTCTCTGGTCTGGCCCACACCCCAGTCTTGTGGAAACTGTTCCTCCTCATTCCATTTTATTCTGATGAGACAGTCCATCAGGGAGTTCTGCCTCCTCTAAGCTGACCAGGAAGTTGTCCAGAGGTGGGGTGGACACATGAACCAAGCTGGCAACTTTTTCAGGAACAAAAAGAAAGGAAGAGAACAATGAGGAGGGAAAGAGAAGAAATCGACTCTCCTCTAGTTCAATGGAAGCTCTAAATAGCCACTGTAGAGTCAACTGCTCCCCCCCACACACACACACAAAATTTCCAGACATCCTAAGATGTCCAGAGCAGGCTTTTCCAGTATGTGTCACGTTGGCATGTGAAACTAAGGTCAATGGAGGCCCTCTGGGCTTCAAGAGAAACTGCTATCTTAACCTTAAAGAATGAAGACTACCTAGATTTAGGGTCAACTCCAGAAATAACCTATTCATCTAAGAATCCTATCTTTAAAAAAAAATAACAATAACAAAAAATAAATAAAATCTAGTTGGAAAATTAAAAAAAAAAAAAGAATCCTATCTTAAGGCAGGGCCTACATCTAGAGGCAGGATTTTATCATATGACGTCATCCCCTCCTGGTCATTAGAGACCCTCTCATCTCTCCTGGATACCCCAGGCCCTGATCCCATTCCTTAGCTCAGAATATCAACCCTCAGTGGGTCTCATTTACTTTATCATTTACAACCTACAAATTCCACCTACATATAAAATTAAATTTGCTCTTTTTCTCCAGCTAATCTGTCTGATGTTGATGTGTTTGTACAAAGAAGAACCCAGAAGGGTGGGGGACTCTCCCCTTGCACCCTGACACCAACTTTTCCACCACACAGAGTGTATGCTAGAAAATGAAGCTGATGAGTAGGAAAGCAGAGCAGAAAGTAGAGAGAAAACAACACTCTTCACCACACTGAGCCTGCAGAGCCACTCTGACTTCTTAGTTTTCAATTTAGTCAGACATTTCAGCTTAACCTATTTGAGTTTGGTTTCTGTCACCTGCACCCAAATCTTTCTGACAGGTACAATGAATGTACATCTCCAGCCACCTCATTAGCATCACAAAGCAATCAAGAACAGAACACCAGCGGCTCAAGGCTAACCACCCCACCCCGAAAACCACAGCTCAAAGCCCCCAGCATTCACACCTCAGAAGCACAACCTTAGGCAACGCTTTGATTCAGTTCCATTTCCAGGCATGTTAGGCGTGTTATGTTTGCAATTTGTCAACAGCTCCTTGAATGGGAATTTATTACATTTTTATTTAGAACTGGGTGAGAAAATCATTTGTAAGTATCTTGGAATATATTACTTGTGGAATAAAGCTTGCATTACATCCAGATGCAATTACCCTAATGAGTAGCAATAAACCATCCATCTTTTAAAATCATGGGTATTTTAAAAATCTATTAGCTCCTATTATTTTCTGACAATCAAGAATTTCCTGATTATCTTTTTTATCTATTTTTTCTGATTATAAATATTTAATGCTTTGTATCCAAAGTCTTAGGGCCTTAAACTGATACTAAAGATACCCATATTAGAGGCCCTTTCTCCTCCCCCTAATATTGACAATATCCCATGACTAACTCTCAAAAAAACTGGCCCCCTCTTTTCCAAACAGACCATCCCATTCCGGCGTCTGTGCAGGTAGTTCTCTTGACCCAGAATGTTCTTCCCATTTACCTTCCACTCACTCATCTAATGGCCCTAATCCCAGCTCCTCTTCAAGGACTAGACAGGTCCTATCTGATCTTTGAAACTATACTAGACATCCGAACCCAAAGTGAACTCCCTGAGCTCACCCCTTTGCTATTTGGCATCCACTTGGTAGAACATGCATGTGGTTCTCTGTTCTGGAGGCAGCTTCCTGAGTACAAGGCTTTGTGATCTCAAGAGCTCTGCACACACGCACAGTGGTGTCGATGGTGGTAGTGACATGAGGATGACAACCAGGTCATTGGGAACACCAGAACAAAAGCCCAAAGGGTCCACTCTGCAGGATATTGGGGTGGGCTAGGCTATGACTCTCTTATACCTACACCCTTGGGCATTTCCCGTGCAGAGTTCCAGGAAGCAGTGATCCGAGAACAGTGCAAGCTCCCCTTGCAAAGGGGAGCAACAGGATGGAAAGCTTCTGCTGATGACCACCTGACAGTTCCTCATTGGACTGCATGCTGTTGAACTTCATAGGGCCCTAGGGTGCCCTCCCTTTCCTTATTCCCCTCATCCAAGAGCAACCTTGTCTCTGAGACCCTTCTACGTATACAGGGATCCACAATGCTTCCCAGACTCCTCCATCCCCAATGATCTCACTTTTTTCCAAAACCCCAGGAAAGGAAAGGCTTCCATGACTCAAGATGGACAACTGATTACACTCGTCCCTGTGTTACTTGTCTTCTTAGCTCCTCAAGAGAATTGCAATTCTTCCGGTATAAATAATTCTTTACACATCTTGGTATCCCACACCACCTCGCCCATAGTTACAGAGGGTGACATTCCATAGCCATTTGTTCAATGAGGGGTCTGCTTGCATTTCATTATGCAGGCCCAGCCCAGAGATATTGCGGGTTCAGTTCCAGGTCATCCCAACAAAGCAAATTCACCATAAAGCAAGTCACACAATTTTTTTTGTTTCCTAGTGCATAAAAAAGTTATGTGTATACTACACTATAGTTTATTAAGTCTCCATTATGTCTAGAGCAGCAATGCCCAGGCCTTGATTAAATGTGATGCAGAGAAATGAAGACAGCATGCACTGCTGACCAGCTAGCTCTATGTGGGGCTGCCACGGGCCTTCAGGTCATAGATAAATGCAGCATCTGCGAAGCACAATAAAACAAGGTATGCCTGGAATGAAATAACTCTTCTTTCTTCCTAAATGGCTCCATATTTATTTGTGAGAGCTGATATGTGTATGTGGACCTGTGCTGGAGAGCATGGTCAGCAAAAGGGTAGATGTGGGTGTAGTGTGGAAGGGCTGTTGGATACCAAAGCAAAACAAAACCCTAAAAGTTCTCATCTAGGAATTTCCATGGACAGAACAAATTTTATGGGCAAAGTGGTGTGTGTATGGGTGCACAGGCTGTGTATACACAACTCTGATATGTCCAATGGGCTATTATTTGCAGAAAGTATTTAACAACCTCAAAACAGGAAATTGGGTCTCGGGTCCCAGTCCAACCATTGGCCCAGTGTGCCCCAGCATAAGCCACTAAACTCTGACCCTCAGGTTTCACATCCATAAAACGGATCTACCAATGTCCACCCTGTTCCAGGAGCATTATGCAAAGAAAATGAGAGTGCACTTTGGAAAAAGGCAAGTGGTACACATGATTCCCTGCAAAGAGTTATTCCATTAATGCCTTCGTGAAAACGTCCTCCTCTTAATTGGAGATAACACAGTCCACAAAATAGCTTTAAAAGTCACTCTTGGATACAACACAGCATCGGGTATACTGGGCTTGCTGGGACACCTGGGTGAAGGAATTAAGCTATAGGCAGAGCCATGAAAATGCTGAATGGCATCGTTAAACTACGCTCTTCACGTAGATGCATTAATGGGGCAACAGATCAAAGACTCTGTGACAGAGTGTGTTCTGGATGCATTTTAAAATTAACTATTCAGAAGGGATCATTTTTGATGCTTATTTACACATTGGAAGCACAGCACCCAGCACCACAACGCTCTCTTTGAATAGCCCCCTTGGCATGTAAAGCCTAAAATACCTGTGAATGTTTTAAGTGACTTGGGTGACAGCCCTCTGGTCATCCCCAAGTGCCCTCAGATCCAAGTCCAGACCCTAAAACTACAAAGGAAGAAAATACTGCTTAAACTGGCATCAGCTTACTCTCAGGAAAGGTCCCCATGACACAAAAATGAATGCCTGTCAAGTCCAGGATGGAGACAATCAGACTAGGCAAACCTTCACTGAGCACTCCAGAGCCCCAGACACTCACCTGGTCCAAATGTACTCATGACTACCAGTCTCTCCAGGGCATGGCTGGTGCTAAGGAGAGCTAAGCCCTTGAATAGCGCATCAAGCTGCACCTTGCCTCCAATTCAACCAATGCTTATTGATCCAGCTGCTGTTGCTCACATAAAGGGTAAAATGGGTACATGAGCATAGATTCTCAGTGCAGCACTGTTTACTATGTTGTTTTGAAAATCTGGAAACAACCTAGGTAGGTACCCACCAATGGAAGCTGACTTAAATAAATTTTAGTGCAGCCATTCAATGGAGTCATATGCACCAATGTTAAGAATGAAGTAGATTTAGGGCCCTCCCTGCTGGTGCAGGGGTTAAAGTTGCAGCACTGTCAAGGTACCACCAGCCACTATGTCATGAGTTCCATCCCCAGCCAAGGAGTTGACCCACATGGAGCAGCAGACCTCTCCTGTCTCACCCACTGCTCTCCTCAGAAGTGTATTTCAGTAGATCCACCTGTTCTGCTCCCCACTCTGTCTCTGGTGAATCCTCTCACCCACCCCCACACCTCTGGCTTACACCCCAGTTCTTGTATGCATAAATAAATTAAACCTTTAAAAAAAAGAATCAAGTAGATTTAGACAAATCTGGAAATATGTCCAATTAGAGTAAGTGAGGCTAAGCAAGTTACAAAGTAGGATTATACTGGGATCTCATTTAAAAATGTATATACAGATGTCATTGTAAGACTATATATATATATATATATAATCAAACATGTACAGAGAAAAGCTAAAGGAGATAGGTATGGGACCTCGCTCATGGTCTATGGGTTATGTCTCAGCACTATAACATCTACAGCCTGAGTTCAATCCCCAGCCAGGGAGCTACCCCACATATGGCACAGCAGGCCTCTCCTGTCTCACCCACTGCTCCCTTTAGCAGTGTATTTCAATAGAATCACCTGTTCTGCTCCCCATTCTGTCTCTGGTGTATCCTCTCACACCCTACACCTCTGGTCTGCACCCCTGTTTTTCTATGCAAGAAAAAGAGATGCAGGGGTGAACAAGGGCTATTCACTTTTGATGTTTTACATTTAAGTAAGGTGTGAATTTTTTCATTCCTTTTCTACTTCTATTATAATCATTGATAAAGATGTTGTTTCAAAATGGTGTACTCCTCAATGGAGCCCCCGGTATCCTAATCACTCTCATTGGTAACCATCAGCTAAATAACCTAACACTCTAGCAAATAAAGAACCACAAAGACCCTCTAACACTTACACACACACACACACACACACACACACACACACACGGAAAGAGCAGTTGTGAGTAGTGACACATTCCCTCTTCCCACCCTACTAGATTTACAACACTACTTTTCTTCATTCATTCCTCACAAAAAAAGACTGAGTTTATTTAAGCTCTTCCTAAAAGTGAAAATACATTGGCAAGATCCTTCAGAGAGCATATGATTTCTAGTAAAATTTTGTTTAAAATCACCATGATCAAATTCCATTTGCAGAGCTGATCTGAACAGCCCAAGCTGCTTCAAATAATGGAGTCTGACATGAATCAATAGGGCTTCCTTCATAGCTCCAAAGCATTCTGACTCCCACTGAAATTTATTGAGCCCTGATGATGACTGCATATTCAATGTTTTCCCAAAATACGGAAAAGTGACTTGAAATTTTATAGCTATATATTTTATGAAATCTTGACACTAGTACAATAAAAGCTGCATTGACAGAGGACCTGTAGTTTTTCGAGCACTACACTAGGCACTTATATCAATGATCTCATTTGATTATCACAAAGCCTGTCAACAGGCATCTTAGGGTACCCAGGACTCTGAAACAGACTCTACACAGAGCAGGGGCTTGGGAGGAAAGAGGTACAGAGGCTCAGTGCAAACACTGGTGGGGAGTGAAGGCTTCAGGACTATGCAGAGGGAGAAGACTTTCCCTCTTGGTGAAGACAGAGGGGCATTGCAGCCTCTACAGAGGCCTTTGCCCATCCACAGAACCCGGCTGTGATCCTGCCTTAAATCTAGATGGCCAGGCTGTGACACCATTGACAGGCTGTCCCCAGGAAGCAGGTATGACCTCAGGCAAGGCAGTGCTGTCAGGCAGACAAACCCTAGCAAAAGACTCAGGGGTCAACACTCTAGAAACGAGAATGAAGACTCATCCCGAAGAGAGGGGTCTTCATTTGCTGCAACAACAGCCACACTCTAGAAATAAGAACATAGCAACTGAGAGAAATAAATTAGCCCGAGGTAAGCTGAGAGGTAGGATGGGAACCATCTACTTCCAAAACTCATTTTCTATGCTATGAAGCCTTTCCAAACCAAGTACCCACTCAGGACATCTGTCTTAGAGATGGGCATTTAGTTTTTGCATCTCACCCCTAAAATTTAAGCTGTCATGTTGATAAAAATAGGCATTTGCCTATCAAGAGGAAGGGGAGACACAAACTCTTGAACCTGAGGTGAGAAGGCACCTATGAAGTAGAAGGTCTCTGTTCCAAAGGCAGGAGAGGTCTCGGAGCAACCGCATGGGAGTCAAGGTCGCGCTGGCTTGGTGGCACCTTGGCTACCAGGGCTTTGCCCAGAAACGTGTGTTCATCCTACTTACATGTGTGCCTTACCAAGTCCATCTGGGTTCAAATGGAGGCTTAGAAAATTCACTTATTCTATTGTTTCCACTCTGCCAGAAGCTGATAGGGTAACTTTATGAGAGAGAAAGGCACATGTTGGTACATGGAGGGAGAGAGTGAGAGAGAGAAAAGGAAGGAAAAGAAAAAGACTCTCCTTGCGGCATAACGTGTCCAACCCAGGCCCTGATCCATCTCAGATCTGTTGATGATCAGCAGTACGTGACCTGGCAAGTTATCACAGAAGCCTCAGTTTCCTCAACTGTGAAGTGGAGAGCAGGACACATACCTTACAGGGTGATGGCGAAGATGAAATGAGAAAATGGGCATGAAGCACTGAGCACTGTGGATGGACAGGTGAGCACATCCTAAAGGCCAGCTCGGGGCCATTAACTGTCAGAGCTGCCACCAAACTACCTCCCAACAGCACCTGCATCAGGTGAAGTCTGGAGGAAAGAAAGTGCAGAACAGCAGTGGGCTTTGTGCCAAGTGACTGTGAGGTCATTGGTTTATAAAAGGCTTAACTCTTCTATCTTTAGAGACATCCCCTGAAATGGCAAGTCCTCCCCCGAAATTCTCTATCCTCCCTAGCATTTCACAGTTCCCGTAGAGTGGCCAGCACACCCTCGCAGCCTGTGTAAGCCTCACACCCCCTGCCAGGGCAGCCTCACTTCCCACAACTCTGCTGGAACTCAGCCAGACTGCCCCAGCGTCTGGCTTCTCAAAGATAAAGACAGACTGAGGAGATGCTTTCTCCTCCACAAGGAAGGGTTCCTGGGTCTGCCAGCCCCACAGAGGCGATCTTGCTGTTAGAACTATTCATGAATCCCCTAAGAATAGCCAGCCTTGGAATTTTTAAGGCTCAAAGAAGCTTCACCGTATGAGGAATGCCAGTGGAGTAGACCAGGGTTTCTAAGCATGTCCCCGAGGAACTGGCATCAAAACCACTGGGTGGCTTGCTTAGAATGCGGAGTCCCAGCACTACTGAATCAGACTCTAGGGAAGGGTCCGGAAGCTACAGGTATAAGCAGATTTCTAGGTGATTCTGACTGTGGTTCCCTATGAAACAGATATGATTTTCTTTATATTCTAGATCATCAACCTTGGCTACCCTGACTTTATTTTTTAACTTCCCCATATGTCCCAAATATTTCACTTAGTGGTTGCAAAGCCTTATTTTGCACTTGAAAATACACAGTCTGCTAATGCCCCTGGGGGTCAGTGATCCATGAAGAGACAACCCATTTTCTCAAGTGGAGTGTCAGCTTGACAGGGGCAAGGATGATGACTCATTCAACAAATAGGGACATCTTAACAGACGTGGCCATGCCTGTGCATGGAGAGTAGAGGTATTTCATGGCCCAAGCTTGCAAGAACTCATGACAATTCAGAGACATTTCACATCGTAAGCTGCCCTTGACCACTGAGGCACCTGCAATCCAGACCAACAACTGGAAGGCGAACGTGGGCTCCACCTTCCTCTTCTCTGCTCCCCAGGGCACAGACTTCCCCACTGCCATCCACCCTTCCCTCTGCCCCTTCTCCCCAAGGTTTCGCATCTCCTCTATTCCTCCTGATCTTCCCCGAGTGATGAGAAAGGAGGGCGGAGGGCTCAATTCCTTTCCCAGGTCAATGTTGAGATGCTCCCATCTCAGAAAGTTTGCAGGTTGCCAAAAGTCACCAGGCACAAAAGCCTCTAACCAGTCACTTGACCTCAAGGCAAGTCCTGATAAACTCGCAAATATCTGGGTGAAATATAAGGAGAACTCCAACACACACCACTGTCTTGTTAATTAGCCAATGTGAACACACGTAGAAGCATCACGAGCATAGAGTGAGGCCGCACAATACAAAGTGGCCAATGATTGTTATTTTAACATCTACTCGATGTCTGCAGTAAGCAAGTAGGACAGAGAAAGCCAATGTTAATGGGGGAGGGTGAACAGTTGTGAGTGCTGTGTGCAAAGCCAGGGTCAAATGCTCCACACCAGACTAGGAAGAGGAAAGCCAAATGGCTTAAATCGGGTAAGAGATGAATCAGGGAACACTTCCAAGAGGATATCCTGTAAAGCCAGGCCTAGTTTTTGTTGGTTTTTTTTTTCTCTCTTTTATTGCTACTTATCCTGCAGAGCCTTCTCTGCTTTCTCTATTTCTGCTTCTTTTAATAATTTTTTTTTTAGTTTCCCAAACCCACACAAAACAACTTCTTCCAACCCTCCCACCCTAGTCCTTTCCTCTCCTCCCACCATTTCCATCATGGGATCACAGCCTGGTTGCTGATGCAATCGGTCAGCCTGAATCTGATAGGGCCAGAGGTCTCTGTCACTATGTAGATGGAATTCCTCATTTGGTTGCTATGACACCATGGCACTCAAGCTTCCAGCCTCGTTACCATGGAATCCTCCCTTCCCTGTCCCTTCTTCATGTCAAGAGGACAACAGCTCTGCAACGCAAGCTACTCACAGGCTGCCCACAAAGTCCATGTCCCTAGACACTGTCCTTAAAGAATGAAGTGGTCTGAACCAGCTGCAATCACATGCCTGAACCAAAGTGGTTGTGGAAGAGTTTTCTAGTGGGCCCCTGGAAAGGTGAACTACACAGAAACAGTCTTTTAAAAACTGCATCTGAAAAACAGGGCACACTAGTGAGGGGCAAACTCCGAACCAGTTGGTGGTGCTCATGGACAACTTGACAGTAGAAGGTGGAGCTTTCCAGATTCTACTCCCTCAGAAGGGGCTGAGGGTCAAAAGGGATGGAGCTGGAACTTTTGTCAGTTAAAAAGCTGCCAGGGTTTTGGCAGTTAAGCTTCTGGACTTCAGCAGTTAAACTGCTGATGAGGTGTGGTGTCTGTGGGGCAGCGACCAGTTTGCCATATGCGGCTTCAGCTTGAACCGTGGTCTCTGCTCAGCGGATGCTATCTGGGGCAGGGCAGATGGCATCTGGGTACATGCCAGCCTATAAATGCCCACTACCTGTGCAAATAAATCCCATTATTGCTGTTTCTCCGCATGAATCTGCTTTTAGCTCATGTCCTGTGTTCCTAAGTGTATGGGTGAAGACCCACTGACAGGGTCAACCAGTTCCTCCAGATATGCTCAATTTCACCCTGAGCACACATGGTGCTGTCTTTTGTAAAGGAAACATCAACAGGGCAGTTGGAACAGAGGGTAGCCCTCAGCACAATCTTGTCCAGCCCCAAAAGGTGTGGCCAAGGGTCAACAGTGCCTCTGTGGATTAGGGTTCTCTAGAAAACACCTCTTGCCCACCCACTATCCTGAACCCCAAACCCTGCCTTTATCAACTCAGTGTTCTCATGATGATGAACAGGAGCGGGAGGGAGTAATGTGAAGGAAGAAAAGATTTACCTTTGTACAGTGAAAATAAATATAAGGAGCCCAGCTACACTGAAGTGCATACCTCTGTACTAACATCCTAGATTACAGGCTGTGATGAGGTCAGAGGGGACTGAACCTGGTTCTAGTCCTGCCTCTAACCTGTGACATTAGGCAAAACATTTCTTCTCCATGAGCCCCAGTTTCCTCATTGAAATAACATGGGTATCTGAGTACATAATTTCTCTGGCCCTCCCCAACGCCAATCTTCACTTCAGTGGGGCACCCAGCATGGGAGTTCCAAGTCTTCCCTCCTCAAAGGAGTGAAGCAGCAAAAACTTGGCTACCAAGGACAGAACCTCAAACCTACACCCTATCCTTTGCCTTAGAGGAGTCCCAGGATCCCGAAAAAAGCTTCATTTCCAGAACAGGCCCATATACTTGGGCCAGATATATTTATAACAGAATCTCCAGCCTACAGCCATGGAATAAAGGAAACTCTAGCCCCTTGGTGGGCCAAGCCCCAGAGCTAATCCAGGCACAGTAGCAACTCTTCATGACATATTTTCATGGAAAAAAACCTCTTCTGTTGGCTAGAGAATTGCCCTGTGCCAGGAACTGTCAGAGACCAAATATATATTTCTTATAAATCATATCATACAAGGTCTTCTCTATTTATGCTCCATATACCTCGCTTTTCAGTCCATCCACAAATGGCCCTGAGCTAGGTAGTAGGGATACAGTGGTTAACTAGCTAACCAGTGGTTAGCTGAGGGTCCCTGGTCCTCATGGGAGTTAATATCCAGTGATGAAAACTGACAAAAGAGAAATGAATTAAATTTCAGGTAAAAGCTGTTGTGAGAGAAAACAGGAGTTGTAATAAATGAAATAAGTATTCAGGGTAAGAAAAATCAGGATAGGCCTCTCTGAGGAGGTGACATTTCAGCTGATATCTGAAGGATGATATAGCCAGTCTCAAGAATAGTGAGTTGATGAAGGTGCTTATAAAAAGCCAAGAGCACATGCAAAGTTCCTGAGACAGAAATGAAAAAGCATAAGCTGGGGAACTTCCAATCTGGATGAAGAGGCAGATAGGCAGATAAACTACATAATTCCATAAAACAATGGACAAAGTGGAAAAGACCCCTGAGGGCCAAGTCAGCCAAGGGCTGGTCAGGAGGGCTTCTTGGAGGAGAGGGTATTTGAGTTGAATCTTGAAGGATAAATGGATCTTATATGACAAATAAAAAAAAAGGGGGGGTAATCAGGGTGTGAGCCCTGTAAAGACATGGAACAGCAGAGTGTTAACCAGGTAACAGGCAAGACACAAAATTGACCTCACCTCTGTGGGACAAGTCCCTCCTCCCTGACAGGCCTGCCCGCCTGGACGGACAGGGCTGTCCCCACGACACAAAGAGCCTGCCCCTGAGTGGCCCCTTGTCCCTGGGGACTCAGGACCATGCTGCCAGGAGCCGGGGTTTGGGAGCCCACACGTGGGGGGCCTCTGGGCTTGGAGCAGCAGGTAGGCAAGGATGTGTCAGAGTCCCTCCCATACCAGCCCTCTCCAAGCAGCTGGTATGGCGGGGACTGTAGACAGAAGAAGAAGAGAGAGAAGATGCCTAGAGGGGAGGAGGGAGGAGGACAGAGAGGAGGAAACAAGAGCAGGAACAGAAGAAAACTGGAGCTGAAGCTACACACCCACTAGGGTGGGAGACTCTGAACTGCGCTGATTTTGTCTTCCACAAGGAAGACAGAGGCGGCCCTGCTGTTGCCTCCGAGAGCTGGGGTGTGATCTCCACGCGCGCTGCTACTCGCTCTGCCCACGGCCTGCTGGCAGGGGCTGGCGGCCACACATGCTGATTCACAACGCCCCCTGCACCACCGAGCACGCAGCTCCTGCGGCACAGCTGAGTCACTCTCCTGCCACAATCACGCACACACGCACACGCACACACAACGCTGCCCAGACAGCTCCCCTCACCGGTCACCCCTCCTGCCCCAGCCTCCACAGGACGCTGGGTGGTGGTAGGCCAGGGGACAGGGTTCACCCCCAGTTCCTCCAAGGCCTCCCTGACCACTTTTGTGACTCCCCCAGTGGATCCAAGACAGGCAGGAAATCCACACTCAGTTTCTGAGAGACTCCATTGATTAGGGTTCCCAGATAAAACACAGGCGCCCACCCAGTGAAATCTGAATTTCAGATTAATAACCGGTTTACTTACAATTTTATTTGCTAAATCTGGCCGTGCCGTGACTGATGGTTCAGGCATGCCGATCCTCCTGCCATCTGCTTCCTCTCCCCCGGCTACAGATGATAGGATGACAACAATGATGGTACTGACATTCCGAGCTGTTAGGTTGTGCAAAGCGTAGTGCGAGCTTTATCATAGCCTCATGACAGCCCTCTGGGATCAGTATTACTATCCCCATTGTACAGGTGGAGAAGCTGAGGTTTAGGGCTCATAGAAGTAGGAGCTGAGATTGGAACCACAGAGTCAGACTCCAGCACCCATGTCCTCAGGCCCTAAACCACTCCCCCCAGACCCACAGTGGATCTGGAGATGTCACCAGGGTCCTTACACTCAAACTATTACCTCTCAGTTTGAAACCACTGGCCCAGGAAAATCCAGAAGGGATGCTCCCCCAAAACCTATTTCTACCCATCCACACTCCAGGGCGCTCTCCTGCCCCATGTTCCCAGGGCACAGCTGTCCCCAGGGGAGACCTCACATCAGTCATCAATCCCTTAGTGTGTATTTGTTTGCTGTGACCTCCCTGGATTTGGAGTTGGTTGTCTCAGAGAACAAGGGTGATAATTCACCATCAAAGGAAACTCAGCCACTGATGAGTAAAATCCATGTTACTCACCCAGCTACTCTTGACCTGGAGGAAGGAAGGTAAGGGGTCCAGGAAGAGAGCAGGGCCCCTGACCCAGAGAACCCCCAGTGACCTAGATACCACCTGATCCCCCAAGTCAGGCTAGATGATTTTTGAAAAGCTTGAGTCATGTGCTATGACCAAAGGTGGGTACTGTCCAGTGAGGACAGGTCATCTTGGTGCAGGGAGGTTTTAAGACATATTCAACCATCTGGAACCTGAGGGTCAGAAAACTGATCTACTGAACTGCCCACGATATAGGGGACAGCATTGTCTATAGTACAGGGGAGGGAGGGATGGATGGATGGATGGCTGAATAGTTGGATGATAAATGGATGGATGGGTAGATGGATGGATGGTGGGTGGATATGGACAGATGAAGAGCCTCAGAGGGGTAGGTGTATGGTTCTGAGACAGACCACATACTACACGGGGGCCCTCCCAGAAACTTGAGTCTTTTCCATCAGGCACAAAGATAGGTTAGCAAGACAAGGAGGAAGGAGAAAGGTATGGGAATAATACAGGCAAGAGGGTAAAGAGAGATGGAGAAAGACAGGAAAGCAAAGGGGAGGTAGAATTGTGTGGTGGTTTGAATTTATCTGGCCTCTTCCCCAGCTTCTAGAAGCTTCCTGGCTTGTTATACCAGGTGGAGATGGCCTTTAGGGGCCCCAGCTTTCATCTCTGCAATGTACCACATGTGAGTGTTCTGAGCCTCATGACTCTGGGTTAGTTGCCACTTCATTTATTCAGGAGGCTGGTGCAGGGGGTGAGTAGACTGCAGCGTGAGTCTGCAACAACTGGCAGCTCCTCTTACCATTTCCTGTGCTACCACCTCCACCCCCAGCCTGGTCAACCCCTCCTATCCACTCTCCCAATATACCACCCCCCAAAACTGAGATCTGAAGAACACTCCCACAGAGTCCCAGAGTCCCAGCCTCTGGGAAAACCAGACCCCAACTCAGAGCCTGACTTCTGAACTGAGGTGCCAACGCCCCCGCCCCCCTCCACCACCCGGTCACCAGAGAGGCAGACGAGCGGGTCTACAAGAGAAGTCAGAGCCAGATGCCCCTGGAGAGACATCCTGTGCTGCCCACTCGCCTTCTGCTTGCATTCACATCCCCGCATGGTGATGCCTCTCCTGCTTCCCCTGGCACTTCCTCCCTCCCACACCAGGGCGCAGGACCTCACCACCAAGGGGCAGTAGGGCACAGACTGCAGGGCAGGTGAGAGAGGAGTCAGCCAACTCCAGAAAGGAAGGAACATCAACCAAGGAACCCAGGGGAGCAGAAGCAAAATCCTATCCCACCTCAGCTCCAGTGGGTCTCACTGGGGATGGTGCCACCCCCCTCCCCAGAGGGCAACTGAAAGCGGCGAGTGGGGGATACCAGGAACAGGGACTGGGGGGCAACAAGGCTGCTAAGTCCTGCAATGCACATGACAGCTCATCACCAAAGAGAATGTTTTTCCCAGCCCAAAAGGTCAATGTACCCCCTACTGGAAAACACTGCCTAGGTCCATAGCTTATTTCCAGGAACACTGAAGTTTCTGTTAGGCCTCAGGAGTGGGGAAGGTGGAGGCTGGAGTCAGAGGGCTAAGGAATTTCAATAAACTTGGAGAAGTAGTGCTAGGTGAGGGCTCAGGAGCTGTGGTTCAAAGAGAGGGAAGGAGGTCACATGGGTCATGGGGGGGGTTGGGGTACAGCACTGCAGGGGGCCCTCCTGCGGCTGTCCCCCTGGGCTGGAAGGGCAGGGAGAGCCTATCTCAGCCTGCAGCCCATGATCTCACTCCAGAAGGGCACTGCAGGGTGGCCCCAGAAGCCGCTGCCACTCAGAGGATTCCCTTGGGGCCAGGGAATGGCTGTCTAGATGTTAGAGGTGACCCCGGGGGTGACCAGTGAGCTCATCCTTTCTCCCCACCCCCAGGTGCAGGCTGTGCCTCCCCCATGCTCCCAGACACTCAGCTCAATCCTCTCTTAGAGCCACTCTCATTCCATGTCCATTATCCATTTACTTGTCCACCTCTCCAGCTATTAATCAACGTTAATGTTTATTGAGTACTTTCTAAATAAATGTCTGGCACTGTGCTCTTCCCATAGGCTAGTTCACTTAATCCAGACAAAAACACTCATAAGTATTACCATCATGCCTGTTTTGCAGACAAGCTGCCTCAGCAGCAGAGGTTAAAACCTGACCAGAGGTCCCACATGTGGTCAGCAGTGGAGTGGGGCTCACCGGCACCAGAGCGAGGAACCACTGTGCATATTACCGCACGGCCTCACTGCCACCAACACCAGCCTGCAAAACCTGGACTCAGTGTAATTCATTCCTGAATGGAGTGGCTGCCCCTGCACCTGGAACACAGTGGGCACTCAGTAAGTGTGGAACAAAAGCAAAGGTAGGTGGGTGGGTGGATGGATGATGGATGGTGGATGATGGACAATGGATGATGGACGATGGACGATGGATGGATGGATGGATGGATGGATGGATGGATGGATGGATGGATGGATGGATGGATGGATGGATGGATGGAGGATGGATGGAGGATGGATAGATGATGGATGGATGGATGGATGGATGGATGGATGGATGGATGGATGGATGGATGGATGGATGATGGATGGATGGATGGATGGATGGATGGATGGATGGATGGAAGAAAGGATAATTGGATGGATGGGTTAATGGGCTTTACCTACTGTTGAGCCACTATTCCAAAGAATGTGATTATGTAACCAACATAAGTTCCATTAATAACAAGAAATGAAGCAAAGTATGACAGTGCATAGTGGATGATAAGGTCACAGTTTACATTTACTGACAACAGGCCAGGCACATTTTATGAGCATCACCTCCTTTAGTCCTCACAACTCTGAGAGGCAGATACCATGATTCCCGATTGCTGGTAACAAATCTGACGTTCACAGTCCACTTATCCAGACTGACTCCCCTGGCAAGCAACAGGACCAGGGGTGTCTGGCACAGCAGTGGCCCTAAATCATTACAGAATAACCATGTGTTTGCTGGAGCTTCAAGACCCAGTTCCAGCATCATCTCTTCTGTGAATTCCCCTGGTGGAATAGAGAGATTCGCTTTCTGCTCCTACAGAGTCTTCTATCCACCTCTTTTGGAGAACGCCACAGGTCTGCAAGGTTTTCTACAGAACATTACAGCATAAGCACAGAGCCTCTGTCTCAGCATCCTGTGTCCCCAGCATTGTGCCTTACCGCCCCAAGGACTAGCCAAGTTCACTGGGGAAGGTGGACTTCACAAAACATGCACTAGAGAAGAAAACAGACTGTTTAGTCAGCTGGACAGTCAGACTTTCATGAATACGGAGGGGCCCTACCCTACCACAGGCTGAACTGTCCCCACCAAATTCATAGCCATCTGTGGAAGCCCTAACTCCAGGTGATGGAACATGGAAATGGGATCCCATCAACAAACCAGACCAAGAGCTACAGTGGTCAGGCAGCCCAACTCCTCCCAAGCAACTGCTTTTCTGAGTCCAAGGCAACGAGAACTCGAGCCTCCTGGCCCTGAGCCACACATCCCGTCTCAAAATCCAAGAGGCAAACACCGGCTCACACTCAAAGGTCCCATTTGAGCACTGTGACCTGAATAAAAAAAGACTTTCTCTTTCCAAGTCTTCTCAGAAGTGGTTTCCCGGACTCATCACAACTCAGATCCAATGTCACCTCAAATTGAAAGGTTCCTTTCAGGGGTCAGGAGTGTGGCGGGATGACGGTAACTGTCCCTCCTACATCAACATTTAGGAACATCCCCCGAGCCCTCTAAGAACTGGGGCCACAGCAGACTTAGATGCCCTGCACAAGTGCAGCTGTCAGAACACTGGCTGAAAGCCAGCAAGCCACAGGTTGACCATGATGCCAGGAAGGGTCTGAATGACTACAGAAGCTCCTGGGCTCGGACTGAGAGGCACTCAGGTGGGAAACAGAAGCCTTCGGGGGCCGCCTGCATCCGCCCCCATCAGCAGCTCCAGGCTTGCACCACAGCCCAGAGCCAGACCCCTCCATCCCACCCCTTCCTGCCCATACCAAGCCCAGAGCATCCAAGTTTCCCAGTCCAGGTGTCATTTTGGGAAACTTCTCTTTCAGACTGGATGTCCACTCTCCAAAAATGCAACAACACGAAAGTGTTGGATGAGCTTCCACCCTCTGTGATCTGCCCAGCACAGGAGGCCGGAGGCATCAACCCCGTGGAAGCCCACAGGAGTCACTGCTTGAGGACTTGACCCAAGTTCCATGGAGAGGGAGGCCCTCTGCCTGGCATTACAAGGTTAGAGCTGAAAGTAATTTAAAAAAAAATAATAGCTAACCTGCCGAGCACTTACAAGATGCAGGCATTCTTCAGGCTGCCATGGGCCCCTCTCATGCTTTTTACCGGAAAGGAACCCAAAGTCAGTCGGGCTAAGACACAATGTCACAGTGCTGACAAGCCAACGAGCCCAGGCCCCACAGCCCCAGCTCTAGCCTCACAGCCATGTTGTCAGCAAATATCTTTTAGGCATCAAATAGAACTAGCATGAGGATGCTCTTCTAAGTAAATAAACTTACTTTGTGGAGAGGCCATTTCTTTTCAGAGTGTGGGTGATAAAGGAGATTCAGAGAGCTTGGAATCACAGAGTTTGTGGGTATGCAATTTTAGACTGGGTGGCAAGAGCAGGCTTCACTGAGAAGGTAATTTTAAATAACGAGCACAGGGAGGTGAAAAAATGAACCATGAAGCCCCCTGAGGATAATTCCAAAGAGAGGAAGTAGTCAGTGCAAAGGTCCTGAGGCAGGATTATTGTCGTATGTTGAGGGACAGAGACCAGTGAACCAGAGGAGCAAGGTGAGGGCAGTAACAACAGTCAGGCCTGGGGCCTTGACCTGAATCAGTATGGACTCTGGTCATCCCCTGGTGATGACTGAAGAAACTGGGCTCAGATTGCTGGTAAATCATTAAAAGCCACACAGGGCTAGCATCTAAGCCAAGGCTCTGCTACAAAATCAACCCCAGTGATTCATCACACCAGCAGAGACCCCCAGGCCTTCTCCTCATGCCAACAGCCTCTTCCACCTGGCAAGCCCATCCATCTCTGACTTAAAACACCTACAGATGAATTGACGTAAAAAGGCAAGCGTGGCTGTGTGCAGGGGGAGAGCTGAGATCTGGGGCTCTCTCACCAGCCCCCACACCGCAGTCAGGGATGGAGGAGAATGGCAGAGATGGGCTTCCTGGAGCCAAGGAAGGGACCCAAGATCTGAGGAACTCTCTGGCAATGCTGAGCTTTCTGGCTCTCCTTTATCTCCGAAAAAGAAACCACCCCTCCAGCAAGAGGGTTTGTTAACTTGGAGAACATCCCCATGCTGGTTGACAAGCATTTTCCCATGCGCGTTACCAATAAGTAACTCACATTTCCTGTTGTAAAGCAGGGAAGCTGAACCCACAGAGGGTGGTGTGTGTCACTCCCAACATAGCCTGACATCCTCCCTGGTTAGAAAAGGGATCTGAGCTGGAAATTTCACAGGAAAGTTTGCTGGTTTCCCCTCCCACTGCTATTCCCATGCTGGGGGCTAGTGTTCTAGTGTTCTGGAAGGTCCTCGTTCAGGCCCTGCCTCTGCCTCCCTCTTGCTGGCTCTTACAGAAGGCTCTCAGGAACGGTTCAGAGCTCTCAACAATAGCTCACCTGCAGCCTGCCTACCTCCCCACTAAGCCAAACTGCACAAGAACACTCCAGAGAAGCCACAAGTCTACAGCAGTCAAGGAGCGCCTGGGATTCATGGACCAAAGCCTTGAACACACAGCAATAATAGCTGAAGGGCCACAGGCCACATGTTCTGCACGCCAGGCACTGTTCTGGGTCCCTCCACCTTGCGAAGTAGGATCTAGGATTATCCCATTTTTACAGATAAGGAAACTGAGGCATGGGGAGATTAAATGACTCACCCAAGGTCATCTTTACTCCATGGTAAGTGCCAGAGCTGGGATTTGAACCCAAGCAGTGTGACTGCAGAGTCCACCCCCGCCAGAGTCTCTTTAGGGGAAGGAAGAGAATCCCTTCTGGGACAACCCCCTTCTGGAACAAGCCTGGAGGCAACACTCTCCGGGGCCAGAAGAGAAGCATGAAAGGCAGGAGCAATGAGCTATGGAGTCTGCCTGGGGATTGCGAGAGCCAGGCCCTCCACCACCACCGGGGCAGTTACTCCCTGCTCCCCTGGGAATGCTGCAGTGTCACCCACACTTCCCAGGCAGCTCTGCCCAGCTGCTTCGTGCTCCTTGGGGTCCCTGTTCTAGTCCATTTATATCCCACTGAGAAGAGCTGTGAGGGCTCTGGCAGCCATGAATAAATATGTGCTGAGTAAATGAATGAATGTGTGGGAATGAATGAATGAGCCCAGCCAGGTCCAGAGGATTTAACTCTCTCCTTTAGAACCTTAAGATAAAACATCACCCAGGTCAAAGCTTCCGATCTGCCTCCCACGCAGTCCACAGCAGGACTGAAATAGATACATATATATGCTCTCTCATTTTTTCTTTTATTGCTTTTAATTCCATGTTTCAGTTTAATTAAAAAAACACAATAGCTTAAAGTGTTGGATGCTGATGCACTGTGGTATTCATGAATATTTATCACTCTGAGCTATATAAAATTGAATAATTATTAGCAATTAAAGAAGGTCAACAGAAGGCTTTCTGGAACTCTCCACCAAGGGGAAGGGGAAGAAATGGACATCACCACCGAGATGCTTCAGTTAGGACTCTGCAGGAAAGGGAAGAATGTCTTGGCTGATCAGGCAAAAATTTTGCTTAGAGGGCCATGTGACCCCTGAAGAACATTCCAGAATGACTTGAAGAGGGGCTGATTTACCTACAAATCATTTATTTAGATAACAGAATAGTGGACTTGGTGTAAAAAGGGTCCCATTGACAACACAGAGCTCAGGGAGAGGATTGAGAAAAGAAAACGTGAGCCTGGACCATGGTATTCTCCCTGCTTGAGCATACCTCTTCCCGAGGACTCACCTGAGGTGTGCTGGGACAGGCGAGTCCTGTCAAGCTCACACCTAGTCACACTCCTGACAAAGTAAGTGCTCCATAAATGGCCGTCCCTTCATTTCCCTTTCAAAATGGACATGGGTTTCAAGAACCCCAACTGGCCCAAGCAGGCTTTACTTCCCTCTCCACGTGCAAGAGAATCCCAGTCTCATTTAATTTCTACTTCAGAAGGAATTTGAGGGCAGATTTCAAAGTCCTCCCCATGCCTGTCTATGGCCCCTGAAAAGGTGCTAACCCAGAC
The DNA here is from genome assembly GCF_014898055.3 of Talpa occidentalis. Lineage (NCBI taxonomy): Eukaryota > Metazoa > Chordata > Mammalia > Eulipotyphla > Talpidae > Talpa > Talpa occidentalis. Next base: position 17,542,056 of record NW_023605194.1, read on the forward strand.
AAAGTTCAAAGTTCCTCTGATGGTGCCCAAACCAGTCTTTGGCAACTTCTCTCCAGGCTAACGTCTACCCTCCAAGAACATTCTTCTTAGGCACATGGCACAGTTCTTCGAATACTTAGCGCTCTCATCCTTCAGGTTTTCTCTTCTCCATGTGTAACACAAAACAATTTTTTTATATATAAATTTTATTTTTATATTCCCCATACAATTGCAGCCCCCCCATTCTGACCCCAATCCCTCCCCTCCCGCCCCTGCCCCCTAAAATTGTCTCTGGTTCATAGTTTTTTGTTGATTTTGATTTTCACTTTCTTATAGTTATTCATTTTCCTGGTCCCTTATTTAAGTTTTCTAGATTCCTGCTATGAGTGAGACCATCCGGTATTTTTCTTTTTCTTTCTGGCTTATTTCGCTGAGCATGATCCCTTCCAGCTCCATCCATGTTGCTGCAAATTGCATGTGTTTCTCTTTTTTGAATGCTGAGTAATATTCCATGGTGTATATGTACCACATCTTCTTGATCCAGTCATCTGTTTCTGGGCATTTGGGCTGATTCCAAAGCTTAGCTATTGTAAACAGTGCTGCTATAAACATAGGGGTACAGGTGTTCTTTGGAATTGATGTTTCTAACACAAAACAATTTTTAACAATTTATTTTAAGCAGGGTCCTCCTCTGTCCTGGACTTCCTCAGGGATGACGTGCATCTGTGCATCTTGGGCTCCAGGCAGCCTGCAGATGCAGCCCGGGCATGGGGCGCACAGTGGGGCTCCAGGAAGGGCACATGACATTGGTGTGTCCACCGTGCTGCTTTGGGGGCTACCTCTCAGCAATGCTGAGTCATTTCAAGTGCATCCATTTTTTCAACAGCATATTTTGAGCATGGGCAGGTGCTGCTGGGACAGACCTGGTTCCTGCCGTCTGGGCTGGGGGCTGACGGTAGAACAGAATTATCAGCACAGGCCCACCAGGCTGACCCCAGTAGAGGCATCAGACACAGGTAAATCACTTAAAAACAAGGGGGCCCCCTCAGATTTGCTCACTCTCCAGTGTGGACATCCCTTTCTTCCTAAGGGTCACTCTTGTACCCATGCCCCGCCCCCAGACACTGTACCAGGCTCAGGGGGTGTTCATGTCTACCTCTTTGTCAGTCGTAGCAATCATGTGCGCTAATATTCACAGAGCATTCGCCGCAAGTCTTCACAGCCACGACTCACCTGCCAGCTGCCTTTGCAGCACAGAACACTGCCCAGAGGTGATGCATGAGGACCAGGCCTGGTGCACCCAACCTGCCAGTCCCCGATACTGGCTGCCCTCGCTTTGAAGGGCTTTAATTACTAACGTCTCATGCTTTTGTCATGCTTCACCATCCTGAAATCAATTACCTCGGGGCAGAATTTGGGAAAACATGAGAGGCTGAGGTCCCTCCTTGTTGGTTCCTAGAGTGCTCGTGGGGTCTGTGCCACCTGACGATTTATATTTTTTTGCATCCTCACATTTTTCTGTTGTGCAAATACTGCAAACATCGATTCAGTCTCTGCTAGCAAGTTCCCAGGAGGTGAGCGTGCCTGCTGCTAACTCCTTCACCCTATCCAGAAGGTCACACTCAGAGGTGAGTGGACTCTGAGGACTCTGGCTGCAGTCCTGGGGTGGACTAAAGATGGTTGCCTAGATAGAACAACAGGACAACGGCCCAAAATGGCCTCTATCAGCCTCTGAGTCACAGCCAGCCAAGGCCAGCCCTGGGACCCAGTGGGTGTTTAACATTTCAGTGTGAAGATGGTGGCTCAGGAGCCCTCCTAAGGGCCACCCATCAGCCCAAACCTCGGCCGCTTCCTCTACCACCTCTTCTCCCCACAAAATAGGTACAGCAAGTCCCAGGCAGGCTGTGACAGACCAGCTCGTGTTAAAGGAGCGAGTCCAATATACTAAACACAGCCAAAAACATTTGCATTCATTTTCCAAAGGGCAAAAAAGTCCTGCTTTTTTCTGTTTCTTCTTTGGTGCTTTTCTGTGGTTGTTTTATATTGTTTTCACCTTAAATGGAACCATCCTAATTCAGTCAGGACTAGAAAACCAAACAATAGCCTCAGGATAGACTTTGCAAAAGGGAAAACAAAACTGACAGGAGAGCTGAGCCAGCTGCAGAAAGCTCAGGCAGCACAGCAGCAGCGGGGCTTGCAAACACTCCCAGGCTGAGCCCCAGATACAAGGCTGGGCACAGGAGATAAACTTGGCTTATCGCCCAAGAGGTTGGGCTTGTCTGGGCTAAGGAGGGTGGGTTTCAGCCTTAGTTCACCCCCAACTGTGTGTGCATCAGTGACTGTGGCCAACAGTACTATTTGCACAGATCTGACACTGAGACATCAAGGAGGCAACAGTCCTGACCACTCATTTTCAGCCCCAGCCACTGTGGTGTGAGTGACCAGGGTCGGCTGGCATTCTGTAACGGGCATCACAAAACCTGAATTAAAATAAGAACCCAGGAAGTCTCCTAGGGTCTTGATGGATATACCATCCTGACACACCATCATTTTCCCCAAAGAGAGAATGAGATGGAGCTGGAGTCCTCGATTAAGGTCAAGACCAAGAGAGACAGAGAGAAAGAAGCAGCTTTGGAGAGACGGGCCACAGTGCCCGAGGCCTACAGGAGAACATGTCGGTAGCTCTTCTCTTCCTTTCTGTGGACTCTCCTCTAGGGGCAGTCGAATTAAGAAAGTCCTGGTCCCCAGAAGACCTGGGTTTTCAGGAGCCACATGACCTACTGGTCACACTCCCCTAGATTCTTGCAGTGTCTGAAACAAAGGAAGCTTCCAGGGAATTCTTCTAGCTCCTTTTAGTCTTCTTCTTCATCCTCTTCTCTTTCCTACCTCTTTTTATCTTACCTGTCTTATCTTACTCCTTCCTATACATTAGCCTTATTTTTTTCCAAATAATCAGTGGTAATCACCAGCTGCTAGACTTGAAGAGGACTCTTTAATCCCTAACCTGATAAAAGGTAACACCACCTACAGCATACATGTTGATTTATAGTAAAATACTGAATGCCCTCCCCCTGGGCTCAGGAACGAGAACAAGATGTCCATTGCCATAGCTTTTATTCAACTGATGGGCGATCATAAGCTGTGTCATAAGGTGAGAAAAAGAAATAAAATGTATAAAGAAAAGAAAGAAGATGCCTCTTTATGATTCACAGATGATATGATGGTGTGTAAGGAAAAGCCAAAGAATCTAAAGGTAATTCTAGCAACAATTAAAAAATTAAAAACTTTTGGGCCTCCCCGGTGGCACAGCAAGTTGAGCGCAGCGCTGTGAAGCTGTCCGCAGCCTCTGCAGCACGGGTTCAATTCCCGGATGGCCAGGAGATACCCACATGTTGCGGCAGACCTCTCCTGCCTCGCCTGCTGCTCCCCTCAGCAGTGTTTTTGGTCCATCTACCTGTTCTGCTCCCCACTCTGTCTCTGGTGAATTCTCTCACCCTCCCGTGCCTCTGACCTGTACCCCAGTTCTTGTATAAATAAATAAATCTTAAAAAAAAAGAATTTTTTTTTAAAAAGAAAGAAAATTTAAACTTTTTGCATTGCTACTTAACATGGCATCAAAAAGCATCAAATCCTGGGAACAAATCTATTGAAAGACTTCTAAGACCATTCCACTAAAAATTGTGGAACACTGCTGAAAGAAATTAGGGAAAATCAAATAATTGAAAATGACAAGTTGATACAATGTAATCCCAGCCAAAAATTCTAGCAGGCTCTTTTTTCAAGAAAATTGGAAAACAGAATCTAAAGTGCATATGGGAATGCAAAGGGCCAAGAGCCAAGGCAATCAAAAAAATTAAAAAGTTGTCAAACTTAAATTACCAGATAATAAGATAGATTAATAAAGCTGCAGTATTAAGACAATGTGGCCTTGGTGTTAGGATAGAAAAAATAGTCCAATGGAGCCAAACAGAAAATTCACAGATATACAGAATTAAAGACACCTGATTTTCAATAAAGACATCCTTTCAATAAATGGTGCTGGGACATCTGAATTAACATAAAAAATTAATTTCAGGTGGGTCATGGATCTAAAGCTGAAAGTTAAAACAAGAAAGCTTCTAGAAGAAAGCATAGGAGAATATCTTCCTGATATAGTTACAGGTAAAGATTTTATAAAGTTAAAAGAAAAAAACTGTTAAACTATACTTCATTAAAATTAAGACCATTGCTTTATAAAAACATAGCATTTATAAAACAAAAAAGCCACAGTCTGGAAGATATCCATCAACTATAAAATGGATAAATAATTTAGGAATATTCCTATATATAATACTATACAGAAATTTTCAAAAGAAGGACTTCCGCTGGTGGTGCAGCAGTTGAGTCCTGGGCTATGAAGCTGCCCGCAGCCTCTGCTGCACCAGTTCGTTCCCCGGCCGCCGGTGAGGGTCCCAAATCATAAAAAAATATTAAAAGCAATAAAGAAAAGGAATCATAGGAAGGAAAAAAATGTTCAAAAGAACCACAAGCTATTACATGTAGATCTCATAGATATAAATTCAAGTAAAAAAAGCAAGATACAAAACAGAGCATACACTTATTAGCTACCTACTTCTGTGGAATGAATCACACCAAAACTTAGTGGCTTAAGACAACAGGCATTAAGTGTATCAGCAGTGTCTGTGGGTCAGCAATGCTGGTGCAGCTTAGCTGAGTCCTCGGTCAGGGCTGCTCACAGGCTGTGATCAAGGTGTCAGCCAGACTACAGTGGCTTGAAGGCTCAGCTGGGGAAGACTTGCTTCCAGGTTCACTCATATGGCTGTTGGGCTGAGGGCAGCCCACATGTGCTGGACTCATCAGAGAGCTCAAGAAGAGCCAGAGAGAATGCACGTGAAATGCAAGTGACAGCCTTCTGTAGCTTAATCTTGGAAGTGCTATCCCATCATTTTGGCCATACCCTGGTCATTAGGGGCAGTTTCCAGGGACCAGTCTCCACACAGAGGGTGAAGATGACACAACAGCATGAATACCAGGGGGCAGTTCGATTAGAAACTGCCTACCACACTATATGATATGATTCTATTTGTGTGACTTTCAAGACAGGCAAAACTTGATAGAAACAGACGTATTGATTGCGTCCAGGGGGATAGACCACCGATGTGAAGAGAGAATGAAGGAGCAGTAAATGCGGTAAATGTTCTCTACCTTGATCTTGCTTGGGTGGTGGGGTAACATCATGTAATCGTATGTAAAATAAATCACTGAGCTGTGCAACTAATTAATATCTGTGCACTCCTGTGCATGGGTATCACACATCAATAAAAATTGGGGGAATAAAATAGGAACACAAAGGTCCTACCTTCTCCCCTTCTCTATCTGAGCTATGGGAAGTAGAACTGAATTCTGGAAGGTCAGAGAGTTTGTTTTGAGTGGCAGCCCTGGCCAGTCTCTCTCTTATGGTCAGTGTGTGCAAGTCAGCTTATACACCACTCTGGCTGAATTTGCCCTCTGGCAGAACCTTGCAAACAGCACTGCTTACTCTCAGAGGCACGGAATGACTCCTGTTTAGTTTGCTTTTATAGCCCAAAGGTCAGGGTCACACTTGTAAAGTATCTCTAAATTATGCAGAGTTCTCAGAAGTCAGTTCCACGCCAGGAGTCACGCTGCCCACGTCCCATTCACCTAAGGAGCTTGTAAATGATGAACAGTAAATGTGCTAATTATCTGATACTTCTAATTCAAAATTTGAGAAAGTTTAGATGTGATCTGGGTTATTATTAAAGTTTTGTATTGAGTTCAAAAGGCATTTACTTAACAAACTATTGGCAACAAATACAAACGGTACACTGGCCCACTTAATTATAGTTAACTTGGATGAGATAAACATCATATGACTTTACAAGTGCAACTCACTGAAGCTGAACAGCAATGCTGGGGAGTAGATATTCAAATTCATGCCCATTTTGTAACTGAAGATATTTACAGATAGAAAGTAAATTGCCCAAGATCATAAGGCAAATAGGACCGGCCATCAGAATTCAAACTCTTGTCTATTTCACTTCCAAGTCTGTGATCTTAACTAATTCATTATTTGGTTCTTCAAGAATTACTTATTTTTTTTTAAAGATTTATTTATTTATACAAGCACTGGGTACAGTCAGAAGCGCAGGAGGGTGAGAGAATTCACCAGAGCCAGAGCAGGGAGCAGAGCAGGCAGAAGGACCGAAGTACACTGCTGAGGGGAGCAGCGGGCGGCAGGAGAGGTCTGCGTGCCATGTGGGACCCTCCTCCGGTGGCCGGGGAGCAGCCGGGTATCGAACCGGCGCTGCAGAGGCTGTGGGCAGCTTCGCAACCCAGTGCTCAACCGCTGCGCCACCGGAGAGGCCCAAGAATTACTTATTTTTTAAGTCACTTAATAGTTCTGTATGTGGCAGTTATAAATGGTTCTGATGGAATAAACAAAGGTCCCCTTAGCACTCAGTCTGAAAACTCTAGGCTCTGAGAGGAACAGTCTGGACTGTAAATGAACTTACTGTGGTTTTTTGATGAGAATCTATACTGTGTGCACATGCAAACCTGTCACAGCAGAGTTCCAACCAGTAAAGTGCTCAGCTAAGGTGGTGGCCTGAGCTTGGAAAATAGGGACCTGCCACTCTAAGTCGTAGAGGTGCAGTGATGGGGCCAAGAACTCAACTCCTAAAAGCTCAGCACAAATGGCACAGATGGAGAAGAGCAGGCTTCCTAGACCCAGCTATTGCCCAGGTGAGGCACCAGGATGGCAGCACACACAGGTGGTCCCCAGACAAGCATCCACAGCCCCTGGAACCCTGGAAAGCACTAAAGAGTGTTACCCTACAGACGAGGACCAACTTTACTAAGAGGAAATGTGGCCAGGTCACATGGATACAACAGAAATCACAGACTGAGAAGCATGCAAACAGCAGCAGCAAACACTCTGCTGAACTCAGCATAGTTGGCCACTTCCTGGGGTGGAAGTGTCCATTTCATTTCATGTTCATTCATCAAAGATTGAGAAGAAAAGTCTTTAAGAGAATATTTTTTAACCATGCAAAATCCACTGCTTTTTTTTTTTTTTTTTTTTTTTTTTGTAGCAGAGCTACTAGTCTGATCCTTGGACAAACTAAGGATATTTTGCATCAGAGGAGAATGTTTCTCTCCCCAGTGTACAGTGGAGAGAGAAGGTGGGGCACCAGGGGAAGAAACAGGATCAAGGGAAGGGTGAACACAGGAAGCTCTCAGGAGAAGGGGGAAGACAAGTGGAGAAGCAGGGCCACGAGAAGATGGGGGCAGAGGAAGGCAGCCAGGGAAGGGTGGGAATCCTGGGGTCCCCTAGGCAGGTGGCAGCATAGCGTCTTGCCTATTTAACTGCGCACCTACTAGATGCACGGCATGTCTGGAATTTAATAACACACGGACAGAAATCAATTCTCACTGGCTCTCCAATACTGCCTCGCTGAAGCAAGCTTATTCTCTTCATACCTATCACAATGTTCACTGTATTTTATTTACTCATCACCTCCAACACACCCACTAAACTGTAAGTCACAGGACAGCACAGAATATATTGCCTGCAAACTTCAGCAGGTTATTTAACTTCTCTGATCCAACAGTTCATGGGAATTCTGAAAAGATCAAATGAGAAATGCCTAGAACATACAAGTTAGTCCTCATTAAAGTTATTCAGTTTCCTCTAATAGTGAACGAGAAGAATGCAGAGTGGACATTCCCTTCTCTTCCGCCTAGGTGAGGTTGGTACTGATAGCCTGCGGTTACTCTCAGGAATTCAAAGATCCAAACAGAAAAATGCACATTCCTGTTGCTGTGTGCTGGTTTATTGGAATTTCATCCCTCAGGCAGTTTCAACCCTCTCCTCCTGCCTGATGCTGTGATGCCACAATCCAGTCTCTGTGACTGGGGCAATGTTTCCATGGTGATGAGCAGTGATGTCATAAAGAGGGGATTGTTATAGGTTGAATGAAATCTGGCACCAGATGCACCCTGCCTCCTTATATAAGGGTGGGGGGAGGCGGGAACAAATTCTGTGGGTACATCCCAGAAAATGGGAAACTGAATCACCCTAGGGGTGGTGAGGGATGACCAGAGGGAGAGAAGTTCCAATCTCCTCCATGTACCAGCAGCCCCATTTGGAAAAGCACCAATTTAACAGACCTCACCAAGACAAGAGCCAGTTTCCACCAGAGGAAATTGAAAGAAAAAACAAGAGGCAGTGGCTATCGGCGATTCCACCTTCTGGTCTAGGAAGACCCAAGCACACATGGCTTCATCCAACGGAGCCCAACATACCAAACTTTATTGAATAAAGAGCCACAGACTCTTCCTTCCCAGAGAATTAGATAGCCCTGTGTGTTTTATAGCAATAATTCTTACCAGAATAACAGCAGCCACCCTCAGTTTAAACCCTAGAGAAACTCAAACCACATTGTTAAGAAAATTCCCAGAGGATATATGAGGCAAAAGAACATTCCATAACACCGCCTGCCTCCCAGAGGCTCTCTGAAAGCTAACCCAGGCTTTGAAAAAGAAGTGCCTGACCCCAGGGGAACTGGTGGAACAACTGAAGGAGAACTTGACCCATGTGGGCAGTGCTTAGAAGTACACAAGTACTTGTTGCACCAGTCCTGGCCAGGGTGGTCACTGTCACCGCCAGCCCTCGCTGTCCCTTGAAACTGCAGATTGACTGAATGCAACAACTGTGAATGCCAAGGAATGGGCCCTTCTCAATAAGAGGTTCGCCTTGGTCCCCAGGAGGCTTAGGGAGCCAGTGCTTTAGACAATGCATAGTCCTTCTTTCTCTAGGCAGCTGATTCTCCTGAATGCCCTGCTCCAGGCGAGTTTAGTCCACAGCAGTAGCTAAATATGTGTTCAGTGTCTGCATTCTTCGTTGGCCTTCGTCAGTATTATGAACCAACTTCAAAGGAAAGTCACTGCATCCAGAAAACCTGATGTATGCTTTTCCATACCCACATATACACAGAGACACGACAGCCGAGCTTGCTTACTGTCCTGGAGAGAGGAGAAAAGGTTTTCTAGGTGTGAGCATGGGCAGTGCCAAGCCATCCCCCACAGTTTAGAGAATGCCTACTAGCCTACAGGCTCCATTCCCAGGCCCTAATTGTTCAGGCCTCCTGACCTTGGCCCATGCTGCCCTCTTGATCGAGATGCCACCTTCCCCCCCCCCTACCCCGACTCTTCCCCCACAGCCTCTTCAATCATCAGATCTGGATCCCAGCTCAAATGGCCTGACTCCTCCGCTAATCTTCCTTCCATGGTGGAGTTCCTCCCTCCTTTACTACCTATCTCCACCAGTACAGTGGGGCTCTGGGAGGGCAGGGACAGTTCCCCTGCTCATATTTGAAACCAGTGTAGAGCACATGCCCCTAGCATCTGTGATACCAAGATGCCAAGGTGAATGTGGAACAGAAGCCAAGACCCTTGGGCTTGCCTCTTCACTGCCAAGTTCAACTCTTCCAAAACAAAAGTTGACTTTCTAAAGTATGTTGTGGTGAGTGGAGAGCCTAGTCTTATGGATAAGGACCCTGTGAGGAGGTAGATGAGGAGCAGTGATCAACTGAGAAGGACTGAGACTCTGGAGACCCAAACTCTGGTTATCAGAGGAGCAAGCTGTTACCCTGCAGGAGCCCAGCCTCCTCATCCATAAAAGAGAGGGTGGAAGCTAAGGCTCAAAGTCCCCTTCTAACATCCTAGCTCACTGCAGCCATACAGGGCATTTTCACATCCTGAAGCAGACATTTGCTTCAAGGGTGATTACTCCAGGCACTGTGCTGCCTTCCTGAGTGGCTACTGTTCCTTTCTGTCTCCCTGAAACTCCCCCTCCTGCTCACTGATCACAATGCACTGGGACTAGAGACGGAGGAAGACTCCCCAGGAAGGGCAGACTGGAAAGACAAATGGAGTCATGGCCTAGTCTGGCTGCCCTTGGTAACAACACTTCACCCAAGGACATTCTTCCATCACCCAAACCCCCCACCAACACCCCTGCACCTGCCCTCTGCCAAGTCCAGAAAGCAGCAAAGCTCTTCCCAGGTCTTGCCTGAGCAGGGCTAATTCCATTATTTTGCACTCACATCTCTGTGCACCTGTATATTCTGTCACTCTCCTTGTCCATGACAAATGCCTAGCATAAAAATTACCCTCACAAACATGTTAAGGCAGGCAGCGAGGACATCCAGGGGCCCGGGGAAGGTGAGGAGGCTGCAGGTTGCTGGGGATGTTCATTACTGTGCCTCAGAAAAATAAAGGGGGGTATCAGGGCAAAGGGGAAAACTACTGGTTCATTCACCAGCAGCGTGCACGTGCTCAAAGTCTATCCTAGTTGCTCAGCAACCGAGAAGAAGCATTTCAAAGAGCAAGGGGCTAATTGGATAAATGAATTAATTAGACATTTCCGGAGTCAGTGCGGTAAATGACAACAGGCTGGGGTGGCCAGTTTTTTTGCTAGCTGAAGTGTCTTCCTCTCCCCACCTGAGCTTTGGTCCTTAAGATTTAGGGAGTTAGGGACAGGGGACCAGATGACGCTGTTTCAGACATGCCATCTGGGAGGGGAAGACGCTGGAGAGAGCGCCCTGCCCTGGGAGAGAAGTTGAACTACAGGACCTTGGAGGTCTTTTTCCACTGGAATATTTGATCAGTTTTGCCCTGCAGGGCAGGAAGGGCAAAAAAAGGAGTAAATCCCCACACTGGCAACTGAAGGTAACTTAATAACCTGCTTTCCCACACTGTCCTGTGGGGTTTCCCTTTGCTCTATTTAATGCAAGCAGGTTCCCACCAAAGCCCATAGAAAGCAGTTGTTCGGGAGTTTGTGTGGGAAATAAGATGCTTTGTTGGTGGTTGCTATTTTCCCTCGCTCTGCTTTGCTTCCTCCTGTTGGCTTCCTTTAATTACAGCAGTACCCCACTGGCTGCTCTGATGATGGAGAGCTCAGCCGCTGAGCAGAGCCCATGGTGGGAGGGGGGCAGGCAGAGGCTCTGCTGGTGGGAGGGAAGGGCTGTGGGGGAGGGAACCGAGGGGCAGGAAGGTGCCAGCAGGGCCAGAGCAGGTCTAGGGAGGAGAGAGGTGCAGGCTTCTGGTGTTGCTGCCTGTACAATTTACTGGGTGTCTCCAGGCAAGTGGCTGCACCTCTCTGAACTTTGCAGGGAGAACTGGTTTTATGGTGCTGTGAGATGGGCCAACTGCATCTCCCCCACTGCTGCGCAAGACCCACAATCTGGCCTCAACTCAGCCCTGTCTGTCCTAGTTACTTGACACCTCTGAGTCTTTATTCATCCTGCTCTGGCCTGGAAATACCAAAAGGTAAGTACAAACACTCAGCAAAGGCTTCTAGAGAACAGGATGATCTCATTGGGAAAGACCCAGAAGCTAAAAAACACATCTTTGCCCTGAGGGGTCAGCGGTGGAACCTTCTGCTCCTGGAACTGCTCTCCTTGCTGGTGCAGGTGGTGAAAGGCCCAGGGGAAAGGCGTGTATATCACACAAGTTGTGTGATCTGGGCTGGGTGGTTAACTTCTCTGTGTCTTTGTTCACTCATCTTTGGAATGAGGCTTCTAACAGCAGGTACTTCACAGAGGTGAGGAATAAATGAGATGCTGAATGCAAAGGATACAGCTCAGCTTCTGGTACATGATACGTCGGCACAAAATGTCCATTATGTCTATAAAATTAAGTCAGTCTATAGTGGTATATACACTTAACAGGAGTGTACTCCTGAAGTTTGAGTTTGAAAGCTAATTGATAAATCAAATAAAAGAAAAGCTATCAGTATCTGAAAAAGATATTAGCATTCCTATAGTTACTGCAGCATGATTCAGAATAAGGTATAAAATCAATCTAAGTGTCTAACAATAGATGCCTGGATAAAGAAAACATATATATAATGGAATATTACCCTGTCCTGAAAAAGAAGAAACTCCTGTCATTTGCAACAACATGGAGGATTTTATGCTCTGTAAAATAAAACTGGCACTGAAAGACAAATACTGCATATTCTCACTTATATGTGGAATCTAAAAAAGTCAAACTCATAAAAGCAAAGAGTACAATGGTAGTAGCCCAGGGCTGAGAGGTGGGAGCAAAGGGAAAACATGGGTGAAAGGATACAGAGTCTCAGTTATATTGGATGAAAATAAGTTTAGAGATCTAAAGTACAGTGTGCAACTATGGTTAATACTGTATTATAACCTTGACGTTTGCCAATAGAATAGATCCTAAATGTTCTCACCACATACACACACAAGATAGCAATTATGTGAGGTGATAGATATGTTAGTTTTATTGTGATTATTTCAAAATATATACATATACCAAAATATCACATTGAAATCTTAGATAGACATTTTATTTGTTAATTATATCTCAATAAAGTTGGAAAAAGTAAAATAAAATGCAAAGGGCTCAGCAAAAGGCATTGAAGAAGTAAAGGGCTGATATTAGAATATTTCCCAGAATAGGAAGAACAAAAAAAGGGGAAGGTACTGGCCAGAGGGTAGGGCTGAGCCAGGAAGAGGACTTGAAAGCACTTCCCTGCATCCTTTGCTTTTCTTATTTTGCTTTGGCAAACACTGTCCTGGCCTGCAGGCCTGGGAGCTGAGGACTCTGGGGGGTTTCAGATTAGTTGTCTCTACAATCTCCATCTTCTACCCCAGTGTTAACCCTCAAGTGACCTTGCTTCACTGCTATGAACTCTCAAGAAACAAAGGGTCCCACCCAACCCACAGGAATGTAGGATGGACTTGCCAGAAGCAGTATAAACTTTCCTTTAAAAAAAAAAAAAAAACTGAAACCTGTTTTTAGGAAACCACTTTAGTAACTTAAAACACAAGAGGGTACCTTAAGATAAAGAGCTTTGAGTATAGATGCAAGAGCTTCCCTTTGTCTCATCTTCAGAGTCACCTGCTGTGCTTTGAAGATGCTCATCCATCCCCTCCCAACCTCCCCTGCTCTGGGCCCTTTCAGGGGAAGTTTACAAGGGGCTGGAGCTGCTGTTGTCTGAGATTAAAGAGAAAGTGGAGGCCACGTGAGTCTTGCTCATCCCTGTGGACACAGCAGGACTGTCTCCTGCTATGCACAGCTTTCTTCTGCAGGGGCATTTCAGCCCCCCCCCCCACCACTCCAGCCCAAACCCTGAGGAAGGAAAACAATGTTGGAGGGTGCAGCATTCCCTTCCCCTAATAGACAACTCACCCGACCCTGACAGGGGGAAAATTGGCTCCTCTCCCAGAAGACACCTGCTCAAGGAGTGCTCCCTCAAGACTGCTCACCTTTCCTACCCGTTTTCAAGTACCTTCTTGAAAAGGTAGGTATCTTGCCAAGTCTTTCAGGTTCACTAAATTCCTGAAACAACCCAGAAAACTCAATATTATCCCATTTTATGAGGAAAAAAGTGGGTTTCAGAAGAGTAACTGGCCCAAGGTCTCAGAGCTAGTTGTGGCCCATCTGACCCAGCTGCTCTGCCACCAGAACACCCCAGCTGCTGCGTCTCCCCACAGTCATCTAATTACTTGTTCTACCCAGAGCTCCCTTCTGGGAGGAAAGGCCCTGGACTGTATGAAGAATTCAAAGGAAAACCAAAGAGCACCAGGGAGTTGCAGAAAGAGCACTGGACTAGGAGTCAGGGCCCACAGTCTTGGTGAATTTGGGCACACTATCCTCTCATTTGACCACATTTTCCATATCTGGAAAAGGATGTGGCTGGATCACTCTGTGTTCTGTGGGAACAAAGAACACGGTCTCTGGATGATTTATATTTTAAGAGAATCTTAGAGAGCACGATGTATATTTTTTATTTTTTAAAAGATTTATTTTATTTATTTATGCATACAAGAACTGGGGTGTAGACCAGAGGTGCAGAGGAAGAGAGGATTCACCAGAAACAGAGTGGGGAGCAGAACAGGCAGATCTACTGATATATACTGCTGGGGGAAGCAGCAGGCAAGACAGGAGAGGTCTGCTGAGCCATGTGGGTCAGCTCCCTGCCCTGGGATCGAATTCAGGCCACAGCAGTGATATCACTGAGCCTTAACCCCTACACCACCAAGGAGGCCCAACACAATGTTTAACTCTTGAATTGTGACTCCTGAATTGTGAAGTCTCTGGGCACTCCCCCCAAAAAAAAAACGAGTGCAAAATCTTTCCTGCTGCCTCTCAAAATCACCCAAGTATAAGCAGCTTCCCTATGATTTAATGACAATGCCAATCCTTAAATATCTGGAAATGTATAATTTATAATGCACTCTACAAGGATATGATTTTATTTTGATCCTTGCAACCACTACATAGACAAGGAAACTCAAATCTCAGAAGTAGACTGACTGGGGTCATTTCATGAAGCTGGTGGATGGAGACAAGAAGGCTGCTCTTCCAAGTTCAGTGAATCACAACCAAAAGGGAAATGCTTCTACTTGTACCCTGCACTTGGATTTGGCTTCTCCTGCGGTAGAATGAGCCCCTTTACACAACTTAAGCTATCATCACCATCATCATCCACAATGATCCATTTGAGCGCATAACAGACACCAAGTCATAGCTGCTGAAACAACAAGAGTGGTGGTTGCTGTTTCAATACCTGTGCTGGAACACCTGCCAATTCCTTCAACACTTAAGATCAGCTCCCCTTAGAGGTATGCAGTCATCACTCACCCATGTACACATATCACCTCCCTATTACGTTCTCTCCTCAGCTCCTGAAAGGCACAAGGAGGAGTTCTTTTTCCCTCCAGACATGATTCAGCACCCCTCAGTCTGACACTGTGAACAGATCTGGTTGGGTAGGGAGTCATCAAGGAACTACGGGTTTCTCTCCTGCCTACCTACATTCACCTACAGGGTGTGACAATGGTGTTTCACACAATATAATCAACTCTGCTCCTGCCACTCCATTTCTTTAAAAATTCATAAGTGCACAGAAAAAGAAAACACAAAACAAAACCAGAAGGGGGGAAGGCAATCTTGAAATGAGTTCGACTGCAGAAGCTTATGTTCCTGCAGGCAGAGTAGATATTAATAATTCAACAAAATATTACAGTAATTACTATACTTTGCAAAATCACAACAGTGCACTTTAGCACAACTCCTACCAATCTCCCTGCAACTGCCATTAATAAATAAAGCACAATTCCCTATATTAAATTTGCTGTTTAAAAGCTAAATATTTTATCAGCACTAATATATTTTAAATAATCAGTCAAGACCAAGAAAACCCCTGGTCCTGCATTTCTTCCCCCTTTAAGTGAAATTCCATCTTCACAGCTAGAGCAGAAATTGACTGCAACACTAACAAGAATACACTGAGTGTTAGGGCTTGAAGGCCCTGATTGGGGAACCTGAGCACCATGCAGCTCTAACACTCTGCTGGAATCCGATTAGGCTGCTGGAAAAAGTGAGAGGCAGAAAGAAGGGAAGAGTAATTCTTTTGGCCCGTGAATCCGACCTATCTCATTCAGAAAAAGAAGTCACGAATCATAGAGAGTTGAGCAGCGGGGAACCACCAAAAAGGCACACCTAAGTATATACCCTGCCATGCGTGAACCTGACGATCTCAAAATACAGGGCACCCTACAGTACACCTGAGTTAGGTCCCCAAAATTAGCTCCTTCCATTCTGTCAAGTTCTGTTGATTTTACCTTCATTGGTTTTTGCTGCAAAAAATGCTGTAGACAAAACCACTCAAATCTCAAGCACTTATCCTCAAAACAATCCTTTATTGTCATAAATACACAGGCCAGCTGGTCACAGCTGGTGGCAGCTGGACAGTTTCCTGATTTGGGTTGGGCTAGCCTGGCAGCGGCTACATCTGACTTGTGTCTCCTTCCTGGGAGCAGGCTAACCTGGGCATGTTTTTCTCATGGCCACTACAGAGAAGCAAGACAGCGGGTGGGCGCACAATGCCTCTTGATAACTAAGCTTAGAACTGGCAAACTCCTCTTCAGCCAAAGCAAGTCACAAGGCCAAACCCAAAGTTAAGGATTGGGGAAAATGCCCAACCCATCCCAACATGGCACTGCAAAGACCCAGTGCAAAGGGAGCTTTAGGAAGGACGGAGGAATTATAGAGGAGCCAACAACACAATCAATCACACCTGCTAAATCTGTCGTCCAGTGACACCTCCCCTCTCCGCTGCCACCACCCAAGTCACCATCCTCCAGCTCCAGTGACAGTCTGGTCTCCCAGAGTCCATCCTTTACTCCCTCCACCCCACAGAGTGGTCAGTGTGGTTTTTTAAAAAAGTGAATTTAATTTCGTGATGTTGCTACTTTTAACGTTCCCATGTTACTCTTAGATAAAGAATAAATTCCTCTGTCCACATCCTTAAGGTCCTACCCTGCATGGTCGCACTGACGCCTGCGCGTCTAGTTTCATCTCTCACCAGCACGATCCCTCTGCTCCAGCCATGCTACTTTCTGGTCCTTTAAGGTACGTTGCTTCCTCATGCCACTGAAGCCGTGTCTCCAGAACATCTTTCCCTCTCCCTCCTTGTAGGGAAAATGGCGTTACGGAGGCTCTTTCTTGCCTTCCCGCCACTAGCCTCTATGGCCATCACCTGCGACCTTGCTTTCCGCCCAGGTTTCTACCCACACGTGATACTATGTTGGTGCAAAAAGCACTTGGGAGCACGAACACAGGGCATGCGCAGCTGTAATTAATGGTCACCGAGGCCAAGAAGCCAGAGAGCCCGGGGCATGCATACCTATAAGTCCCAACACCTGGGCCCAGGCAGCCTTATGAAGCGGGAGACCGAGAGGGAATGCCAGAGAGAGCATGGAGATGTAGGGGCCGGGAGGCTTGCTGCCAGCCTCCTGCCTGCCCGCCTGCCTCCCTCTGTGCTGGTGTTCCTGTGTACCTGATTCCCTGCTTTGGCACTAAACACCTGTCAAATCTATCAAGGGCTGCAGGATTCCTTCATCCACTTGCCCAAATCCACAATAAACCCACCCACCCTGAGCCCGGCTTGCCTCCTACACTCCTCTTCACCCCAATGACCCTCTTCCCTGGCCCCACCAGTGCTGAGTGGGAAGGGAGACACCTAGTACTAAGATTATTAAAAGGAAAAACAAAAAGTCTGGGTAAAAAGCAGGGCAGGAAAGCTGCTGATTGTGGGGTCCCAGACAACAGGCACTCAGGCTTATTCTAATATGCCCAGATTCATCCCATAAAGACTGGATTGAAATCTACCAATTGCCACCACACTGATTTCCACCAATCAGAACTGCACTGATTGCACCTCTTTGCATAAAGCAGACCTGAATGTGGACCATTAACCCCCCTCCCCACGGCGTGGTAAAGCACCTGGAACACAGCTTCTCTGCTTCTTGGGTCTGTGTCTTCCAGACTGCTGTCCTAAAATCCTGAATAAATGTTTTTCTTGGAGCAGGCTTGAGTTTCTTGGTCTACATAATCCAAGAATAACAGATGAATCAAAACCAGCAAGTAATCTAAGCACTTCAAAGATCCAAGAGAAATTATTTTTGGCCCTCTATTTCTCTATCCAGATGAACCATCAAGGTAAGAGTAAAATAAATTTTACAGATATAGCAAGAATAAAAAACAAGTATCACTCAAGCACAAGGAAATCATGGAATTTATCATCAAAGCTCTTTTGAACATTAAGAGGATCTACGAATATTTATGTCAGGGCACAAGAGTAGTCAGGGTATTCCCATGCTCTCAGGAAAAAGAATAGTTGAGGCTATACTACAGAAAAATGAGTACCAGACCCAAAAGAGGGATGGAATCCAAGAAACAGAGGCACTGGCCCAGGAATAGAATGTAGAAATATCAAGATGACATCATGGAATCAAGTCTAGAAAGAAATTGGTACAAACAGAATATCCAATAATAATAATACAATAAGGAAGCTAGATATCTTAGTACTGTGGTGAAAAGAAACAGATGTTTCTGCATCTATGAGGAAGGTAAAACAATTAGAAACTCAAGGAGAAACAAGGAGCAGAACAAGGAAGTTATTACCCAAATGGAAATGCCAGAATTCTGAGCAATTTGACCTCAAAGCTCAGAAAGTCTGTGCCCTCAGTGATGTACACAGGATTAGTCATGAGGATTGTATCAATTTCCAATCACATTCCTGGATTTACTGCAATAAAAGCAACCATAATATTTCAAACACTCATTAGTTTTCCATCACTGCGGTCTTGATAGTCAATATATGTCCTAAGTATGCTTAAATTAGCACATATTATATGCAAACTCACATTGTTCTCCACGATATGTGTCTCCCATGTCCTTCCACAGTAGTTTATGTGTTTAGTCTGCATCATATGCCAGGCATATAATAGTTCTCCCCAAATACTTCATATTAGTTGAAAGGAACAAGGCAGAGCAATCGATACAGGTCAAGTCCTGGAATAAATGTTTTTTTTAAACATCCAAATTACACTCCCATCTGAGAATTTTATTATATCAGATGTGACTTGAAATAAATTGTTCATCATGCCTGGAATAAGAATCTCAAGGTTTTCAGCACCGTGGTAGGGAAGCTAATAGCAGTGTTTCATTTGTGCTGGCACGAGACAAAAAAAAAAAAGGCAGATGCTAATGTGGCCGCTACCTTGTTGTGGAAGACCTCCAGCTCCTCAAGGAATAAAGGCAGGTAAGATGAACACGGAGCTCCTGCTCACATCAAGTTGAAAAGCGATCTTCTCAAAACTCATCCATGTGCAGTGTCCCATTATTTAGTTGTGACATAAAGACAGCAAACAGGATTGTCCCCAGTTCTCACATAAAGAAATGACTGATCTCAGATCACATTTATTTTGTGGTAAGATGGGTTTGCATCAACTTACTGAAGTCTCATGGATAAGGAAACTGAACCCATAAAATTCAAATAACTTAATTAGCATCACACTAAGCAAAGGAATGAATGAATGAATATCCGTTTGAGATAAACCAAATTTATACATGTTTGAAAGAAGCATTTACTAATTTTTTTATCATAGTTTTAGATCCCCTCCTTTCTATTGCACTCATTTTTTCAAAAATCATAGTCATAAACATAAAAGATACTCCACCGGGAAGGGTCTTTGTTCCCTTACACCTAAGAAGCAGATGACTTGCTGAAGACAGTTCATGAAAATCAGGAACCCAAATCTAGAAATCCCGGCTTCGGGCCAGTATTCTTTGGAGCCTGTCCCTCACTGATGGAGAAAGGACAGACAATACCAAGTGCAAGCTCCCTTCCACAATCTGACAAAGCCGAGAGAAAAGGAATTAACCCTATTTCGAGGCAGGAGACCACGTGCCAGAGGTCCAAAGGCAGAGGTCCAAAGTCTAGGGATACAGTATTGTGAAGAGATGGGGCTCCCTAGCCTGAGAACTGACACTGAAAACTCATTTGGAGGTGAGCGTCCCCTCTTCAGAGCCCCAAACTCATGTTCCTGCCACTCACAATAACCCTAGTCGGGGCTCCTTTCTTCCAGAAATTATAACTCTAAAGGAGGGTCCCCAGACCCAGGGCCAAAGACACCATTTCCCTCTCCCATCCTCACAGTAAGACCCAAAGAGGGATTTTAAGGGCTCAAAATTCCTGACTAGGTGGGAGAGTTCTTGTCCTGCTGACTTGACTGTGCCATGGGGTGTCCAGATACTTGAGCAAACATTATTCTGGGTGTGTCAGTGAGGGCGTTTCTGGGTGAGATTAACATGGGAGTCAGCAGACTCCACAGAGATTGCCCTTAGATGTGGGAGGGCCTCATCCAATCCTTCAAAGGCTTGAATTGAACAAAAAAGCTAAGAAATATTTCTAGAACAAAAAGTCTAAACAAGAAATCATTCTTTCTCTCTGCCTGTCATTATGTGAGATTTACTCTGGGGGGGTGGAGTGTGTGTGTGTGTGTGCGCACGCACGCACGCGAGTGTTGGATTCATTTTTCTGGAAAGCCCAGATTAACACACTTGGAAAATACTAAGGCATCTTAACTTGCATTCTTCCAGAAACATACTCTGAGATAAAGATTTAAACTCAAATAGTTTCTTCAGGAGGCGACCCCAGGAAATCCTGACAGTGGAAAGGGGAAATGAGATAGGGCAGCAGCCGACAGAGCAAGCAAGTCATGGCTGTAGTCAACTGGGGCTTCATCCACTGAGGTCCCTGGAGAACAGTGTAGAAAACAAACCTCAGAGTTACCCCACCCCAAAGGACAAAGGGGTCGGGGAACCGACCAACTTCCACTAGCCATTGACAAGTGGCTGCTCCCTACTCTGTGATGGGCATTTACTCTCTGACGCTTCCAGCCCACACCCGTGTGATCAGAGCAAACTCTTGTGGGTGAACAGTCCCTGGTGCTGGTGGTTAGAAGTCAGGCCAGCAGAGAAGGGTGAGTGTCTCGGGGGTGGGACAGGTACTAACAGATCTGCTAAAACAGGACAGATGCTCAACTTATTCCACTTCCCACCTAGACACATCGGGAGAACAAACATTCGTAATCACTGGAATAGCTACCCCGTTAGACCCTAGCGGCGCCATCTCTAAGACTCACACAACCCTGCAGGTTCAGTAATAGTCCCATTTCACAGTCAGCCAAGACTCAGAGACTCGCTCAAATTTGCAGATGCTTAGGAACCTTCTCACAACAAAGAAGATGTTTCAGAGTTTGGGGAAATCTTCCAATCAAAAGTTTGTGTTCACACGTGAATAAAACTAAGAGCCACACCGAGATACAGCAACTCTCTCTCTCCAAAAGATCCGTCTCTACCACCCACACCCTGGAAAGCAAGTTTCTCTGCATTTTGTCTCAGGGTCTCAAACCTCTCCCTGCAGACAAGTCCCCCAACTATGTGTAATCACATTCTGCTAAGGCAGCTTGAGCGAGTTTTCTAGCCCTGAAAAAATGTTCAACTCAGTAATTGCTCTCCACCTCCTGCTGAGAACAGATTTTTTAAAAAGAAAAAGTTCATTTCTATGCAGCAGTGTAATCTTTAACCTGATTCTAACCATCTGGAAGAAAAACTGCCTACCTCACCATAGATGCCAAAAAGACTTGGACAGTACTGAGTGGGGCATGTGGGACCTGGGACAAGTGAGAGAGGACTGTCATGTCCCCAGGGTGCAGCTAGGCCTGCAGGCATCGACTGTCCTGTCCAGGGGTGCACCCTAGGCCCGCAGGCAGCGAGAGCACATCCCTCACCATCCCCAACACATTCCTTCTTTGGTTTCTCACATGTTCTAAAGTCACTTGTCAGCGGTTTACATGTCTACATAACTTTGGGGTTACGCTTATATTCCTTCAGATGTGCACAAGTTTACCTCACCCCCACCAGACCTCGAAGGCAGTGCCCTGTCACCTCCTGCCCCCATCTCCTCCTCCCTTCCTCCCTCCCCTTCCCGCCAGTAACCAGTATATTTTTCAGAGTGTGAGAATTGTTGTTTTTTGTTTTTTTTTAAAGATTTATTTATTTATTTATACAAGCACTGGGCACAGTCAGAAGCGCGGGAGGGTGAGAGAATTCACCAGAGCCAGAGCGGGGAGCAGAGCAGGCAGAAGGACCGAAGTACACTGCTGAGGGGAGCAGCGGGCGCGGCAGGAGAGGTCTGCGCGCCATGTGGGACCCTGCCCTGGTGGCCGGGAGCAGCCGGGGAAGGAACAGGCGCTGCAGAGGCTGCGGGCAGCCTCACAACCCAGCGCTCAACCGCTGCGCCACCAGGGAGGCCCGTGAGAATTGTTTTTGCTGTGCTTTGCCAAGTATATATTTTGGGTCATTTATATTCCACAGATAAGTGAAACCATCCAATAGCTGTCTTTCACTTTCAGACTTATTCCACTTAGCATAATCACCTCAAAGTCCATCCATTTTTGTCCCAAAAGGTATTCATTCTTTACCCAACCATTTTAAGTATTTAAGAAAGGATTGACGCCACTCAACTCAATAAGCTGCTATGGCCTTGCCACCAGGCACGGGAAGTGAGCAGGTTTGAAGGAAGAAAATGCGGAAGAGATGGCAGAACCAGGCCTGACCAACACGGCTGGCTGAATTTATTTCCAGGGTCTCAATCGAGTTATGAGTGACCGGGTTGAATACCCAACTGCAGAATAGACATATTTGTCCAAAACACCCATTTCCTTTTTCCTTGGGAAGAGGCCAAATGACCAACCCACTAGGACTTGAGTGCCCTGATGTCAATCAATTATCTATCTAGGGGTCACCCAGCAGCCCTCACACAATGAACAGGCAGGCTGCAGCTCCTCCTCTTCTCTCCTTTGGAACAATTCTTTGCACAGCATTTTTTTATTATTTCATTCTGTCTATTTTCACTTCTTTCCCAGGGCAACACTCCCTCTAGTGTCTGTGTAGGGATCTCAGGTTCCATTTGGTGCACAGGGTGCAGGCAAAAAGGGAATTCAAGCCTATAACTCAATGAGTGAAGATCACGACAAAATACTCCAGAGGGTCGACCAGTGTGATAATTCTGGGGCAAAGGCAGCAAATATTCTGCAGATAGTTCCAGTCATGGATATTCCCACTTCATACCAGGCACAAAGCAGAGCTAGGAGATCAAAGGAGAAGCAAAACTAGAAATCCAAGTTCATCCCATGACTGATGTAGCTAAGTCTCTAAGTCTCTGGCACAACAGGCTCTGCTTGCCAAGCAGCCCTAGTAGCCAGTGTTCTCCTGTTTTCCTAAAGCTATAGCATTTGCTCACCTCCTTCAGGGAGTCTTCCATGATTGGTTATGAGGTGTTATCAAGAACACATGCCCAAACCAAGTGAAGTTATTCTTTATCATTCTGGATACCTTAAACCTTCATTCAATAAAAGCTCAGAAAATAATGTTCAACTTATGAGCTATTAACTAGAATAATCTTAAGCCTGATTCTCGCTACCTGATTCTAACTATTTCTATTTCAAATCATGTGACGAGTTCCCAGAAGTCAGGTCGCTGTCAATGTCAGCACTACACAGAAGATAACACAAAAACTTGTCAGACTGAGGGAGGTGGCTAAAGAACTGGGGTCCAGCCATGGCTCTGCCAGGTCACTTTGGAAAGGTACCCCCTTCCTCTGCTTCAGTGTTTCTTTGTGGAAGTGAAGGGAAGCCCTGTCCATTATAAAAGAATAACAACTGAAGCAACTGCAACATATCGTGGGCTTATTAGGGGTGAGGCCCATCTTCTAAGCCCTTCGTTCTGTGCAGTGTCTCACTTAACCTTACAGCAGCCTAATGCCTTTATTATCACAACCTTCTTATAGATGAAGAAATAGCAAAGGGAGGATAACATCTTGGCCAATGTCACACAGTTATTGAGAGACAGACACAGAATTTGAATCCAAGAACCCAGTTCTATTGATAGGACCCCTTCTCCTAACTACTTACTCTATAGTCTTATTCACGTTCCCAGTCTGCCCTTGATAAATCCTGAAGAGGACTGCATTCATGAGGAAACCCTCCACAAGCATGAATTCATACCAGTCACATCATCATTCCCAGGCAAACTGGTCCCACAATTCACAACCAAATAGGATCCATCTTATCCCCACAGTTGTATTTCCAGTGTTTCCTCCAAACTAGGTTTTCTTCTACTGCATGTCAAGCAGCAGACCCCTAATTACCAGCGGGCAGAGCTTTACTGGCCAATAGCACTGAATGGCTGGCCCCACTATGCTCCAGGTCTCTCTATCTCAGCCCAGTAGGGATGGTTCTCTGTGCTCCCCAGCAAGGAGTTAATAGCAGAAAGCTATATTTGTGTAATCATGAATTTCTTAAAATCCATTACTTTTTCCAAATTCACTATAGCACATTTATTAGTGTACTATAAAGAACAGCATTTCCATAAATAATTAAAGCCAAACTACACTGATCAAAATAAATGAGCAAAATGTTCCTGGTGATGCAACCAGGCTTGATTCACTCACTAACTCAAATAACGAGGTGACTCACAGGAGGCCCCCATTAACAACATTTAGTAAGACAGGCTGTCCAACATTAACGAGCTTGGTATTTATGGTCTGCAGCCACTGCTGTGGGTGGGCAGGGTGGCTGTAGGACACAGTTCAGCACAAAAAAGAGGGGTGAATCTATTCTAAGACTCTCTGAGCGTCCTGTCCCCATCAAGACTCAGTTTGTCCTATAAAATGGCTTATTATAATATAGTAAAAATCAAAATCAACAAGCAACTATAAACCAGAGACATACTACGGGGTGGGCAAGAGGGAAGGAAGTACAATGAAAACAAAGGTGGTGGGAACTGTAACCAAGATGAAAGTGCATGCATTGTGCAAAAATGAAAAATGATGTAAAAAATATACAAAATAAATTTTTTTAATTAAATAAAATAAAATAAAAATGGGAAGCACTGCACCTCACATAAGTGAAACAGTATAAATCCTCTTGAAAGGAAAACACTTTGGAAACCCAAAGCAAAAAGAGAAAACAAGGAGCGAACACGCAATGCAGAAAGAACATTCAGGCATCCAGGCCTTGTTCTGTCTGAGCCTCCTATCCCTCATCTCCATGCGGTGATTTAATGAAGACAATCCCCAAGTGCACTTCCAGCCTTGACATTCTGTGCATCGAAGATGCCCGTGGTCTCTCCCACGGCAATCCTCTCTCCTCTGAGCTCATAGCCTAAAATGATCACTTGACAATTAACTACATATCGCCCTGTGGCATCTGTCTTGTTGTCACGTGTTATTTAACTTTACAGAGGAGCAGTCTCCTCTCCAAAGCATTTGAAAGGACCTGGAGGCAAACACTGTCTTATCCTTGTCTTCTCCCTCCATCATGCCCCTTCCAGCCCCATGGTACCCAGGACACTGCCCCCTCCTCACACCCACACACAGGAAACACCCAGCAAAAGGCCAAACGTCTCATGTTGAACACCTGATCCCTCACATACATGAGGAAAAAGCCAGGACTGTTGGCAGGCCCTACTTCTATCTTCTTGCTAAGTGGGGTAGAGATGTCTCTAGATCTTACATTAAAATTCACATACAAAATAAGAAGCCAGGTGTATAAAATCAATGCTATCAAGAGACCAGACCATGGGAGTCTGTCCTCCCCTGCGGCTGCTGCCCTGTCCAGCCCCCAGGGTCAGTTCAGCAAGCCCAGCGCCAGGTGCCTCCGGGGGCAAAGGAGAGGAGCAGAGCTCACCCTCAAAGGGAGGGGTTGTGGTTTCAATTACTTCAGCCCTTAACTTCCCCACACACAAAGTAACGCAAGATTAAAATAATCAAAAGGTAAATATGGCCCAAATGTGTGCTGCAGTCTGCAAATTCTATAAACAATTAGGAAAAGGGGAAAGAAATGCTTTAAAGGAAGGTTCCATAGAGATCCTGCATTTGAATCCCGAGCTGGGTGAATTATGGATGCATGTCAATAAGGGAAGAAGTATCCCAAGAGGTGGAGACCTCAAGGACAAAGGTGTGGGGTCAACAACACAGACCTCGGGGAAAGGAAGCAGCTGCCCTGGGGAGAGTCATGTCCATCAGGGAACAACCACCAAGCTGGAGCAGGCCAGGACCAAGCCAGTGAATGGCGGTGAACGCCGGGCTCGAGGCATTGTATCCGAATCCCAGAGGTTAATGGAACCCAAGCTAAAATGTAGATGAACTGGATGAAACAGTCCCGGTGACATGTCAAGACATGAACCCCCTGAGAAAGGAATCACGGCTATCCCATGGGACAAGGACTCCTTCGTAGCCTCTGCCTGCCCAGTGGACGTGACCGAGCACCTACTCTGGGAGAGGCGAGGCTCTCGCACCTCCTTGCCCCTCTCCTCTCACCGCCACCAGAGTCAGAGCAACATCCAGAACCTTCTCTCAGACACACACCAGCGAAAAGAATGGTTACGGATTCCATTCATCCCAGAGCACCCACCTGGCTCACGCCACCCCTGTCTGCCCAAAGCAGCTCCCCCGCACTCACGTTCTGTATCTTCCATCTCCTTGTCCACAGCCCTCATTTCTCCCAAACTTGTGAAAATCATCCTTTGACATTTTCTTTCTCTGAGGGGAGTGTCTCAAGTCAGCCAGAAGGCCAAAGGAAGCCAGAAATCAACAGGTGAGTCAAGGCAGGAGGCCTCAGATGCCCCCAGCCTTGGATAAACCCCTGGCCTTCAAACACTTCTTCCTGTCTCAGCCTGTCAGGCTTTGTCGCACCTCTCTGCGCCATATGGGGTGAGTCAGGGCCCACAGATCCCCCAGCTGCAAAATTCCTCCTTACAATCGCAGATCTACACTGCCCAAGGAAAGACAGTTCTCCCTTCTGCTCCCTAAGCCTTCTTGCCACAAGAGCCACCAACCGCCCCCCCCCCCACCCTTAAACCCAAAGCAATTGGAGAAGTCAATTCCCAGCATTCCTTCTTGGCCAACTACAAAGCAAGTTCCAGCCACTGCATTTCTGCAATCATTAAATCAGGCCTCCAAATTAAGGCGCTTGCAACTTTCGTTTACCTTAGAAATCACTGCAGGAGCTAAGGAACAAATTGTGCCCTGTAACCTGTCCGTCAGAGGGATGGACAAGCAGCCCTTGTCCAGCCCCCTCCTGTCCTCACCCCCCTCCAAGGTGACCAGGAGCAATTAGTGCTGCTCTGTCCCTCTGCATTTCCCAGCGACATCTCAACTGAGATGACTCCCCTTGTAATATTAATTAAAAACAGATTCTTTTTGGCAAACCCCTGAAGAATGGCTTCTGTGGCAGGCTTCTTTATTAAGCCTCTGAGAAGGCAAAATGCATTAGGATATTGTGACATGGAGACTGTGAGCAGGGACGATGCAGGCTAGACAATCCAGCCAAAAGCTATTTGAAAAATCTGTTTGGGAGCCACAATTAGATGCTCCAGTGAGTGAAATACAATTAATCTGATCAAATCTGTCACTATTTTGCACATTAGGAGTAAATATTTTAGAACACAGACCAGCTGAATTAGTTAAGGGTATGAAACCCTGCCTGGGAGGATCTGTGTGTTCTACCTCCTGGGGTCCTCAGGGGAGGGGGATCTGGTAGGCACCTGGAATTAAAGGCTTCTCTTCACCAAAGTGCCGTGGGGAAACATTATTGAAAACTATCTGGCAGGGCCTTCCAACCAGATACACTGCAGGGGCAGCAGTCAGCAAATCCCTGCCCTGGCTGAGCACTGCCAGAAAGGACCAGGAACCCATCTAAGGAAGGGTGCAACACTCTCACCCTCTCACCCCTGTCCCAGGATAGGGGGGTCCCCATGAAGGGTCACCCCCAGGGAGAGGGGCCAGGAGACATGGGCTGCTGCCTTCACCACTTTCTGCTCACCAGGGCCATTTGCCAACTCAGTGAACAGGCAGGGAGGCATCTTGCTTCCCTTGAAGGGGAGGGCAGAAGGATGTATTTTTCTGTCTCCCTGTAAGCCATGGGGACTAGGATCCCTCTGGGTGTTTGTGAAACACTCTCGAACCCATTAATCACAGGGATCCCAGCTGGAGACATTTACAGAAAAACAGTGGCCAATCATTCCTCCAGAAAAATGGTCGAAAGGCCAAGTCGACTCATCTCGCATCCCTTCCACGCTTGACCACACCTGCCGGGTGTGGCAACAGTGGGCAGAAGGGGACTCAGACTTTATCCTCTTCCTGATGACTTCTGGCCCAAGCCTGCTGGCTACCTTCTCCTTGGCCCCCCAGGTCATCCCAACACAGTCCCGGCACCAAAGTGAATCCATGACCCAAGACTTGGGCAAGGATCTTCTGTCCCCCATCCCCGAAACGCTGGGCCCTGAAAACTCTCCCCTAAAGGGTACTCATGCCAAGGAATTTTGCCCACCATAGGCACTTAGAAGCAGAGAAAGAACCCTTAAATGTGCTAGTGATTAAGCCAGTGGCCGTTCTGAAGGCCAAGTGGTTAGCGCTTTGGAAGTCAGAAAAGAAGCTGGAATTCTCCTTTCATGTCAAAAGAGCCTGGAGCTAGCCCCGCAATCCGGCCTTCAAGACATCTCCCGCCACTTTGAAACCAGGGAAAGGACCTTCCAGCAGGTCCGTCATCTCCACCACTCCTCACCCTGACTTTTATTTACAGCACCTTCTTTAGCTGCTCCTGGGAAGGCACAGGGGACAAAGAACCCAATGGGGAAACCTTGCAGAAACTGTTTCCTTAAGGTGCTGTTTCCTTGCAGTAGCTCAAAGACAGGGCCATGTGAACAGGGTTCCCCATCTCGCACAGAGCACAGAGCTGACACTCAGCACAGCCTTCCTTACTGATATTGCCCAAAAAGCATGTTAGAAGCAGCAGCTCCAGCCCAGGAGCCAAAGAGGCAGTCCCTCTCTGGACAGGGGAAAGGATACAGTGGGGCCTGCTGTCCTTTGCCTAGACAGTAAGTCCAGCCCAGAGCATGAGCAGTAAGGCTCCCAGGGCTGTTCCTTCCCAGATGGCCAGAACCTCATCACTCTCACTAAGGACTCAAAACCAGCATGTCCACCCCCAGGTGGCTTCAATCTGCTTTTTACTGAAGAGTCATTTCCCAGAGGGGACATAGGGCTACCTGGGCCCTGAGCCCCTCCGCTGCACAGCTGAGGTGCAGACGGGCAGGAAGGGCATGCTCCTGTAAATGACTAACCGCAGAAAGCATTCTCTCTAAACTTTCATCTTCAGGGGCTTTGTTGACACATGGAAATGATCCTTAAATAAGAAAACTCTAAGCAGCGTGAATTTATATTGTCCAGGTGTGGCCGACATAAGGTCATGGACATGTGAGGACCTCACCTCCTCCTGCCATGGAGACGCTTCCTTCCACATGTCCTAACACACACCCCAAGTCCTTCTGGGACTCGCAAATCTTCAATCACCCACACCTGCAAAGACACACGATGCCCATCCCCCGCGCCCAGAGCTGTCCACTCTGAAGCTGTGAGAGGACTGGGGGGTCTTCGTTGGAGGCAGAGGTAGGCAAGCACCCCCCTCCCTGCTGCTGGGGGGCTGGACCACACACGTCCTTCCGACCAGCGCACGATGCCCAGGCCGGGCACCAAGGGTCTGGGTACTGCCGGGGTGCCAGCTCTGCGGACTCGCAGCTTTCCTGTTACTCCTCACCCTGTGACACCCCCGGGCCGGCTAAAACAAGGCAAGAATTTCCCGGGGGAATCTTTAACGCCAGTCATGAAGAGAAACACCAAGGGTAGGGGCCAGGCATCCCCATCGAATGAGTTCCCTAAGCTGCCCGTGCAGACATCCATCATCCTCCAGACGCCTGCTCCACCATGGACTCCGCTGTGATCCCGAGAGCCAGAGGAAAGGAATTCTGCGAGGCTGGCTGAAGGGGAGCCCGGCCCGCCGCAGACGCCGAATAAGGGAAGCCCTGGGGTAGCTCCTGCACGGACGCCCCAGCGCCCCCCCCCCCCCGCCCCGGGAGCCCCTCCTCCGCCGGCCCCTGGCTCGGACGCGCCGAGCTGCGCGGGCGCCCGGCAGGGGAAGCCCCTCCGGGGAAGGCTCCGCGGGCGGCTGCAGCTGCCCGGGCCGCCCACACCGGGAGCCCCGCGCCCCGGTACCGAGGGCCCAAGTCGCCGGAGCGGGCTCGAGGGCGCCACCTCTCGGTGCAGCGGTGCCCGGGGAGCCGGGGAGCCGGCGGCGGGAGCCGGGCGGAGAGGTGCGCACAGGCTCAGCCCCAACTCCGCTCCGAGAGCAGCTCGTGGTGCAGAGCGCAGGGGCCGCGGCGGGTGTTTTACTCGGCGCCCTGCGCGTGCTTGGGCGTGCATGGGGGCGAAACGGGTGGAATGGGTGCGACATTTCTCTTCGCGCTTTAAACTTTTTTACTGCCTCTCCTGCAGCTTCCAGAGCAGCTGCCCGGGCTTGTAAGGGGGAGGCAGCATCACCTGTAGACCCAGGCTCCACCAGCCTCCCGCCTGCGCTGGGACCGAGCGCGTCGGGGGCAGAGTGGCGATCCTTAGGCGGGCAGAAGTGTGGGGGTCCGCGCGGGGTGGCCTCCCTCTCCCGGGCTCCCCTTCGAGGGAGTGGGAGTGGGAAGTGGGGGGCCCGAAGAGTGGCAGGAATCCGTCAGTCTGTCCAGCGGTTCCTTCCCACCGCAGTCAGTGTCCTCACCCGAGAATTCAAACGCCCACCGCCCCCCAATGTCCCCACGTCCCCACAACAGGAAAACTGCCTCTCCAAGCCGCCCTGCGGGGACGTGCCCACGATCGCTGCCCGCGCACCGCGCATCTCTCCGCTCCTGTCCCTGCCGCGGCCCCACTCCCCCGGCCTCCAGCAGACCGGTGCGCGCCCCATTTCACAACAAACTCCGCTAACCTGTTGGGGGCGTGGGGGGAGCCGGCTGAACCTGCTCTCGCTAAAAGTCGAGGCGCCCTCTCCCCCCGCCTGGACCCCGGAGCAACTACCCCCTCCTCCCCGCTCCCCATTCGCCCTCGCTTCGGGGAGCCCGCAGGCGCGCGGGCGGCGGGTACTCACGCTGCTGTTGTGTCCCGACCAGTGCACCATGGCTTGGTTGTGGGCCGAGTCCCCGGTCAGCGCGAAGGAGGTGCTGGGCAGCCGGAGCTCCTCTGCCGCCGCGCCCCCGGGCCGCGGCGCCTTCACCTCCTCCCGGAGCCCCTTGGCCAGAGGGCGGCCGCCTTTGGAGCCGTCAGCCAAGGCGGTGGCCCGAACGTCCGCGCGCCCCAGGGCAGCGGGGGGCTGCGCCCGGCGGCTCCTCCTCACGCCGCCGGGCTTGCCAGGAGCCGGGCTGCCCTGGCCCCCGCGCGCGCCCACGGGCGTCGGTGCCCCGGCCTCTTGCTTCTTCACGCCGCCGCCGCTGCGGCCGCCCGGCTGGGGCAGCGGCTCCGGTCCCGGCCGGCGCCCCGGAGCGGCGCCTCTCCGCCGGGGCGCCGCCACCCGCTCCTCCGGCCACGGGCTCGCCACTGCCCGCGGCGCGAGAGGCAGCAGCGCCGGCGGCCGCGAAGCCGGGGCCGCGGGGCGTCCGGGACCGCCCCAAGTGATCTCGGCGCCCGCCAGGACCCACGTCGACAGGAGCAGGAGCCCCGTCCGGGCGAGGGGCGCTCCGGGCCAGCCCGCGGGGCGCTCCGTGCGCGCCGCCTCCATCCCGCTGCGGCTGCCGCGGCTCGGGCTGCCGAGTGCCAGGCGCCCGCCGAGATGCGGGTCCGGCGCGGGGGGTGTGCGCGCGCCGCGAGCCGCCGCGAGTGTGTGTCGGGGGAGCGGGGAGGGGGCGCCCGGGAAGGAGGTGCTCGGCGGGCGCGCCCCGCCGGTCCGCTCCACGCTGCCCTCCTCTCGCGGCGCTCTCGTCCAAAGGGGGAGTCGAAGCACCGAAAAATCGATAAATGCTCCTCGACGCGTCCCCCCTTTAGAATAGGATCCCCAAAATCTTCACCGAGCTCCTCCAGAAATTTTGTGAAACGGAGTATTCGAAGGTAATAAGAAAATCCTCTAGTAAAACAGGAAAATCCAGCCGGATTCGGGAGCAGGGGTTGGGACAGACCCCAATCCCGAGTCTCTCGCAATCCTGCCTCCAACCTGCTCCCGGCGAAGAGTTGGGAGCCGCTTCTCGCCGCGTTTAGGGGGTTACTCCTCGGGTGTGTGGTGGGGACGGGAGATGGCGCGCGGGGAGTTGGGGGGGTCTCGGGAAGGAGGAGGAGTAAAGTGATTTCAGCGCCAACTGTTCGGGTTCAGGAGCCAAGTGGGAGTCCGGAGCCTCGGCGCGAGGAGGCGGCGCGCAGACGCCGAGAGCGGGACGGACCCGGGACTCGGCTCCGGGCTCCCCCGCCCGCGCCCCCCGCCCCTTGCGGCCCGCGCCCCCGCTCGGTGCGGGGGCGCGGGAGGTACGTGCGTGCGCGTACGTGCGCGCCGGCGGGCGGGGAGGGCGAGGCGGGGTGCGCCCGGGGCCGGCCGGCGGGAGCCGCGGCGTGGGGCGCCTGAGCGGGGCGCGGGCGCGAGGGGCTGGGCGCGGGGGGCGCGCGGCTCGGTGCGTGCGCGGCTGCCCGCGCTGTGCGCGCGTTGCTGTTGGCGGCGGCGTGGGGGGCGGGGAGGGGTGCGCTCGTGCCGTGGGCGCGCGGATCACGCACGGGCTGTGTTTGCATTTCCAGGAGCCCGACTTGCCTCCGCGAGTCACGGAGAGGTAACCCTGAGAGCAGGCTGGCCCTTCTGGACGGCCCCCCTCTTCCTGGAACCCCTGGATGTAACTTGCTGGAGGGCGAGGGGCGAGGAGAGAGATTTGGGAGACGCAGGCGGGGGGCTGGCGGGGGGCAGGGGTCCGGGGCTCGCCAGCTCCTCTTGATTCGGGGACCCCGGGCCGGAGCTGGGGCGAGGGAGTAGCCTGGACCATCTGTCCCCAGCGGGTGGTTCCAGCTCCCGTCCTCCCGCCTGGGGCTGCGGGGCTCACCCTCGCTCTCCCGGACGGGTGTCTGGGCGGGCTGTGCTCTCGCCAAGTGCTGACAGCCAGTAAGAAGGTCCCCGGGCGCGCGCGGCGTGAGCCTATCAGCCCCCCTGTCCCCCCTGCAGAAGCGCAGCCTGGGCGCTTCTGGGACCCAACCTGCGCCGGCCCTCCTCGTGCCCTGCGGGAGGAGACTTCGGGGCGGCTGGAGAGAGGGCAGCCAGCCCGAGGGATACCTCGAGATGCGGTTTAGAGGCCTTGGAGCAAGTGATGGGACCTGCCGCCCCCGAGAAGCTTCCAGGAGGCGCAAAGGCCGAGTTGGGCGGAGCGGGGGGAGGTTCCTAGCGAGGGAGGAGGATGGAGCAAGGGGCCTGGAGAACGCGCCCCCCTTCCCCCCCGGAATTAGAGGTGGGTTCTTTTGGGGGGGGGTGTTAAAGCACCGCGAGAGGAAGGGAAACGCGGGGCGAGGGTAAAAGAAAGAAACGGAGAGAAGATGGAGAAAGGAGAGCGGGAGAAGAGGAGGAAAGACGCAGGGGGAGAGGGAACGTGAGATGATGGAGAAAGGCCGCCCCGGGGTACAGGGGGATGGACGCGCCGGGAATCCAGGCCGAAGGGCAACCACCAGCAGATCCAGGAGCTTCCTCCCCTGCACCCCTGCGCCCCGCCACCCCGTGAACTTGCTTTTCCGCCCAGAATTGGGAGCAGGACCGGGAGCGGGGCGGGAGGACCGGGAGCGGGCGGGGGGACCGGGAGCGGGCGGGGGGACGGGGAGCGGGGCGGGCGCTGAGCCGTGCCGGCGTCCGGCGGGCCTGGGGCGGGCACCAGAGTCAGCTTTCCCGGAGCCCGCGCCCAGCGCTCAGCAGCTGCTCCGAGAAAAGTTCCAGCGCAGAGGCCGAGGCGGGGCGCAAGACCCGAGCCGCCCATCCGCGGGTTCCCAGCGCCCCTCGCTGGGGAGGCCGCGCGCTGCAGCCCGACCAGAAACAGGTTTCAGAAGCGCGCGGGCCCCTCCTGCTCGGCCTCGGAGCCCGGGTAGGTGCGCGCCGCGCGGGGTCTGGCAGGCGGGCAGCCTCCCGGGCCGTGGCTCCCACGGCTTGGACCTCCCTAGCCCCAGGCAGTGAGCCCACAAGGGAAATGAGCTGAGCGTCTAAGCCCTTTCCCAGAAGCTCCCCACACCCCCCACGCCCCAATACGGAGCTGTAACCTGTAAGAGCAAGACTCTTCGCCCTCTTTTCCATAGCGGTGAGGACCTACCGGGAGGAGCGCGTGCAAAAGTCTGATTGTGGAGGTGGACTGCAGAGATGCGGTTAGAGAGGACTTGGGAAAAGCGATAAGACTCAGGGGTGTGACATGTTCATGTGTCTCCTGCACCAGTTCTTGATCTTGCTTCATCAATTAGTGCCTGTTCTGTCTTCAGTCTCTCCTTCCTTCACCCCTGCCTAACAATCCTTGCCCTCAATCCCTGTGCTGCCCTTTCCTTCCCAGGGCCACAAACCTGTAGTGCCCAAACCAATGTGCTTCAGAGCATGATCCCTTCTGCTGCAGTTTCCCCCTCCTCACCAGCCACTCTCTGCTGGACTTTGCACTATCTGCCATTTGCCTTTAGGTGACTCATCAAAGCTCTACCCCCAAAAAATACCACCCAGTGGCTTCCTGAGACAGCCTGCCCCACAGCCTCTGCTTCCTCCATTTGCAAACGTGTTCCATCTGGAAAGATCTCCAGGAGCCTACCCCTGGTACCAGCGTTTCCTGGGTTCTTAGTCACTTCTCCCATCCACATCCTGAAGACTGAGCCCCAACCTCCATTGCTCCTTCAGTTCTCCGTGCTTGGCTTCTCGCTCACCTCCTGCTCCATGAGTTAGCTCAATGATCTCCCATTTCTGGGCTTCTGTTATCATCTTGCTGTTGGGTCCTGTAGCCACAGCCCCACTCTCTGCAGCATCACACCTGAATTCTCTGGTGCTCCATCTACATGCATATTCACATCAACACCCATCTGTATCAGGTCCTAAAACCACCCTCCAGCAACTCAGATTGACCACCTTGCCCCCTCCTTCTGTCTAACCCCAACATGCAGAAAAAATCATTGTCAACTCCTCTTAGAGAGGTTTGTTCCCTGCCCTGCCTTCTGTATTCCCTGGTCACTGCCTCAGGTATGACCCTCATCATCTCTTGTCTAGCATTTTGCTATAACTCATCTGCTCCTGATATCTGCTTCTTTCCTCCCCTAAGCCAGCGGCTACACCACGCTGTCCAATGGAAATATCTTGTAAGCCACAGAGGTAAACTCAAATTTTTTATCAGTGTCATTTTTTAAAGGTGAAATGAGACAAATGAAATTTAATTTTAGTTGTATACTTTAGTAAATAGAAAATAACCAAAAATCTTGTAATCAACATAAAATTATTTTTACATGTTTATACTGTTCAAAATCCAGTGTGTATTTTACACACAGCGTATCTTAAATCAGATTAACTACATGTGACTGGTAGCTATTGTTTCAGACAGTACAGCTCCACACTGTTCGCAGAAGCAGCCACTTAAAACATGAGGAAGCTTATGTCATGGGTTGCCCTCCCCAAAATTCTTCAGTGGCCAACTATTCTCCATAAAGTCCAAACTTCTTAGAGAACTGTCCAAGAATGCATGCACTGCCACCTCCATGGACTTTCTTACCATATTCCTTAAGCCTGTAATTTTCCCTCCGCCAAAATTTCCATCATCATCTGGTTTAAATCCCAGTTTTCTCATGAAACCTACCCCCCCCTACTCCATAGGCCCTGACAATGCCCATTATTAAGAAAAGATGTCAGTTTCACAAGAGAAACCCTCTTTTTCTGGCTCTAAGTTTTATGAGGAATTCAACTTTAGATGCTCATATAAGGAGTGCCGAACATGCTATAAAACAAATACAATATGAGAAATAGGCATAGTTGGACTGCTTCTCTGTATGTGCCAGCTGTTGGTACTGATGGTAAGATATCCACTAGATTATTAAGGGCTTGGAATGGTGTATGTGTGACAAATTGTTTTGTCTCTCTCCTGTGAGATGGGAACTTTGCAATAGCAGTTTGAGTTAAAAAGAGAGTGATAGGGTTAAGCTGGGCTCCATTGCTCTTGCCGGCACCATGCTTACCTTCACAGGGAAAGGCAGGATGAGAGCTAGATTTAGCCCTTCCCAGTCCCAATGGAGAGCACAAAAGACACTGGGAACACATCTTTCTCCCAGGTTTCTGTCCTTGTTACAAACAACTGGAGAAAGCAAAAAGTTAGCTTGTGGGCCTCCACTGGTGGCGCAGTGGTTGAGCACTGGGCTGCGAAGCTGCCCACAGCCTCTGCAGTGCCAGTTCGATCCCCAGCCACCGGCAAGGGTCCCACATGGCGTGACAGACCTCTTCTGCCATGCCCGCTGCTCCCCTCAGCAGTGCATTTCATCAGTCTGCCTGTTCTGTTCCCTGCTCTGGCTCTGGTGAATTCTCTCACCCTCCCACGCTTCTGACTGTACCCAGTGCTTGTAGAAATAAATAAATAAATCTTAAAAAAAAAAAGTTAGCTTGAAATTATCCATGAGGTGTCACTGTCACCAAAATATGACTTTTTTCAGATTTTTTTTTTTTTACCATACAGTGAAATAACATTTTGGGAAACTGTTCTTGGTGCACACCACACACACACACACACACACACACACACACACCATTCCAAGCCCTTAATAATCTAGTGGATATCTTACCATCAGTACCAACAGCTGGCACATATAGAGAAGCAGTCCAACTATGCCTATTTCTCATATTGTATTTGTTTTATAGCATGCTCGGCACTCCTTATATGAGCATCTAAAGTTGAATTCCTCATAAAACTTAGAGCCAGAAAAAGAGGGTTTCTCTTGTGAAACTGACATCTTTTCTTTAACTGGTTCCTGATTCTCTCTTTCTCGTGTCCAGACAGTAAGCTGAGTAGCAGGTCTGCTTTCTCTAATGGTCTTCAGAACAAGATGTTTTATCCTCTGCTCTCTTTTATTCAATGCTATTTGTTTTTATTGTTTGAGACTGTCTCGTCTTACTGTCTCTGTGCACTGTTGGTAGGCCACTTTACGTTTTTTTAGAACTAAAGAGTATATTAATTAATTGGTGAACATCAAAACAGTGGTCCACACTGAAACTCTGAATTTCTATAGAGGCAAATAATTATCAAACATAACATGAAATGAGATGAAAGCAGTCAGAGCATCATTGAAATCAGGGCTTCTTACCACAGTATGTCCATGATGGCAAGCAGAGTATTTGCTCAAAGTTCTATCCTTGCTGTCTGCCCCATTCCCTGAACCTCAATAAATGCACAATAAAAGGAAAACAGATAACGCTTCCTCTGCAACTACTGTGTCTGTTCCATTGGCATATGTACACTTTCTAACGAGGCAAGAGCTCTGAGATTAGATTGAAGTTATTCTCCATCAGAAGTGCCCATCTTCCCAGTGATTGTGGGTATAGATGGTAACACAGAGCCCACCAAGGCACCAAAGACTTTATGAGGAAGGAGAAGCAGAAGATAAAAAGGAAGGAGAGAACTACCTGAAAATTGACATTTAATAAGACCATTCCTTAAGTCATTCACTATGTTGTCTATGCCAATTGCTTCATTTAATTCTGATAAAGTGGGTTTTCTTGATTCTAAACAACAGACAGAGAAAACAGAAAAGTATGCAGGTGAAGTGGTGAGGATGGGGAAGACCCTGCTAATGATTATGACGAGTGTGACATACACTGTGCGCTAACTCTGGGTCAGATGTGTGCTAAGGACCTGTCACCATTCTAGCAGAGAGAGTAAGAGCCCATCCTTTGGAGCTAACCTACCTATGCTCAAATCCCAACCATAGCAACCACCAACTGTGTGACCTCGGAGAAATTACTTAACCTCTGTGCTTCTATTCCTCTGTAAATGGAGATGGTGAAATTATTTACTTTATGGGGTCATAATGACAGTTAAATGAATGAACAGACATAAGCTGTTGGAACAAAGTGTGGCAGAGGTAAAGAGCTAGATTAACTTTGGCTATAAATGTTTCTACTCTTCTTATGAGTCCTGTGAAATTTGTCCCAATTTTATAGATGAGGAAACTGATTCAGAGAGGTTGGGTTGCAAAGTTTATGAGGGACAGAACGAGGGGCCTGAATCCTGATCTGCCTGACGCTGGAGCTCAGCTGGGATACAGTGGCCCATCTACACTCCTAAATCACACGACATGGCCTAGATAATATTTACCTTTAGGTCTATTTGTCAGCAACATCACTGGATGTGGCCCCTACCACGTGCCTCGTGATGAGACGAGCTTGGCCTCATCTTTACGTGGCATCCCCTAGGAAAGAAGAAAAAAATGTAGTTGGTGGATTTCAGTCCCCAAGTAGCAGGTTCAGGCTGAAGAAGTCAACAATGGAAATACAATAGCCTCCAGGAAAGAATATGTTCATTTAATTGCTGAGCATCATCAGCAGCTTTCACCACATTTCCCCCATCATGTCTCCAAAAGAAAAGAAGAGCTTGAGTCTAATGAGGTGGATGCAGTTGAGGAAAAAGGTTTGAAGGAAAGTAGGTTTTTGTTTGCCTCTTCTCCCTAATGACACTAAACTCAAAGGCTGGTTTCTTCGAGAAATAGGATCTCATTATGGCAGGGAATGTAAGCATCCAGCTGAGACCCTAGAGGATGGGCCAGAAGGACAGCAAAGACTAGGAAAGAGCAGCTTGAGATGCAAAGGACAGTGCAAGGGGAAGAAGCCAGGGAAAGGGGTGTTCTGTCAAAGAGCAGGCCATGTGGCCAGCGCTCCTGGTCCAGGTCACAAACCCCAGGTCAGGAAAACAGGCTGCACCTGCAGGATTTCAGCTACTGTCCCACAGGAGAGGTCCACCCAGGACACTCACTACCACCTCGGCCTCCTTACTCCAGTTCTGCCTTTACCCACAGAGGCCAGAAATGTCTTTGTTTTTAAAAGGCCTGTGTATTCATCTGGATCTTCCAAAGACTGGATGCCAAGACAGGATTAGACCTGCAAAAAGTGTGTGAACACCAGTGGCCTGGACGGGAAAGGAGAGAGCCAGGTGGGTGGGCGAGGCATCACACCAAGCTGCAGGTGAGGCTCTGGTGGGAGTATGGAGAAGAAGGAGCAGAGGAAGAATCTCTCATTACCATGTAGTTCAAAAAAGTTTGGCAAGACTGAAGGGGAATCCCTAAGTCAAACTTACAGTCTGAGGAGTTCCCTGCCTCTCAGAAATGGGCGTGCCTGTCTCCCTGCCCCCTCTCTCCCTAGTCAGCTGCTGGGGGCAGCCTGTGACAGCTTGGTCTTGGCACTAACATCATGCTGGATTGCAGAGCCCCCGCAGCTGGGGCCTGGGTCAGTTAGGCAGAGAGAGGGGGCCTTGCTCAGTCTCCCCATCTCCAAAGAACGTATTCAAATATCTTCCCCACAGGGTTCTTTTGAGAAGTGAAATAATACATGTAAAACCTTAACCTAGTGCCTGGTGAACCTAATAGAGCCTCAATAAATGCTTGTCAAGTGAATAAAAGAGTAATAGAATGAATGAACTGTACAGAAGACAGAAAGAATTGGGTAATTTCATGAGTATATCCCGTAGCAGAAAAGCAGGGGATTTTCTAGAAGAGGTGGAAATGAGGATGTAAGAGGATTGGAAGTCCAGTCCTGCCTTTACCAGTGCTAGTCAAGAGACTTTAATAAATCACATGCTTATGACAGGAGAAAGACAAGCCCACTTTACTGAGTTTGAGGATTAGAGGAGAGGATTCACAAGAAGCGCGAAGTAAACCTCCAAGGGCTGACACAAAGGGAAGGCCTGGGCTGTTGTGTAAGTGGACATCGGTATCATCAGAGATCTCAACTCCTTAAATGGTGTTTCCAGGGCCGTGTGACCCGCAGTTCCGCATTCTAGAGCCTAGTCTATGCTAGCATTTGTGTTGCATGCTACCTCCCTTGTCTGCTCTGGTGACTCCCAGTTCTGTGCTCACCCACAGAAAGCATATCCCCAGAGGAGCACCTACTTCGTACTTACATGTTAATGCCTTCAGGCTCTCCTTCCTGGGTGTGCAGTATTTGCATTTAAAAGGCTCCACAAAACAGCCACAGAAATCTCCAAGCAACCACAAAGACCCAAGCAGAGCTGACCTCAGAGCTGGGCTGTGGGTGAAGAACTAGGTAGCCGAGAAGAAAACAGAACTGGGGGAAAGGTAGAAAGAACCGGTGGTAAAGGTGAGTGTTGGGGAAGAGAGAAAGAGACTAGATGCATGTTCAGGACCTGGTCTCCAGGGAGACTGCAGAGCCCGGTGGTCAAACACAGTGACTCTGGATTCAAACAGAGCGGAGTTCCAGCCCCAGTGCCGCCTGACGAGTCCCTGCCCTGGGGAAGGTGTGCCGCTGAGGGCGTGGGCTCACGTCTGTAGCACGCAGCTGGCACGCGTCCCAATCTCGAAAACTTGTGTGAGGGTTCAGGGGGTAATGTATGAACAGTGCCTGGCACATCATATCTACTCAGAAAAAAAAAAAGTCACTGCTACACCCTCTTTGCCTCCCCCTCTCTGATTCTGATTCCCCTTGTCCCACCCCACCCCCAAAATATGTTCCCTCTACCCTATACTGCCTGGATTTCCTTTTTGAGAAGCCAAAGCTTTTATTCCTCAAGGTGAAGAATAAAGAGCAAATAACCTCACAGAAATGGCTCAGTGGCTGACCCTCATACCGTCACTATGGACAATCAATCTTCTCATCTTAGGAGACAGCATTCAGTATTTTCCTAGTAAGCACAATGTTACCTGTTGGTATTTTGTACCAATTTTTATTAAGAAGAGAAAGTGCCCCTCTATTCCTGTTATTTTGAGAGTTTCATCATAAATAAACATTATATTTTTGTTTAATGCTTTTTCTACATTGATTGATATGATCAGTTATTTTCTCTCCTTAAATTACTGCTATGGAGTGATGTTCTTACACTAACCCCAGTCTCACATCCCTGCAAGAAACCCCATGTGGTATATCATTCCGTTTCATATATTGCTGTTCTGCTAAAGATTTTGTATCTACTATTTATGAATGATAGTGTTCTGTGGTTTTCTTTTTCTCTGTTCTTTTTTGTTTGTTTGTTTTTTGAATGGTGACTAACCGGTTTGGTATTAGGGTGCTATTAACTTCATAAGATGCATTGGGAAGTATTCTTTCCTCTTCTGTTTTCTGGAAGAAATTATCTGGACTTGATTTTAATTCTTCTTTAAATTTTTTGGAACTTTCCTGTAAAACCACGTGGGTCTGGATGTTTCTTATTGTGGAGTTTTAGAAATTAAGAACTCTGGTAAATTTTTGTTCTGAAGTTTAATTTCTCTCTTATTAACATAGCTAATTCTCTTTCTTTTGATTAATGCTTTCGTGACATATCTTTTCCCATCCTTGCGTAACTATATTTAAATCGAGTTTCTTGTAGATAGCATATAGTTTGGTCATGTTTGTTAATCCACTCTGACAATATTTTTAATCTGTATTATTAGGCCACTTATACTTAATGTAATTAACAATGTACTAGAGCAGAAATCTGCCATTTTTTTTCTCTTCTCACTGTTTTTCATTTACCTGTTTGGCTTTCCTGTCTTCCTGTGGGTTACTGAGCATTTTTAAAGTGCCAGTTTGATTTTTTTTCTATGGGATTTTGAGTATATCACTGAATGGCTTTTGTTAGGGGTTGCTCTAGGTACTGACTAAAAATTGAAAAACCAAAATTTATCACAACCTGTTGAGTTTTTGTTTCACAAATATGAATGAAGCATAGAAATCTTACTTCCCTTTGTGTCCCTTTGAC
This sequence comes from Talpa occidentalis, assembly GCF_014898055.3. NCBI lineage: Eukaryota > Metazoa > Chordata > Mammalia > Eulipotyphla > Talpidae > Talpa > Talpa occidentalis. Next base: position 17,583,222 of record NW_023605194.1, read on the forward strand.
ATCCCCACTGACAATTACCCTAAATATTTCCTGTACATACTTTTAAACATTTCCTATACATACATGCACACAGTCTTATAGTTTTTGCTTCAAGCATCAAAACAAAATTTAGAAAACTCAAGAGGATAAAGCCTATTTTATTTACCCATATTTTTGCTTATCATATTCCTTCTTCCTTCCTGATGTAGCAAAGTTCCTTTTTTTCTTTTTTTTAACCATTTCCTTTCTCTTTAGAGTGCTTCCCATAGACATTCATTTAGGGTAGGTCTTCTGAGGACAAATTCTGTAAACTTTTTTTCCTTTGAGAATGTCTTTTCCCCTTCATACTTGAAGGATCTTTGCACTGGTTATGGAATTCTGGGTTGACATTTCCTTACTTTCAGCACTTGAAAAATGTTATGTCATTTTTGCTGACCTCCATGGTTCCTGATGAGAAATTCAATGTTATTCGAATTGTTTTCCCCTACAGGTAATGTGTTATTTCTTTCTTACTCTTTCAAGATTTTTCTTTGTTTCCAGACATCTGACTGTGATCTGCCTTGCAGTGTATTTCTTTGGATTATTTTCAGTTTGGGGCTCACTCAACTTCTTGAATATGTAGGTATGTCTTTTGCCAAATTTAAGATGTTTTCATCATTTTCTCTCTGAGTACTTTTCTACTCCTATTCTTTTTCTCCTCTCCTCCTGTGAGTCCCAGAACATAAATATTAGATCTTTTGTTATAGCTCCACAAGCTCCTGAGACTTTGTTCAATTTTTTCAGTGTTTTTTCTCTTTCTTGTTCATACTGGATAATTTCTACTTTTCTATCTTCTAGTTCAATTATTCTTTCCTCTGTGAGCCCCTATTCTGCTGTTCTGTGGTTGAATCTGTCCTTTGAGATTTTTTTTCCATTATTACATTTTTCAGTTCTAAAATTTCCATTTGGTTCTTCTTTGTGTCTATTTTCCTTGTAGAAAACTTCTGTATTTCCATGTCTCAAGTATGTTCATGGGTATTTTTAAGTATTTTTCATAATGATTGCTTGAAAATCTTTGTTAGATAGTCCTAACCTCTCTGTCATCTTCATGTTGGCATCTGTTGTCTTTTTTTACATTCAGTTTACATTCAGTTTGAATATTGTGTTAGGGGACTCTAAATCTTATTTGAACCTCTCTTTTAGCTGTCTTCTACTGATACAGCTCTGGCAGAGGAATAAAGGGAGCTCTGGCAGGGGAATAAAGGTAAGGCTATATGTCCACATTGCCTATTTGACCTACTTTGACACCCAGGGAGTGGGGGGGTACAAAGCTGGAAGTTCCCTTTCCCCACAAAACCTCTCTGGCAAGGAGAGACAGGAGTGTGCCTCATTGCTGTTTCCCATATGGCCTTCACTGTCACAAATGGGTGGAGATGAGGTGAGTCTTCATGGCCACCGGCAGAGGAGAAAATCTTCATTCTCCACTAGGCCTCCTCTGATACCTCTCCAGCAGGAAGGGGCAAGTTTGGCTCATCACTCTGGTGGGGATAGAAATGGCTTTTATTGACATCATAAGTAGGGATGAGGAGAGCTTCATTATAACCTGGAGCAGATGAAAGTCTTGGCTTCTTACCTTGTCTTTCTTCCCAAAGGGGGCTTAGAGCATCTTGTCATAGCCTAAAGGGGGTGAAAGTCTAGGCTCCTTATTTAGACTTTATCATATGTGGGTGAGGGTGGGGCCACAGTTTTTTCTGTGGTGTTTGACTGGAGTAGAGCTATTTCACTAAGTTGTCCATTTCCTTGTCTTTTGGCTAGAGAAAAGAGGATTTTTATAGCCTGTGCTCACTGGCATTTCCAGATTGCTGACGCTTTCATCTCTACATCAGAGACCTTATCACCATGTCATTCCCTGGGTCCTAAGGACTGTCATCCAACCTGCTGTCTTTACCCTTCAGAGCTGTCTTATGTTTGTTTTCTACCTTGGGTCTTATATCTTATGTCTTGTTTTATATACAATGTCTTGGGTATTTTATTGTACATAGTGGGAAGAATAAGAAAAAGTACATCCACTCCATCTTCCTCGAAGCTAATCATGTCTATTTTTGTTCATCATTATATCTTCAACACCAAACTTAGTTCCTGGCAGAGAGTAGTAGATCTTATATAAATAGTTGTTCAATGAATGTATGACTACAACTCCATCCAAATTCCCCACAGTTTGAGTCATCTCCTCCCACATGTGAGCTTTTTGGTGGATTTACACTCTCCCAGGCGGTAAAGGGGCCTCTTTGAGAAGTAGGGGACCTTTCATTTTCTGTAGTAAGTGCATCCCTCAAGGGGTACATATCTGTAAAATTGAGATAATCATAGACTAACCTTATAGGTTACGGTGAGGATTAAATAAGGAATTCGCATAAAGCAATAAGAAATGCCTCTGTCAAATTGTAAGCTCTCAATAAATACTATCATTGTGAGAAAAAATGAATTTTTGTCAGTCGGATTACATTTCTTACTGATTTACCTTATCATTTTAGAGGTGATGTCATTTCATTTCTGATGCATTTTCAACTCGGCAATAGTCCTCAATGTTTCATTTCTCAGCCTCCCTCCCAGTCTTTGTGACAAGCCACTGGTAATCTACAAATGGACTGACAACCAATGCCGCCAAAGGGCTTTAGAATTCATTGAATTCTGGTGCTCCTTCTTTTGTCCAGCCCTTACATCACCCCCTAATTGTTCCATTTTCTAAACTTACATATTGGTTTCTGTAAATTCTACATATTTGGAGTTGGGCATAATTAGCTCTTACATTCACATGCCACCCTTTACAGAGGTTTTCCTTGGATCATCGTAGGTGGCACAGTTATAATAATACTCATTTTTTTCTGTTGATAACCATCATCATAATAATAACAATTGCTGCTGCTTATAAGCATTTATTATATCCCAGGCCCTTTTCTTCAGAGTTTTACCAGCATTTTCTCAATTAATTGTCACAAAAGAACTGGGATATAGGCTCTTACCAGCCCTACTTTTCAAATGAGAAAACTAAGGTTCAGAGAGTTAAGTATGTTGCCTAAGGTGATAGGGTGACTAGTACTGGGGGTAGCTTCCAGCCTAGAGCTGTTGGAGGCTCAGCCCAAGTGCTCCTGCCTGGAAAGTGGGAGCCACCTTCTCTGGTAACAAAGACTCATGGCTGCACAGTCAGAGATGTTTCCCCAGAGGATCCCTTCACCAAGGTAAAGCAGCTTAAATCCAGAGCAAGCCTGGCTTATGGAAATCAAAAATTCAAACAGGCTAACAGGAGGAGGTCTGGGTTCTGCTTAATTGACCCAGTATAATTATTTCCATTGAATTGCTCTACATCTGGGGATGGGTATTTACTAAGCAAACTGGCCCAGTGGTTCCCTACAGCACCTGCTTTAGTCTGGAGGAAGTTAATTGCACGGAAAGTTCTCATCTAAATCACTGAGTTTCTTATTCCCACAATACCAGAAACACATGTGCATGCATGCATGTGCGTGCGAGCACACACACACACACACATACACACAGTCTTGTGCTAAAAGGGATTTGCTAGAAGATGGACTCGCTGCTTCTGAATGACACAGCTTACCCCATTCTGAGGCTCTCAATAGCACCATGTTTCTAAAGAACCATAGCAGGGACCTCTGCACTGCAGAAAGGAGAGAGCAGTGAGCAAGCAGTATGGTCTCTGGACCAACCAGACCAAAGACACCCCCTCATCCCGACCCCTAAAAGAAACAAACCAGGAAAAGGCTGCAGGGAAAATGCACTTGGCCAAAGTTCGCATTTTCATCTTTGTAAACACATGGAGAAGATAAATTATAGCTTCTGTTAGTAGCATAATTACTTTAATTAAAATTTAGGGGGTCGGAAAAGCCAATTCTGAATGTCAGATTTTCAATGATGTGTGTTAAGCCGGGGAGAATGGAAATACAGCCCTGTAAATAACTAGCGTATTATAGCTGAAGCAGTGTGTGTGCTGTATTCTTGTAGAGTTGGAATAGCAATTAAATGATAACCAGAATTCCATTCCCTGCCTCCCCTTGCCTCTGCCCTCATTTCACACTAAGGTAGCAATTATATACATAAGACTCTTGGTGACTCTCCCTTCACCATCCAAGCAATAGTCAACCTCCAAGGCCCTTCTCAAATTCTTCCTTGAACCCAACAGAAAACCTCCTATCCTGATCAGTCACTGTACTTGTTTTCTGCATCTTGCAGTTTCCCTTTTAATTGGACTGATTTCAGCTTTGTACCACAGTCTGTCATATACAACCCTCTAATTGTGCTATGTTTCCCTAACAAAATTATAAGCTCTTGGGAGGCATTGAACATGTCATATTGAAAGCACAGACATTTAGAGCAGGAAGGATCTTGGAGACTACATTGCAGATAAGAAAACAAGTCACAGAGCTAGATGGGAGTAAGCTAGGACTAGAGTATGGCCAGCCCTGTGGTGGGTTTTGAATGTGTCCCATCAAGCATGGCCTTGGTCATATATGCAGGAGAGGGTGCTGGGGGAACTCCTTAGATTACCATCTAAATGGAACCCCTTCACATTCTGTTTCAAGAAGCCTGTCCAATTAAATGGGGTGAGAGAAAGCAGGTTAGCTGGAGGGCTGAAGAAAGACTCCCCATCCAGAATAGTGTGCTTGTGGCTGACAGATGACCAGCCAGCTGCTGTTACTTGATTCCAGAGGCTGACCCAGCTTTCCTGTAGCTCTCTGATCTGCAAAGGATGGCTCTGTACTGGAAGTTTCTCCTCTTCCTTCTCCATCTTAGCCCAGGTTCCCAAAGGTAGACTCTGATTGCTTTCTAAAGGTAGAGCCTCCCAGAGAATCCCACAGGAAGTGGGGGAGCCAGGAAAAGGAAGGAAAGAAGCCAAGAAAAAGGTATAATTTCATGAAAAGTGAAAGTTGTGGGAGAGTAGCTTTTCCCTGATCCCGAAGGGATGCTCCAGAGTGTGAGTCACCCCTAAGAGTTGTCCCAAACCAAGCATTGGCTAAGGGAAACTTCGGGGATAAGTTCCCTTCTCTCTTCTCCTATGATTGGTCAGAGTGGGCTCCAGTGTGCAATGGCAGGTCTTTGGAAAGAAACCAGAAGTGCTGACTCTTTAAAACTCAGAACACTAACACAGGGCACAGGTGGCGAAAGTAATCCAAGAACATCTGGGCAAAGCACCCACGTGGTCAGTTCACTAGGGCATCTTATCCAATCAACAGCAGTTTGAAAACGTACTGAACAAGTATCTGTGGCCTTTGCTTTCTGGTTTCATAAAGTGGTGACTTATATCTGATTGTTTAGGATGAGAGGTATTAGGGGGCAGATAGTTTCCACCAGGAAAGGACCCTCAGGGCACATATAGAGGAATGTGGTGGCTTAAGGAGGAAGGTATCCTGATCACACTTTAAAATATTTTTCCACCACATTTTCTATGTGCAGTGTACTGCCAGAAACATCCCTGATGGCATTTACTTTGGTGCATCAGGAGGGGATGGGGCAAAACACACATTGGTGTCAAACCCAGCCCTACAACTAAGCAGCTAGAACTCTCTGAACAAATTATCTCATCTCTATGAGCATAAATTTCATCATCTGTAAAAATGGGCAGTAATAAGAATTATCTCATGGATTTGTTGTGAGTGTAAATAGAGGGTGCGTGTGTGGGGGGGTGTGATTTAACAAAGGCACTGAATATAGTAAATGCTTGAGGAAAGTTGTATTTTCCAAAGAAAATCATCTACAAGTTCTCTAGAATCTTGGCTTTTTCTCACCAATAGGTCTCTTTCCCCTCCCTTTGAGTCTGGGTGGGCTGTGACTCACTTGTAACAAGCCAGGCAAGTGAAAGTGATGTGACTTCTGAGATTAGTACAGAAAAGTTGATAGAGCTTCTACCTGGTCCACCAAGAAGCTTGCTTTTGGGGCCCTGGGGACGCCATACTGTGGGGAAGCTCTAAGTTGCTCATGTGGAGAGAAGAGGTGAAGAGGGCTGGAGTGCACGTGAAGAGAGACACCAGGGCCCCCAGCCACTCCAGCCTGGTCTGACTGCCCTCAAAGCCAAAGCTATTCAGCTGGTCTCAAAATCCCAAACCACAGAAACAGATGGAAATGATGATTGTTTTTGATTTAAACCACTAAGTGGTGATTTGTTACACAACACAGCTAACTGAAAGGCGCTGTGTAAGTGCCATGAATGCCATTGTTATTCACCACAGTTCCAGATACCATCCAAGGCCTTGGGGTTCTGAAATGTGATTTTGTTTATTCCACCAAGAGTGAATCAGTGTCTCAGGGATGGACTGTCACTAATCAAGGTCACAAGGGACTGATGTACAGCCCAGAATGCCAATTTACAACCCTAATAGAACCACAAGGGGTTCAACACTCTGTCCTCAGACCAGATTACTCCCTTCGGGTAAGATATTTTCTTTGGAAACTAAACTATAATCTAGCAAGCATAAAGTGAGAATGAGAAAAATCACTTTTCTGACTCAAATGATTCCACCATATCAGGTCAAGAGAGACAGGTGTTTATCTCCCTAAAAAGGATCCACTGGCACCATGACCCACAGGTCACACCTCAGGCCAGGACACTATTCCTTCAAATGACCCTGGGTGGACTCAGAAACACTGCCCCATTGATTTCTTTCCAACTTCTTTGTAGATAAATTCCCCTTTGACTAACATTTCTTCAGTTATTAATAATGTTGTATGAAAAAATAACATCTCATAGTTTTCTATGAAACATAGAAGTCATATATATTCAAGTATTACTAGATTCAGCAAAATGAAAAAGGCTTCATTGCTACAAGACTCCTCAGAGCCTTGAAGCTGCTAATTCATGATGCAAGCCACCCAGAAGAAGATATAATAAGACAATGATTCTCCCATACACACATTTCCCCCACCTCCAGATTACAGTTTGATGAATGCCATTTTAAAAATAACTTCAATCAAGTCATACTCTGAACCAGGAATCATTCTGATGACTTAAGTTGTCTTTATATATGACTTTTCTGGTCCATTTAGTTGATTTTGTAATTTAACTCAGAAGATTCACCTCATTTGCCTTTTGTCCAAGCTCTCCCAGGGGGCAATACTCTGTTGCTCTTAAGGAGTTCTGAATCTAGTAGGAGGGAATGTGGAGATGCACAGGGGGGTAGGTGCTAGGGTAGAGATCTGAAGTCTTGTTATGCCGACTGGAAACACCAGAAAGTACCTTAGAAAGAGGCAGCATTCAGATGGGTTTTGAAGGCAGAGTAGGAGTTTGACAGGCATTCAAAAGCAGAGTTGGAGGAAGGATGTCTCAGCCCCAAAAAGCAGGGTGAGCAAAGTACTCAGGAAGTTGGACCTGAATGGCAGCACCTCATGGTAGAAGGACAAAGCTGGCAGTGCAGGAGGGGTCTAGCAGCTGCATGAAAGACTGGGCCTGCAGTGGATGTGTCGGGATCCAGAGGGGGGCTGTAAAACAACAAGGTAGCAAGATGAGTCTCAGAAGGGCCTCACTGGTGGTGCAAGGGGTTAAGATGCAACCTAAGAAGCAATCCACAGCCACTGCAGCACAAGTTCAATCCCCAGCCAGGGAGCTACCCACATGGTGCAGAAGACCTTTCCTGACTTGCCTGCTGCTCCCCTCGGCAGTATATTTCCATTGATCTCCCTGTTCTGTTCCCCCCTCTGTCTCTGGTGAATCCTCTCACCCACCACACCTCTGGTCTGTACCCCAGTTCTTGTATGCATAAAGAAATAATTTTTTTTAAAAAAGATGAGTGTCAGAAACTGGAAAAATAATTCTGAAGTTGGTGTGTGAATGCACCTGGAAAGTAAAATATGGGAGGCCACTTAGGAAGTTACTGCAATACCCCACAGGGTTGTCAGCTCATACTCAGCAATACGTGGTAGGTCCATAATCTCCTTTATATTTCTCTATGCAACAGAAGACAGACTATTAGAACATCTGCTGTTAAGAAAAAATACTGAGCTTTGTGCTTGGGGCTCTTTGAAATATCATCACCAGATCATTTCAGGCATGCTACTTCACACAACAACAAAACAAAAGGAAATCACTCCTTGGTGATAGCACTAAGCTCATAACATCAGCTCAGCCTCCAGATAGGGAATGGGATTCATCCCAGCTCCCAAGGCAGGGAGACACTCACAGACATCCCCAGAGCTAATATGTAATGGTTGATGCCATGTCCCTTAATCAATACTCTGCTCTAAACTCTCGCCCACATCTCTGGAGGATATGCAGCTCTTAGATCTGGCGGGGCATCCTTTCAGTGCTTTTCACAAGTCCTGGGGCTCTTGTACATTCTAAATTTTTAAAGGAAACTCCCCTTGTCTTCACTCCTCATGATTACAACCAGGTGATCCTGGTCTAATGTCATCTGGCCATTTGAGGAGGCGGATGCAAGCTTAAGCCCAGTGATATTCCAACCCCATGGCCAAGGGTATCTAGTCTGCAAGGCCTCTGCCACCTACCTGACAGACACACACAGTTTGTCTCATCCCCTCCCAGGAGATGTGTTCTTGGGTAGGCTCCCAGAAGCTGTGTTAAGAAGGAACCTGCCACAATTGCTTTACAGAGCAGCCTTGCATCTGGTAAGAGTGCCTAAGGGGGACCATCTTGCCCCAACGTCTCCGGAATAAGCGAGGACTATGGGCCAGGCTGAGAGTCAATGGGACACGCTAGTTTGGTTGCGCCAGCTGCTAAAATATTGAAATACAGGATCCCCTCCCTGTCCAAACTCTTGCTATCTAGGCTCAGAAATGAAAGATTTGGGTAAGTCAGTTCTCCATTATTATCTAAATTCGCTATCTAAACACACTACTCAAATTCAGTACCCAAACAAAGTCCTCAGGCCTAAAGCCTAATTTTTGTAGGCTAACAGGCAAGGTGGCTTATTCACCTTGGAAAGGAGAGAAAGTTCTGGTGATTCCATTGAGCTGCTCTTTCTACCATAGGGTAGTGCTTGGTGAGGGAATCAACGAAAGCAACTTCAGCAGAATGATGGAAGAGTCTGCTACTGTGATCTCTGCCCTCTGCTACTTCTGGCCCCTCCAAATACGTCCCTCTGGGTGGTTGTCTGTTGATGTCATGTCCTGTTTGGGCTCGGGGGTCTCTAGTAAGGCAGTTTATGTTTCCAGAAACACCACCGACAGTCCAGATACAGCACACAGCTCTCTACCCCTCCAGGCTGCAATGCCAAGCAGTGGCAGCGGCACCCACGTGACCAAGGAAACCACTGACAATAATACTCCCTTTGCTTCCTCTTCCTACATTCCCAGCCTGGAGGAGAACCCCCACTCTCTGCACCACTTTTCCAAACTTCTCTTCACAACAGTGAATCACCCTATTTTCTTTTGGTTCTTTCGTCTGCAAAAATCTGGCTTCCCTCTATTTTTTGGCCCTGGCTGTCCAGTAAACCCATGGCCAAAGTCAACTAATGTGAGTTTCCCTGTCCTCTAGGCAGAAAGGCTTCAAATGCTCTTATACAGCAAAAAAAAAAAAAAAAAAAAAAAAAAAAGATTAATAAAACTGTTAGTTTCCATGTGACAATAATCTTAATCCCTGTGTCTTGCTACAAGTGTGGCACTCACTTGCCTCTTAGATCTCAGATATATCCCTCTCCTTTGCCCTGAAAACTACAGTTCCCAGGCTTCTCTGTCAGCTTCCTTCTGGTTTGGCCAGGAGAGACAGTGCTGGGGCACTGGTGGGCAGAGGCCAGGAAGATGTCAGGATACTTCTCTCCTTCACTCTGCTTTGATCAGCACAACCTCTGGGCTCCCAGCTCACACCAGCTGCAGAACCAGCTCCTGCTCGGCAGCCTCTGGGTACCAAGTCCTGCCAGATGACCTCAGGTCTCTGGCTCTGGTCACACCACCTTCTCCCTTTAGAGAGTGACCTTATACCTCAGACCTTATAAAGGCTTCCTGCTTTTATTCGTCCCTAACTTGCCACAGAGTCCCATTTGGCTCTTGAGTTATCCCAACACCTTTGTGATCACCTCCTCTTATTAAATTCCTTCTATTGGACTACTAGCATGTGCTTCGTTTTGACCAAGTACTGACTGTCTCAAGTAAGCCCCCTCATGTTCTGAGCACCAGCCTCTGGATACCTGTTCTTGGCTGCATCTTAGAAGTAGAATCAAATCACTGAGCAGTGAGCAGCAAGGCCTTAACAGAGTGTTGTCATCAAAACCCCAAGTCTTTACCAAGGTCTCCACAAACTAAGAACCTTTTTTTTCTAAAGTATATAGTAGTCTTATTGTAACCAATTATGTTCTAGCTAAAAGTGAGAAATCTCACTTTTTCTAAATGGCAGAGGAAAGGAAATGTCGCCTTGACTTCCAGGAAATCCATGAGATAAAAAGTGAGTGAACTCACATGTTCTGAAAGAGATGAATTTGGTCAAACACTAAAATCCCATTCAAATTCCTTGCCATTCACGAACGAAAAGGCTGGACCTAAAGGTTCTTCATCCTGTGATATCTCCCGATTTGGAGATTAAAAATAATTTTTTTCTGAATTTATTGTTACTGTTTTCTCTTTGTCATATGCAATTGCTTGTGGAAAAATGGGTCTAAGGTCCTCCAGAAAAATAGTTACTTGAAACATCTGTCATGGTGAAATGTTACTTTAGCCAACCCAGCACCCTTCCCTAACTTTGTGAGGACTTTGTGAGGAAGGCACTCAGACTCTCCTCTGGAGAAAGGCCCAGGGCCCCACTCTCCCACCACCACTTATACAGAGTTGATTGAGCACCTGGGGTAGGCACGTAACCCACCCCTGGCCAATCAGAGGCCTCCATGACCAACTCACGAATAACACGGACCCGATCCAAGCCCATCAGAGCGAATAGAACTAACTCTGCAACTTTGGCTTGATCAGCTAAGAAAGAGGAATTTTATTTTTCTCAGGACTTGGAGCTGTGAAGATGCAAATCAGGAGCTCCCACATGGAGGAAGGCTGCGTCACAGTGCAGGAAGAGAAGTGCACTGAGGAAAGAGGGAGAGGCAGAATCCAGACCTGGTGGCATGAATTGGATCTCTTTATATAGCTGTAGCTGAAGTTTGTCTGACGTTGAATCATATATATATAGGTACATATGTGTATAGAGATGGCACATTCATATTATGCCATATTATGCATATTCACATTATGCCAATACATATTAAATGCAATATATATGTTTAAGGAAGTTTGAGTTGGGTTTCTATCGCTTGCAACCAAAAGAGTTCTGAATAATATAACAAATAAGGCATTATGTTAGGCACTGCAGAGGATCTCAAGAGGAACAAACTCTCAGGTACTTTAGAGAGGAAAGAAATGGATCCATTACTGGAAGCAGATGGAATAATGGGAACAGGAGATAGAGAGAAAGCATGACTACTCCACTTCTCTTTGGTATCCATCATTTTAGAAAAAATAATATTCATACAGTGAGGGTAGAACAAACGTTTTTTTCTGATTTCAGGAACCTGAGATAAATGAGATAGAAGAAAGCACATCACCGATTTGGATGAGTCTAAATAGCTTTTTCCAATTGAGTCACATCGAAGTGTACTTATAGGACTGAAAGAATGCCAAGCCACTGGGGAGACTCTTTGAAGAATAGTGGGTAATTACAAAATAAAGTGGATTTTTAGGAATAAATTTTATTTTTATAGTCCAATAGTTATATTTAATTCTTGGAAAATCAAACTGTTTTTGAACACGTTAGAGAAATACGTTCATTTTTCAAGTAAATATTTTTAAAGGCAACTCTTCCTATTTTTCACCAATGAACAATATTGGATATGACCAAAAAAAGATAACAAAAAAAACCTTAGTCTAAAGAAAGAATTTGCTTTAATCTTCTCATTGAGGAATATGTCAGGATTGTGACGTTTGGGTATAAACTGTACATTCATGAATGATGAAGGATTTGAACTGGATGCTAATATTTGGCCAATGCCTTTTCCTCAAAACAACTGCATGGATTCAAAAATACAAGTTAGGGGCCTCCCTGTGGCGCAAGGGGTTAAGATGCAACCTATGAAGCTAACCGCAGCCACTACAGCACGAGTTCGATCCCCTGCCAGGGAGCAACCCACATGGTGCAGCAGACCTCTCCTGCCTTGCCCTCTGCTCCCCACAGCAGTGTATTTCAGTCAATATGCCTGTTCTGTTCCCCACCCTGTTTTTGGTGAATCCTCTCACCACCACCCCCACCACCCCCCACACCTCTGGCCTGTACCCCAGCTCTTGTATGCATGAAAATAAAATAAATCTTTAAAAAAAAATACAAGTTATGCCAAACTAGTTCAATTAGTTCAATCACCTCTCTTTAATAAAATTATAAGATGGACATAAAAAGGAATGTGGCAGACACAATGAACACAAATGATAAAGTGATTGGCAGTCATTTTTTATACTGTTTTTGAAAATTGTTTTCAAAAAGAAAAACAAACCACATAATATAGAGATAAATCATTCATTGGTCAGAGGCAAAGAATATATGATTAATGGATTCGGGAAATCTGTAGGGTGGTGTCCAAGGGAATGCTATGAGGCTCTATCCTATTTAAAGTAATATATCAGTGATTTCAATTATTGATTTTAAAATCATCTAAACCTGGGAGAGATTGGTTGATGGATTCAGGATTAAAAGATCACAACTGGCTACACTAATTTAACTTAAAACCAACATGATGAGGGCCTCCCTGGTGGCGCAAGGGGTTAAGCACCACACTATGAAGCAATCCACAGCCTCTGCAGCACGAGTTCGATCACCAGCCAGCCAGGGAGAAACCCACATGGCACAGCAGACCTCTCCTGCCTTGCCCACTGCTCCCCTCAGCAGTGTATTTCAGTACATCTGCCTGTTCTGCTCCCCACTCTCTCTCATGGATCCTCTCACCCCCACATCTCTGGCCTGTACCCCAACTCTAGTATGCATAAATAAATCTTTTTAAAAATTTAAAAAAAACCCCAACATGATGATTTGTGATCAGATAAATTCCTATAGTTAAATTAAAGAAAAAAGGGTAGGATGAAGAAGACTTCCCTTAACTACTTTTCATCACAAAATGATGTAGGTATTTCACCTGACCACAAAGTTATCACTATGGATGATAATGGAGAGCGATATTCTCTGATGTGGGGAAAAGGTTCATTCTGTTTTCCTAAGTGGATAAAAACCAATTTAAAGAATACACACATAGACAAAGATCATAATAGAAAAAAGACTCAAAAGGTAGCAATCCTAAATTCTCAATGGTGAAAATACAGGTATTTTGTGTTGTCTCATATTTTGTACATTTCCTATTATTATATTTCAGAATTAAAATGTCATTTTAGCTCAGTATGGATCAAAAGTGTAACATGGCTGATAAAAACCAAAAGGACTAGTCTTAAGCTGAAATCACAGAGTTATATTTTCCAGAGAGAGAGATACTGAGACAGCCATACTTGGGATAATGAACCAAGTTCTGGATGCCACATGGCAGGATGGGGGTAGAATTCTGACAATTTGGACTTGAGATGGATTTGAGGATGATCTGAAGGCTAGAGGAAATAGTAAGTGGCCTGTAAAGAAGAGATGTAATGGAAAAGTGTTTTGCTAGATATAAAGCATTCTCACATGGAAGGAGCAATAGATCTGTGGCAGGTTAAAGATGGTCAGAAATTCTTTGACATCTCAATTCATTAAGACATGGGAGTCCGCGTCCCCTCCCTTTGAATGTGGATGGACTCTAGTGATTTCTTTGATCAATATAATATGGTGGAAGTGAACTTATGCCAGTTTCCAGGTCCAGAACTTAAGGAAGTGCTTACCCTTCCCATCTTCTGGGAGGCCAGTAGCCTTGTGGGAGGCCTACGCTGAGACCACCAAGCAAGAGGCCATGGAATGGGCACGTTGAGAGAGATGCTGACAAGCTGACAGCCTCCCCAGCAGAGGAGGCACCAGACATGTGAGCAAAGAAGCCTCAGGTAGCTCCTCTGGCTGCAAGCAAGTGAAGGATACAGCACAAGAGCCGCCCAGTCACACCAATCAATCCCGGAATCATGAGAGACAATAAATAGCTATTTTAAATGACTGTGTCTTGGGATAGTTTCTTATAGAACAAGAGGAAATTGGAACACATGTTATGTCTACCTTGATCTTAGTGTAACAGTAGGGGATCACTGATAGGTTTGAGCACGCTGTCCTGTGTAATAAGGACTGTGAGGGTACAGTACAGTGTCTAGTGGAGGGGCTGGCTACCTGAGGTGTCCAGGGATGACACCTCAAAACTTTGTAAAAAGCTGCCAGATAACTAACTGTTCCCCCTGAGGCAAGACCAAACCATGAAGACAACAAGAGTCCGCTCCATCCTCGGGGATTCCCACATAGAATAGGGGGCTCTTTACTAGTGAATTGAAATGATGGCCCCTTGAGCTGGTTCACAAGCTGAGCAATGTGATGGAGAACTTTAGTTTGCCAGTAGCTTGCTCTCCTGGTACAACAATTATTCCTATTTTCTTCATCTTGTTTCTCTCTTGGGTCCTGATTTCTCCTCAATTCCCTCTTGGCATGAGCCACTTGGATATTGCACCTAACAGACATTGGATCCAAAGTTCAGGGACCCCCTCTGCTCAATGCACAGTCATGAATGTCACTACAACCAGACAGGTCCAGGAGGAAAGAGAAGCCATACTTCCACAGCATCTGGATTTAGCAAAAGGAGGGCCAGAATGCTCCCTAGCATTTCCCCGGAAGTGTACCAACTCTATACAATCCCATATCCTTAAGTCAAATCCGCCCAGAAAACTCATCACCAGAGGATGGTGTGATCTCCACTAGAGCTAAAGGTCTATCATCCTAAAGGAAGCATCTGCTTTGGTTGTGGGCTTACTATGAGCAATTTGCATAGGACTGGGCGGCATTACTCACCCTCCACTTTTCACACCTGCAAAATAAGGTTTTTGGGTTAGGTAGCTGGGGAGCACAACCTCCCTGAGTTTTCCCTGAGGCGACTCCTTTGGCCACACCAAGCACTATCAGTGAGGATTAATGTCTCTACTCTACTTGTTCTCCTTGATTTCATCCCACCAGCTAGTTCGTTGGTGAGGACAGAGGCTCTGTCCTTGTTGGTAACCATGTCCGTGGCACCTCATACAAGCACCTGACACATGAAGACATTCAGTCAATAGTCATTAAGGAAATGAACATCTGAGGCTTTATCTTACTTCACTGTGCCTATCTCTTTGTCTGAGATTCATTTACTGGATACATATTTGGGAAACTTTCCACTCACATACAGCTCAGAGGGAAGGGTGAAATAATGGAACTGCAAGAAATGGATGACTAAAATTTCAAAGTTTGGGCTTGATACATATTCACAAACAACAAGGACAGTCACAGTATGGTGCATCAAAAGTAAATCACTTTCCCATGATTAATGCTGCTCTCTTTCCAAACATTGTCATTTAGTCTCGTTTGACAGGACATCACTAAGCAGAGACGAATGATAAGACAACTGTTGTGATTGGACAAACTCTAACAAAGTTACAATTCTTCTGAGTGCTATATGTTTGTGTTCTATGGATTCATATTTAAATCAGATTCTGAGCAGATGAAAGAAATGCACAATAAGTCAGCTTGAAGGGAGAGACAGGCATATTTGCCCCATGGAAAACAACTGGGCTGTTAGCAGATGCCAGTCTTCTGGGAGAGGGGCCACAATTGAGGGGGGAGTCGTCAGTCTTTGTTCCACTTTCCAATCAACAGTTAGTGCTATTCTGTAGGCATATTACAGCTCCTAGGCGCCATGGAGCTCAGGATAAAGATTTCCATATGGTGATGCAAATTAGGACCCTCTGCAGAGGTGTCTGAAAAGAGCCAATAACCTGGGGAAATGCTTGGAAGCAGCAAGAAGAAAGGAAAGTTCCGTGTAAGAAGGAGATGTCTTTGACTAAAGGAAATTGCTGTGTGGGTGATGACACTGTCTCACTGGCACTGGGTTCTGTGAGCCAGGGTCACCGTGACTGAGGACTGGTCTGTGGGCTTCATTTAGCACTAGAAGAGAAATCCCCATTCCTTTACTCTGATTTGAAGATGCCCCTGCTTTTTAGAAGCATCTCCCATTTCTGCTGCACAACCTCCATCCTGCAGCTTCTGCCTTGGGCTCCACTTAATGGTGAGTTTCTCCATTACCCCACTAGACCTTAGAACTAGTTCATGAATGGTGGTTTGTATGGTTCTTTACAGTTGGCTAAACACATCCACGTTCCCTGTCTCGCTTGCTTGTCATGATAATCATTTAAAGAACCCAAGAAGGAAAGACAAAAGGCTTTAAGGGCAGTCTCAGGAGCCAGGCAAAGCTGAGGCTGAGTCCTGCACTCTCTGCTGAGCTGCGTGACTTTAGCAAGTGGCTTAACCTCTCTGATCCTCCATTTCCAGATCCCAGGCTGACATTCAGCTCAGGACATGGGGTCTGATTAAGAGTTTAGACTCTGGAGACTGACTGCCTGGGTGGCCATGCCTTGGACACGCAACTTATCATTTCTGTGCCTAATTTTCCACAACCAGAAAATGGGAACAATGAGAGTATCTCCAACGAGAGGTTCAACATGAGGATGAAAAAAGTAAATACACATGAAGTAGTGAGTCAACAACCCAACATGAAGTAATCACTATTTACTATTAGTCTTATTATTCTTAAAATAATATATTTTTCCCTGGTAATAAAATTAACCTGTCAGCATTATAGAAATTCTGGAATCTATTTTGCAATTAAGTTCATTTTTTAAGAAGAGTCTTACTGAACAGTATTCAGCCATTGCCTCTTCCTGGACCCCCCTCCTCCTCCCTCCAGGTGGTCATAATAACTGGGAGACAACACAAGACAGTTGTGAGCTTCTGGCCAGCTCCTTCTCCACCACCACCACCCCGGCCCCGCGACAACCAACCAAGAGAAACCAGAATTCAAATTAAGGCCAGATGTTTCTTCTTTGGGGCTGATTGCTTGTTTATTTTAAGTGCATTTCATTGCTCAGTTGTCATTTTAATTTGGCCTCTCTGCTTTGCTCTCCCTCCAGCGAGTAGCCACTCACTTTCAGAACCTAGGAAGACAACAATGTTCCCATAATGTGTGCTGACCTGGAAAAGGAGAGGAAAAAATAAACAGCCATAACTTTTACAGGAGAGGGAAGGGGAAGCTTTCTCCGTGTTTCTCCTCTCCTGCGACTCCCTGAGAACCAGAGAGGCCCCCTCACCTTCTCCTTCAGAGATGCCAGGAGCCCTTCCCAAACGTCACACCTGGCTGAGAGGCCTTCTAGCTCTACTCCCTTGAACTCCAGGGGGGTGTTTGCCACACCCTTTATCATCTAGCCCCGGGCAGGTTTAAGGCAGAGGGGGTACCATACACCACAACATCGGCAAGGCAGGCAAGGCCCAGGAAGGGTGGTCTTCCTAGCAGTGCCATCTGCTTTCCCCATCTGCTCCAGCCCCGGGTCCCAGGTGGGCAACCACCTTGGAGGGGGGTCACCTGAACCTGAAAGTTCATTCAAGGCTGGGTCTCTGTAGGAAGTGAGCATCCCACAGCAGCATTGGACCCCAATGTAGGGGCAGGACAGGCCACAGTGCAGGTTTTCTGATCCCATGCAGACCGGGTAAAGGAGGAGTCAGAGTCCTCAGTGGTTTTGCAGGTTTTTATTGGGGTTCAGCGGGTACGTGGCAGGCAGGGGTGCTGGGGGGCTGGGAGGCTGGCAGTCCTCCCAGCCCCCAGCAAATCCTCACTCTATCTGGGCTCTCTGGCGTTCTCTGCTTCTGCTTCGGGCTTCTTCTCTTTCGGCTTCTCTCTCGGCTTTTGCTGCTGCTGGCATCCCCGTGACACCACCCTTAAAAGCACAGTCTTAGCCCAGGTGAATCCCATCTACCTATGCCCACACCCTACTCCAGGTGCCCGCCGTCAGGCATGCATTCAGGACAAGGATCCATCATCTATCCTGATGGCGGGAGGGCAGAAAAACCTGACATTTTTCCTTACCCTACACCCAACCTGTCAGCCCTTTTGCACCACTGCTTCCTCTGAGCTGCACAGCCACCCTGGGGGAATTGTTCTCCCCATTTTACAGGTAAAGAAACAGTGACTTTCAGGGATCAAGACCCCTCGGCTATTTGCTCTGGCCCCACCTGACCAGGAATGCCCCATCCTTGGACCAATCAGCTTAACACACAACAGCAGCACTCATATTTAATTTTTTCTTAATATTCAGCAATCCAGACATGTGACTGTGTGTGCGCGCGCGCGCACACACACACACACACACACACACACACACACACACACACACACCTAGCTATTTGAGCACTAAATATAGAACTGATTGCTGGGTTCACTGTTTATTCTAATCCGTGCAGGTTCATAAAGTCCACTTTAGACCAAAATAAGGCTGACTCACATATGTAAAAGAAAATCAGTTCATATTTATAAGCTCCATAAAACCTACTGCAAATACTTAGGTAGAAAGATACAGCAAGTGCATTTACAGTCTTACCCAAATGTCTCATTAGCAGTGGTCTGGAGGAGGTGCAGAGACGGCTGCAGACCAAGAAACTATAAGGCTCTAGTAATATTCGAGGGTAATAGATTCTAATTACTAAATGAACAGGGTAATCTGAGAATATTGGATTCAAATGGATTTTCTATGTTTGCAAAATCATCACAGAATATGCCATAAATAGGGTTTGTGACCTTTGTAGAGGACATACACATGTGCACATGAACACACACACATACATACACACATGCACACACATACACACATACGCACATGCACACACATACACACACATGCACACACATACACTCACACATGCACACTTTCTGCCTGAAATATTCAGTCAATTGTTGACATTTCTGGGCAAACACCCCCCATATCCAGCCTGGGGTGACCCACACTCATAATTCTATAAAGCAGCAGCAGTCCCTCCCCCAGCAACCCTGCCCAGGGCATGAGGGGAAGAATAGAAACGTAGTGGGGGCCCTCAAGAAACTAACCATGTGACCCTGAGGGATTATTTAAAGAAGAAATTAGTTGGGATTCACTTGCTGAATTCACTTGTTAGCTGGAAACTTAGCTCTTATTTACATTCTCCAGCCTTCCCTCACCTCACCCTTCGCCCCCCACCACCCCCCTCTGCAGCCACACAGCCAGTGGGAAGGTGCTCCTGATCTGACAACGAACCCCCACAGCAAAGGACTCAGGAGACTGTCCAAAGGCTCAGAAACACGGATTCAATCAGAGCTGAAGCTGAGCAGGGAGAAGAGGCTCGGCCATGGCGACTCCTGCCCCTGGGCCTGTCCCGGGACGGAGCTGGCCAGCGAGTTCTGCACGAGTGTATTGAAATTGGCTCCCAACTCTGGTTTTCTCCTGGGTGGACTCTGCAGTCCTCCAAAGATGGGTCTTAATGCACAGAGAGGCCCCACCAGCAGAGGCCAGAGCTCCAGTAATTGCCTCTGAGGACACAGAGAAGGAGAAAGGCTTTGGAGCCTACAGGAGAGAACAGGCCGCCATACAACTAACTAGGCCCGAGCTGACTGACGCGCCATTTTCTCTACAAGCACTCACGGGGCTGTTCCCTGAGCAGTAAGCCTGTGCTTGACACAGGGAGACCCACAGAGCCAGGGGTCTTAGTCACCAACCCTGAGGACCCGGAGTCCTACCAAAAAGAAGAGACAAGCCTGAAAGCAGCCAGAAAAAAACGGTCAAGAAGGAACATGCCTCTAAGTGAGGGGGGCACAGGCATCTGTGAAGGACAAATCTGCAGGAATCCAGGCCGCCCACGCACTCCGATAAACACAGGGGGAGCCCAGAGGGAGCCCAGGCTCAGAGAGGCGAGACTTGTCCACGGCTACACTGGCTGTTGCAGACCCGTACCCTGCTCTTTCCATGACACTGGGTGGCTTCCGCCCGGTGCTGTGCATCGCTCGAGAGAGGGGCAAGAGGCCAGAGGATGCAGCAATGCAGTATAAGTCTGCACTGCTGAGACGCTCACCAGCCATGTTGGGAGAATTACATGAAATCCAATTATTACTGTACTTGTTCAAGGTCAGCAGCGTGTGGGGAAATAAATTTTAGAAGATTTGTCTGAAGCAGATACCAGAGATTGACGATGACCAAGACAGATCTAAGCAGTAGCAAGAGAAGATCCCAAAGTAACATTAAATGAAGCCATTTGGGGTGGGCGCAAACACATCCCCGCTCCTCTGCCAGCCCGTTTGTGAGGTGACAGGACAGGCAGAGCCCCAGTGACATGCTGGGTGATCAGGAAATGGACAGATCGTCCTGACTTGTCTATGGTGAACCAACATGAGTCAGGATCCTACCTATTGACCATGTGTCTGTTCCTGGAAGGCTGTGTGACCTTGGGAAAGCCAACGAGCTCTTCTGTACCTCAGTCGTCTCTGGTAAAGCGAGGGCCATGGTGACTCTAAAAGCTTTTCATTAAGAAGAAAGGAATCCTGTCTTCCTTCTGGATCAGCTGATTCCTGCTGTTGAGTTCAAAGACGTTGTCTTGCTGCTTCCTCTCTCTGCTCCATTTCCCTAAAAACCCTTCTTCACAGCAGCTCCACGTTCACACAAGTTGTCATTGGTGATGGCCATTTTCACTGCAAAACCTGGAGGCCCTTTGTAATTTACTAAAAATGAGGGGGAAGTGAACAAATTTTTACTTAGACTTTTAAGGCTGCAAATCAATCTGTTTAGATGCTGTGCTACTCTTGCCATCTGTGTACACACAGGTATTTTCATTCCTACAAATATTAAGGTTTGTGGTAGAGAAGCCATTGACCCCCCAGTTTCTACACTAGAGGAAGCTGAGGCTGGAGCAGGCTTGGCCCAGCTGCCTCTACTCTTCAGGGAGCTTTGGCAGGGCCCGAGGGATGGGGAACATTTCACCGACTGTCTTCTCTGCCCTATCTCATGTCCAGCCAGGGTCAGAACCTTTCTAGATCAGGGGGTGGGAGATGAAGCCTCCAGTCCCCCATTCTGTCCAAGTCCAGTGCTTGAAGTTAGGGAATTATGAGCTTTGTCCTGGAAGCCTTCGAGAACCCTCCAGAGTACATTGTTTAAAACCAAATCCCTCCAGGGAGGTAAGACCTTAATCCATGGATGGAAAATAGGTTTTATCTAAACGACCAACTTTGATCAATTAGTAATGACTGCCTGGAGCATTGTACTGAGAGATTCTTAGGCTGTTCCCCAAGGTGATATTAAAAATACTTAACCACCCACCAATCAGTACAGAGATGAGCTCTGGGGCCTGCCTGATCTGGTTCTATCAACACCCCAACCAGGACCCTAACCTAAAGCCTAAGTCTCTGGTCTCTTCCAAGTCCCCTGCTGGTTTGCAGGTAAACTATTTTATTTTATTTTTAATGAAGTGCCATTGTTTTACATCCTTGTTAATTATTTTTTTTGACAGTCTAGGATTTCTCCCCTCAAGTGCGGTCACCATGGCTCTCCTACCACCAGCAGCCATAGTTGGAGGTTAATTCCCCTGTGTGCTGGTCTGTGGAAAGGACCCAGGGGAGCTCTGGAAACAGCGATCCATTTACCAGAATGCAGAAGCGGTCAGTGTACAAACCACATGCTTTCATGTAGGTCTCTGAGAACTGGGCAACAGGGGTTAACAGGGGCAGCCATGAAGGCAAAGGAGAGCAAGCACTGTGTCCACCCAGCATTTTCTCTCTCTGCCTATGGACCTAGTCATCTAAAGAAAATACATTTTCCTGGTGCCAGAAACTTGCATGTGGTGGGCACTGTGGATTTGACTGGATTCAGAGAGTGAGTTGAGAAGGTAAACTCAGAGTCACACTGGATGTGGGTCCATGGATTAGTTTTCCACTGTCAGTAACTTGAAACCAAAAGCACTCACTGGTCATAAAATCGCTGTGCTGGGATGAATAGGAAAGTTGACAGTGATAGAATTGCTTCTGTTCACTGTAATTAAAATAAGGGGTGGGGGCCTCCCTGATGGCGCAAGGGGTTAAGAAACAACCTATGGAGCTGTCCGCAGCCACCACAGCCACAAGTTCAATCCCTGGCCAGGGAGGTGACCCACATGGCACAGCAGACCTCTCCTGACTCACCCGCTGCTCCCCTCAGCAGTGTATTTCAGTAGATCCGCCTGTTCTGTTCCCCACTCTGTCTCTGGTGAATCCTCTCACCCACCGTATCTCTGGCCTGCACCCCAGCTCTTGTATGCATAATTAAATCTTTTTTAAAAATTAGGGGTAGGATCTAGTCTATTAATCTGACACAGATGAAGACTTTCAGATCCTAAGAGCCCCAGAAAGATGGTAAGTTCTCCTGCCTTGTTGGGTGTTCACTGTTTAGAAGCTGTAGCTGAAACTCTTGGCAAAGGGCAGCCCGGGGTAAGTTGGCATCTTGGTCACCTGGATGGCAGGTAAAGCAGATCATTCTCCACCCTTGGAGGACATCTGGGGTCCAGGTCCTAAGTCTCTGTCATGCCTCAGTGTGCATCAGAAGCACCTGGGAGTTCTTACAACCCAATTCATGGGCAAGCCCTAAAAGGTTCTAGCTCTGCAGAGACAAGCATTCTGGCCACTTTCCAAGTGCATTCGGTTGCAGGTTACATTTTGAGAAATCTTGGCCATTGGGATAAGAACCCAAGAAACTTTCAGGGGAAATGGAAGCCAGCATTAAAACTGAGGAAGACAGGGCTACAGGGACTTGGGACACCAACATAAACTCTGGCCCCACACTCAGCCTTTCCCAGTGGGTGGCCAACGAATTCCTTCCTCAGAAAAATGAGCCAGGTTCATTCACTGATGGTGAGTGGCAAGTGTTTGCTGTGCTTTCATTGATCAACCCTGAAAGCAATAGACATTGAGAGGGTGGGCACAACCATCATTCTCATTTCAAAGTGAGGCCTCTGAGGCCTCAGGTCACTCAAGTGGAAGGCGGGGAAACCAGGCAGACTGACTCCGGGGCCCAGGTGCCCCTGGGCTTTGCTGTCCACATTCAAGAACAATTCTGATGTATCTGAAACAGCAGCTCATAGATCCCTCATAGACCAGCTAGACTAGAAATATGACTACAAGCTTTCTTTCAATTCATAATGTTACTGGTAGAAAATACAGAACAGAAAATAAAATCATGGCAAAAACTGCACATAATAAATTTCATTATAACTTTCAAAGACTAAGAATCATCTCCTTAACAGAACTGAGATTTGCAAAATCAAGTCTGTGAAAACTGGACCTGAAAAAATTAAAATCATTGTGGTAAAAATCAAAATTGAAATAGCCCCCCCCAAAAGAAACCCAAGTAACAAATCAAATACTTATTGAACAACATATATGGAATAGAATTTCTCCTACTAAAAATGGAAATGAAATAAAATTATTAGAATCTTTTAGATGTCATGTGATAATGAAAGATGGAGAAATTAAATTTACTAGGTAGAGTTTGCTCCATAAAATCATTTCTTAACAAAAATTAATGTTTTTATTATCCCAACTAAAATGACTTATAAGCAAGAAATCTAAATGCCTTTGGGGGAGGTAATCAAAATCAGAAAGAACCAGTTCTGTAGTCGGTCCCACTGGACTATGTTCATAAATATTGCCTGTCATTTGGGCAGATGCCATAGGGCCTTACCCGCGGTTGGGATTTGTGTAACAATCAGGGCGTAGGGTCATGTGGCAGTTGGCGGGATGCTGGAGCAGAACATGTCCCCTGCTAACCTTCTCTACCTTCCAGGGAAACCCCAATGAAGAATCGCTGCTGAATTTACACGCTATTCTCGATGCAAGTGCACGTTCCCCATCAGTGGAGAAAAAAGATATTTGAGAAACATTGCTTTAAATATTGAGACCTTTCCTTAACTCCTTGTGTTTCTGTATC
Source organism: Talpa occidentalis (assembly GCF_014898055.3). Taxonomy (NCBI): domain Eukaryota; kingdom Metazoa; phylum Chordata; class Mammalia; order Eulipotyphla; family Talpidae; genus Talpa; species Talpa occidentalis. The sequence goes on from NW_023605194.1 coordinate 17,607,111, forward strand.
CTACTTTCTGCATCCTGGGGGGTTAATATCTGTGCACTATTCACCAGCTACTCTCCTGGCCTCACCATCATCCCTCTTCTCCGTACCACTGCAGTAACCTCGGCAAGCCCCCTGCCTCCACACCTCCCTCCGATCATTCCTCATTCTGTAGCTGGAGAGATCTCTCAAAAAACAAAAGTCAAATTATGTTCCTCAGCTTGAAGTCATTCATGGCTCCCTATTGCACTTAAAATAAAGCATAAAACCCTTATTCTGGTTTACAAAACTCTTTATAGTCTGACCCCACCCATTTCCACAGATGGATCAGCTCTCCGCCCCCACCCCATCTCTCACACCTCACTGCGCTGGCACTGCCTGCTCAACCCCACCTGGGGCCTGGAGCCAGCACAACCTCTGTCCAGAACACCTGTCCCCAGACTGTGTCCAGGTTGGCTCCCTCCTCACCATCTGCCCTCAACCTAAATATCACATCCTTGGTGAGGCAATTTCTGACCACCCCCACCCAAACTGAAGAACAGCCAGAGTCCCCACTGCTTCTTCCTACTTTAACTCTCTGCCTAATGCTTCCCCCCTATTCTGATGTGTGAGTTCATTTCTTGTCGCATCCTTCCATCCATTGTCAAGTTCCATAAGGGCAAGGATGAGTTTAGCTTACTCCTCTCTGTAAGTGTCTGGTGTAAATGTATGGATGCGATGAGTGAACAGACAGCTGAATGAGCGAGCCAATGAATAGATAAAATCCCATTGGGATCCAGTGTGCTGGGAATACCAAAGAGAAAGAAAGGTAAGGTGAATCTTCCTTCTCTCCATCCAAGACGTCCCTCAAACTCCCCCCTCTCCCTTAGGAAGCCCACCTCAGCCACCTCCTCTGAGCTTCACTGAGGTACTTTGCCTCGATGGTTAACCCTTCATCCCACATGAGATTACTTCTGCTTATCCGCTGTATTCTCTTTCCTCTTGCACCACTGCCCTGGATTGCACCTGCCCCGTTAACCTCCTCGAAGGCGTGGCCACGTTTTCTTGTGACCTTCAGTTCTTAGAAGGCAGCCAATAAAATTTCATAAACTATATGAGTTTGGGGTTGGAAGTGATCTGGGAGATCACCTTCTGGAAAATGCTATCATGGAGTAAGAGGGCTGAGACCTCAGGACATGAAATGACTTGCCAACACTGTAGCACCAGCCAGACACAGGACACCTCCCTGAAACTGTGAGCTTCCCAGGCCAGCATGCTTCCACTGTGCCAGCAATGCAGATTCCTGGGCTCCCCCAGCCTTGCCAGGGCCCTGAGACAGAGACCCAATGCAACAGTGGTGATGTGGGCCCACAGGTCCAAAGACAGCACTGCCTGTGTGCCCTAGTGTTACATTTGATGCACAAGATGGCAATTTCATATATTTCAACCTAATAGCATCTCTTGGGTATAAAGTGTTAGGAGGAGCAGAGGGAAAGACCCAGAGAAGAGATGACAGCAATCTGGGGAAAATAAAACCCAAAGTCTGAGTGAAAGGAAACAGACTTCAAGGGGAAGTGTCACAAAGGCAGGGACAGTGTCCTCTAGGAGACCAAAAACTGTCCCGAGGCACCAGGGAGGGTTCCAGGTATAACTGGCTGGGCTAGGGGCCTCACCACTGACAAGGTTACACACAGGAAGGATTCTTTTTTTAACCTGGCATTTAGGGAGGGGTTTACTTGCCAAGACCTGCGTTAAGCACCTTACAAGTCTTTACTTGTCCTTCCAAGGCCCTCGCTAACTCAGCGCTGTCCTTGCTCCCGGCTGACCCACGAGGAAACCGACACAGAGTCAGGGGACACACCCACTGCGTTGTGAAGAAAGTCACATTACAGTCAGCAAGGACCTTTGGAGAGCCGCTCCAGCAAGGAGCAGACACAGGAGTTCTGAGGATTCCCACATGCATCTTCTCTCCAAGCCCTCCCCTCCCCACTGGATTTACCAAGGCAGCCCAAGCATTTAGAGGTAGGAAGTATCACCCATTACGTGCCTGACACGCCTGCGTTCCAGCCTGTCACAGAAGAAGCAGGTGCATCCGCCCACAGCACAGGGGAGGAGACAGCACAGGAGGGGTCCTGGCTCGGCTGGTCTGAGTGGGAACCAGGATCTGTCTATTCCAGAGCTTGTGCTCCTCCCACAAAGCACCGGCTGCCTGCTCTTCCCTTTCCTGCTCTTCTCCAGAGGCTGCTGGAGCTTGGGGAGTTGAGTGGCACCAAAGGGAAGGAAAGGAGTTTTTCCACTTTGGTTCTGAGTGCAAATGGCACGTGCCCCTGCAGCCTCACCTCCTGCTCCAGATAAGCAGCAACACGAGCAGCTTATCCCAGGAGACCCCCTATCAGGCCTCATCCAAAGGCATGAGGATGGAGGGGGATAAGAAGGTGACTTTTCCAGCTTTAATTGATGAACAAACTTGCAACATCACGAGGGTCTGTGAAGACAGCCAGACAGCAGATTAAAGGAAGTCAACTTCTCGTTAGCTATTTAAAACTTAGACCCAGCCAGCCTTCTCCAGCTGTTGGGCTCTTCAGGTGAGATCAGCGGGAGCATGGGCTGAGCGGTCGCTCCCAGGCTGCCAGGCAGAACCGCTTCCCGCCAGCCCCGGGAGCAGCTGGCTCTAGGCATTCCGGCTCCGGTTCCTGCTTACCAAAGACAGATGCAGTTTCCTTCACCTGCCTGACAATGCTATCATTTACCTTATGGGCTCCTTTGGCTGGCTTTTGTTTTTTAAGCTACAGGAATTCTCAATTATCCTCTCTCCTCCAGCATCTGCTCAGCAGAAGGGACGCAGAGCCCCATCTCCGGATCAGAGTCGCACCCTCACCCCGGCCATGGGATGACCAGAGATGGTGAGTGTCTGAATTTACGATTAGATGGGACAAGATGACACATTTCTGAGGCTGATGCACCAGCTGAACTCTGCCTGGCAAACCCAAGGTCACCCCATTTCCTTTTCTGCACACCTGCTAATAAGAACCCTGAAACCAGTCATCTTGGCTTTGCTCATGGTCGTGAGGACAGCAACCGACATGGTGCTGACGGACCCAACATTCGAGCCACAGTGCCCAAATTCTGCTCTTCAGAACATTCATGAACTGCTATTGATTTGAGGTCTTTGATTAAATATAACAAAATAATTCCACCCCGAGGTGTTTACCCAGGCGAAGTGGAAAGGTATGGCCACACGAGCACTTATCCCCAAACATCTATAGCAGTTTTATTCTCTTGATAACCCAAAACTGGAAATAACCCGAGCATCCATCAGCAGGTGAGAGACTCATCCATGCAGTGGAATACTACTTAGCCATAAAAGGAACAAACATTATGTTAAGGAAAGGAACTGAAGGAACAAAAGATTAATATGAGGTTCCTTTTATGTGAAATTCTAGAAAAGCCAAAATTATAGTTAGAGAAAACACATCAGTGGTTGCCAAGTGCTGGGGTTCTGGAAGACTGACTGTAAAGGCTCACAAGGGAACTCTCTGGACTGATAGATTGTGGTGCTGGTTACGTGAATATATACATTTGTCTAAACTCATTAAACTGCACTCTTAAAATGAATGAATTCATTGTTTGTAAGGCATAATTCAGTATGACTAATTATTTTTTTTAAAAAATTAAAAAGTATTGGGGCTTCCCTGGTGGCACAAGGGGTTAAGACATAACCTATGAAGCTTGCCACAGCCAATGCAGCACAAGTTCGATCCCCAGCCAGGGAGCAACCCACATAATACAGCAGACCTCTCCTGACTCACCTGCCGTTCCCCTCAGCAGCATACTTCAGTCAGTCTGCCTGTTCTGGTCCCCACGCTGTCTCTGGTGAATCCTCTCACCTCCTGCACCTCTAGCCTGCACCCCAGCTCTTGTATGCATAAATAAATCTTTTAAAAAAATAAAAAATAATTAAAATCTTCAAGGTGGTGGAGAGAATCCTGTTACCATAATTCAAAATTAACTAATTAATGAAAAAATGAAAAATAATCTTCCAGGGTGGAACTAAAATGTCCAAGCTTCCTCAAATTCACTTCACAAACGATTTAATAAAGAGCTTTACAGACACCAGTTACAATCTTGAGGAAACAGGTAGAGAAAATTGCATCAGAGAATTACCAATCTGGAAGACTATTCATCGCCTTCTTTTAAAATTCAAACACCCTGGAGAAAGGAAGCATGTGGAACACAACGTGTTCCTGGGGATTGGTCTAGTCGGGAATTTCCTGTGGAAAGGAGGCCCTGAGTACCTGGGTGAGGAGGGGGAGCCGGGAAAGGAAGCAGAAGCTCTCTGTGAGCTGTGGCCATTGGTCCTCTGTGATCCAGCCCTCAAGGGGCTCTGTTCAGTGCCAGGGGAAATCACGTACCGTGCCTGCCCTCCAGTAACTCCCAGCCTTGCTCACTCGTGTCAAGAGCTACCTGTCCCAGGCTTCCACACCCCACCCTCTCCTCCAGGATTTTCTTCTTGGGCTTCTTAGTGTCTTTTCCCAGTGGACAAGCAGGCTGGGTCTCTGATGCTTGGGCCTGGCACATTCCCACCAGCCTCCAGCCACGGTGGTCACCGGCTCTCACCAACAGGTCAGCTCAGCCTCACTGATCACCCACTTCCGGGGTGGCGGGAAATTCAGTGCTGATCCAAGTCCTAGCTGGTGGCCACAAAGGAAATCTTCCACCTCTTTTCATCGCAAGCCTTGTCCAGCTTCCCCCACTCTCGCTGAGCCTGCTTGCTGCTCCAAGTCAAGGAAAAGCCAGACAAGGGAGCAGCAGAGACAGCCGTGTGGGATATGCCTGCTCTGTGAAGTGCAGGAGCCCAGGCCCAGCCAGCTCTGCTCTCGCCACCCGCCTCCCCTCTGCCTTTTTCGTGTCTCCCTGACGTGGTCACCTGGCCCCTTTCTAGAATCAGGCATCTCCAGGGAAGCAGAACACAGATCCAACATTGGAGCCCTGAGCTGCTGTTTCCAGAAACTGAGCTTTTAATTGCACTACTGCCAGGAGTTCCTTCCTCACCCTCACCCAGGCATGGAGCCAGACGAGCTGGGTAAGCCACAACCCTGGGCTTTCTGTATTGTGTGCACTGTGCCCCTCAGCCAGACACAAGAGACCCAAGTACAAGTATTAGAGGCAAAAGTGCCCCAGAGATGAAGCCGGGACTGGGAACACATGACGTCCCCGCTCTGCAACTCCTGATTTCTTGAGGGAGATGTTGAGAGGATGCCCAGGGCCCCAGGAAGTTCTCTGAAACACACTGTGTTGAAGGGGACTGGCCAGGATATTCTCTGCCCTTCCCACTCTGCACTGTGTTCTTTGGGAGAGAAAGCACCACCTCCCTCCACAGGAGCCCAGATAGTTCAAGAATCTTCCCTAGGCTAGTGCTGCCACACCTTGAGCACAGGGCCTGGCACCACTGGGATGGGAGAGGCACCCACCCCAGACCTCACCAAGGAGCTGGGGACACAAGGAATTGGGGGATGGCAATGGGACCACCAGTTCCAGGGCACAGAAGCCTCCAGGAACGTGGGGTGGACACCATGGCATCTCGTGTCCAGAATGGACAGGGCTGTCCTCACCAGACACTCTGGTGGCAACTGCCCTCTGGTCTTCCTGGAGTCCCCAGCTTTCCCAGGCTGATTCTGGAGCCTTCCCACAGTTCTGCCCCTGACGTCCTTTAGTGGCACCCACTGAGGCTGTGAACTCTGGTTGATGCACCTCTGTGGGCAGCGCCCACGGCCACTAAAGCAGCAGCAGATTTTTTGGTCTCAAGAACTCTTTACAGTCTTAAAAATTCAGGGCCCCCCACCCTACAGAGCTTTAGTTTTCGCCATTCATATCTATTGATATGTACCATACTAGAAATTAAAACAGACATTTCTAAAAAGCCATTAATCTATTTAAAAATCATAATGACCTCATTAGCTCAACACAAACTCAGAATGTTAATCTAAATTAGGTGTTCTTATGAAAAATAGCTACATTTTCCAAAAATAAAAAAGCGAGGAGATACATTATTTCTGTACATCTGCAAATCTCTTTAATGTCCAGCTTAATAGAAGACAGTGGAAGTCATGTATCTGTTTCAACTTTCAATCGTGTATCATGTAGCCTTTAGAGTATGCACTGTGCCTTGTTGACAGCCTGAAAAAGACAAGTGCCTCAGTTATTACAAAGGCACATGTGACCTTGCCTGACCTTAAGAAGGGTCCCAGAAATCCACAGGAGCTCCCAGGCCACATTGGGAGGATCACTACTCTAAAAGGCTCACATTCACGCCTGGGACTGACTAGCTGGCTAACAGTGCTTGTGCTTTGGAGGGAAGAGAACCAGGCTCCAGGGTGGGTGGGAGGAGGGGTGGGGAGCAGGAACAAACCAGTTGGATGACTGTAGAAGCAATGGCTGCCCCTCCCCCACAAGAATTCAAGGTCCACCGGCCTCCCTGTTGGTGCAAGGGGTTAAGCACCACACTGCACTATGAAGCAACCTGCCCAGCTGGCCAAGGAGCAACCCACATGGCGCAGCAGACCTCTCCTGTCTCGCCCGCTGCTCCCCTCAGCAGTGTGTTTCAGTCAGTCTGCTGTTCTGTTCCCCACTCTGTCTCTGGTGAATCCACTCACCCCCTGCATCTCTGGCCTGTGCCCCAGCTCTTGTGTGCATAAATAAATAAATCTTTGGAAAAAAAATCAAGGTCCAGGGAGCAGCACCCCTATCTGTCCTGTTAGCTGCTCTACCCCAGGTCCCCGGCAACAGAGTAGGCCCCAGTAAATACATGCAGAATGAGTGAATAAAATGAATGCGTGTATGTGTGTGTGGCAAGAAATAAGACAAGCACAGACACGGTGGGTGATAAACTCAGCCTCCAGAATGAGATTCAGACGAGGGCACCTGCAGACCTGTCCTGGGATTCATCTGTTTCACCCACCTTGCTGTGCACGCCCTCACCCTGCACCCCCCCTTGCCCTGCACCCCCTGTTCCCTGCACCCCTCTTACTCTGCACCTCCACCCCATGAAGCCCATCCAGGAGCAGTCAGTGACCAAGGCCCATCCTGGACACCCCGGAGAAACGTGAGGCGTGGTGCATGCTGAGCCCCTGCTTCTGCAGTCAGCTGGACGAAGCACTTGTCACTCGGGGCCCAAGGCCCAAGTGGCCCTAATAAAGTTGGTCTTCCTAGTGTAGTGCGCATCCAGGTACCCCTAAACCTTGTCTTCTCCCACATTTGTCCAGACAAGCCCTGATAGTAGCGGGGGACCCCGGGTGGCAAGGTCACCAGCAACAACAGCAGCCACCGCCTCGCTGCCCGGTGCCTTCCCAGGTCACAGACCGGGCCCCTTACACCAGATGAAATCAAAGACGTTCACCCTCTTAGTAAAAAAAAAAAAAGAAAGAAAGGAAAAAATGCGGTAGGGAAAAATAAACTCTTTCATTTTCAGCACAATCTAAATGCAATTATAACTCAGTAGATCCACGGGAAAATTGACAAGAGCCAGTCCTTCGCACAAGGCGTGCTCTGATTTCATGCCGGCAAATTATTTTTTAAAGGGCATTAATATCACAAGCTGATGACTTTTAGCCCTGAGCAAATGATGCATTTTAATGTTTCTTTACACATAGCTCTGAGCCCAAGTGAAGCCGTCTTGGCGAAGCATTAGCAAACATTTACATTTCAAAACTCAACAGAAAGGTTGTTGTGGAGTTTTTCTTCCTCCTTCTTTTCATAGACGCCCAGACAGATAAATCCTATTTCCCATGTTAAGTGGTGTGCAGCATCCAGCTTCTGACCCCTGGCAAACCGTCAGAAGACAATGGCACCTGGCTTTCAGGCCTACTATCTGAAGATTGATTTTGAAAGGGAAAAGGAAATGCAGAGGCATCATCCAACCCCGGGCTGTGGGGCAGGCAGGCTCCCGCGGAACCAGCAGTGTAATTTCCGGTCTCATGCACAAGGCAAGGCACCAGGCACCGGGACCCTGTGCTGCCGGAGGTCAGAGCTGGATCCCACAGTTAGTGTTGATTTTTCCAGATGGAGCCAAAGCCCCTTGACAGGGAGCCCAGGAGCACGTGAGCCTCAATCAGGAGGAGGGACTCATTTTCTATTTTAATGAACTCAGATTGGTAAAGAGTCACCAATGAAAGGTCCTGGGCCTGCAGCGAGGACCTGCTGTTACATTTCCTTTCACCTTGCAGCAGTCTACACTCTGTGTAATGGTTTGAACGGGCAGAGTCTGCAGGCAGAGAGGTTCAAATCCCAGCTCAGGCCTCGGCCTGCAGTGAGACCTTGTACAAGGAAAGCAACCTCTGCAAGCTTCAGTTTCTCCATCTGGAATATGGGAATAATAAAGGCTGCCCTTCCTCTGGGGTAACTACTAAAGGCTAATGCAATAATCCCCCGAATGAGGCTGGCGTGGCCCCTGGCTCTTGTGCGTACCCATGAGCAAGAGCTTGTCAGGATTCCTCCAAAAGGAAACTTCCCACCAGGCTGCACCGTCTCCATTTCTCAGGATTACTCTCCCCTCCCCCTTCTGCCCCCGAGCACGTCTCCCCTCAACCCACCACCTCCCCCCCCCCCCCCCCCCCGCCCCCGTAGCCATTCAAGCTAATCATTCAGAGAACCAGGCTAATAAAATCCGCCGGTGCTCTAAAACGGGATTGCAGTGCTTGGTGTACAGCTCGGTGCATTTGCAAAATCTCGTTGGATTGTACATGCACAGTGGGTGAATTTTATGGTATGTGAATTATACTTCAATAAAAATAAATTTCCAAGACAGGAAAGTTACCAAGGTTCCGAAAGGTTGGTAGACGGAGATGAACAAATGGGTTGAAATTTCCCAAATGTCTGAGTTGCAGTCTGGGGCCAGCTTCCTTGACCCTCCACTCATGTCCTTTAAATAAAGGCCACTTGACACCCTCGCCTCTCTCCCTTCACCCTCTGCTCTTTGTCCACTGGCTGGGTAGCTGATGCTGACCCCTGAGACAGGCGTCTTGCCTGCTCTCCGCCCACCCCACCCCCAGAGGAGATCAGCTCTCCTGCTCTGTGCCCACCTCTCCTTCCCCAGGTGACACTGATTAGAAGGGACTCAATGAATATGAATGTCACTGGGGAGTCGCTTACCCACAAACCCAGCCCCAGGAGCGCTCTTGTTACCGCGCGAAGGAAAAGCTACCAGGAAACAGCAATCCATCCTACCTAATGCTCACTCGCCCTGACAGCTCATCTCTCCCACACACTCATTCCCCCAAATATTTATCTATCTTGCTTCCTCGCTGGTACGCAGTGGGCCTGTGCTGGCTGCAAAGGGATGACAGGCTTCTGAAAAACACCTTTTGCATGATGTGCGCACGTCCATTATTTGAGGAGCGCAGGTATCTGGCCGGAGCTGTGAGCTGGTGGTGCAGGGTCCCCAGGGCGTCTTCCAGGTGCCGGACGCCTCTGCTCCTTCATTCTCCATCTCTGGCCTTCTGAGCTGGGCACACCCAGGCAGCATCAAGTTGCCTGAGAGCAGGGAGGGGCACCTTTCCTGGTACCTGCACGGACACCTCAGCATCTTCCCCTCCTCTGCAGCTGTCCATGACCCTGTTTTCTACTCTGGAGACCCTCCCACTGTCCCTCCTTCCTGCATGGACTCGCAAGCTCACAGCCCAGGGTTTGAGGATGCCCCCCCCCTTATGTCCCAGTCATACCGCATGTTCTTAGCATAAAGCAAGTACAGCGTCTCTGGCTGTGGTTTTCCCAAAGGCCCCTCATCAAACTTAACATAAGGCAAAGGGAAATGTGGGTGAGGGTTGCCACAGCAGGCCCAGGAGGGGAACTGAGGTCTGCAGATTAGAATTTCAGGTCAGTCCTGGAGTAGCACCAAGCAGACTAGTGCTCAGGGGGCCATCGGGGTCCTCATCCGGGATCAAGTCCATTAAGGAAGGGAGGCCCGTGGGCTTCCACAGAGTGGAGAGCAAAAGGGACAGGCCACAGATGCACAGGCCCAGGCAGCCCGTGGACACACCCTACCCTCTGACTGGAGAGTCCCAGTGGAGCCCTGCTCATGCCCAGGACACCCCCATCCTGACTCCTTCGCAGAGTGTTTCTGTCCGAGGAGGACAATCCTGAGCCATGGTTTCCCCAAGTCCCTGCAACTCTCAGCACCCAGAGTTAACTTGCCCCCTGCTTTCTGGTCTCACGTGGTCTCACGCCCTCGTCTCAGAGGCACCTGCAAGGTTGATGCTTTCAGCAGCCCCCTGAGCTCCAAGGGCAATGCCATCCTCACAACCCACCAGCTACCAGAGGGGACCCTCTATCCCTCAGAGCTGCCTCGTTGGCACACAACACCTGGTTTCATCCTCTTGCTCAGGTGCTCGCAGGTATGACTGCTCTGCCCTGGAGGGCCCATCTTTAAAGAGCATAAGAAGAGAACTTGCCCACAGTGCAAACAGAAAGCTCAGGAAGCTTCTCTAGACACCACCCATTTAGACGGGTATTGCTTCTATGAGTCTGCACCACCCGCTTCTACACACCTTGGTCTGCAGCCCTGTCCTCCCTCCTGCCAGGCTGCTCCCTCAACAAAAGCCCTGATAGGATCCAGCACCTCAAGATTCTCTCTGACCACGTGTGTCCCCATTATTGACACCCCCAGCCTGTACCTCTGCCACCCAGACCCTCTGATCAGGGGGCACCATAGCTGTGTTCAAACCCCAGGGCAGGTGCTACACCTCTAGCTTTCTCCTGACTGGTGAAAATGTCCACCAGGCATCCAAGCATTTAGCACCTGCCCCAGTTTGGGGTGTGCCAATGACGCGCCACCCAAACAGCTGTCCCCTCACCCGCACATGCAGCTGTAAATGCAGCTCTCACGGGGCACCTCCCCTAGAGAAAGCAGTAACATTACAGCCCACCACGCCCACAGCACTGGCCCCCAACCTGACCCTCCCCCTGCCCTTCTCCCCACTAACTCTCACCACCACATACCCAGGCAGCCAGACCAGACCCGAGGGTGGCCTCTGGTGCCCCTTCCTCCCTCACACCTCTGGTGGCAGGCCAGCAAGCCCACCCGGTTCTTGCCACCAGGTACCCTGAGAGTCTGTGCTTCTATGTCATCACTGCCGCCTCCTGGCACCTGGACCCTGCAACAGAGTCTGCGACATACTGACGCCTGGCCCCGTCGGTGCCCGAGAGCACCCAGGTGTGAAGAGGTACAGCACTGATGGGCATGTACCCACGGACCCCGCACACCTGGGCTAGGACCCGGCTCCCTTCCACACCATCATGTCCTACAGGCCTCGATCTAGCTATGCAGGTGAGTATCCGACTGCACACACAGTGACAGGGACTGAATACCTGCCGCGTCCTGTTTGCTAGCTTCTGCCTTCCTTTGCTGCTTCAAAGAAAAATGGGAACATGCACTTGGTGCCTGGAACTGGCTCTGACACCATCAGGAACTCACGCCACCCCCTAGGACGTGACTGCCCCCACCAACTTCACACTTAGGGGCATCCTCTCTGCTGTTGAGGCACAGTTTCCTACCTGGGGTATAAGTTTCATCTTCCAGCATCACCCCTTCTTTTTTTTTTATTTAAATAATAAATTTTATTTTTATATTCCCCCATACAATTGCAAACCCCCCATTCTGACCCCAATCCCTCCCCTCCCGCCCCCCACCCCCAAAAAGTGTCTCTGGTTCATAGTTTTTTGTTGATTTTGATTTTCACTTTCTTATATTCATTTTCCTGGTCCCTTATTTAAGTTTTCTAGATTCCTGCTATGAGTGAGACCATCTGGTATTTTTCTTTTTCTTTTTGGCTTATTTTGCTGAGCATGATCCCTTCCAGCCCCATCCATGTTGCTGCAAATGGCATGTGTTTATCTTTTTTGAATGCTGAGTAATATTCCATGGTGTGTATGTACCACATCTTCTTGATCCAGTCATCTATTTTTGGGCATTTGGGCTGTTTCCAAAGCTTAGCTATTGTAAACAGTGCTGCAATAAACATAGGGGTGCAGGTGTTCTTTGGAATTGATGTTTCTGTGTCTTTTGGGTAAATACCTAGGAGTGGAATTGCTGGATCATATGGAAGCTCTATGTTTAGTAGGTCCAGAAATCTCCACACAGCTCTCCATAGTGGTTGGACCAGTTTGCACTCCCACCAACAGTGCAGAAGAGTTCCTTTTTCTCCACACCCTCGCCAGCATTTGTTGTTGCTAGTTTTTTTAATATGTGCCATTCTCACTGGTGTGAGATGGTATCTCATGGTAGTTTTGATTTGCATTTCCCTGATGACAAGTGATGTTGAACATTTTTTCATATGCCTGTTGTCCATTTGCATTTTCTCTTCAGAGAAGTTTCTTTTTAGCTCTTCTGCCCATTTTTTGACTGGATTATTTTCTTTGTTGTTGCTGAGTCTCATCAGCTCTTTGCAGATTTTTGTGATCAGTCCTTTATCATTAGTGTTGGGTGCAAAAATGTTCTCCCAGTTGGTGGGGTTTCTCTTTGTTTTTGTTATTGTCTCTTTTGCTGTGCAGAAGCTCTTTAATTTGATGTAGTCCCAGCTGTTTATCTTTGCCTTCACTATCACTGCTTTGGGTGATGTGTCTGTAAAGATGTCTTTGATGCATCACCCCTTCTTCTAAGGGCGCACCATTTTCTTTTAATTGTGCACCTCTCCGCCAGGCAGTAGAAGAGGCAGGAAAAGCCAGGCTCGCCGGTTCAGAGGCCTCTCTGCCGCCCCCCTGTGGTCCTGGCTAGTCAGCGGGCCGAGCTGTGCCCTCTCAGAGAGATGGAGAAGGATGTTCTGGGGCTCTACAAGGGGGGCCTGAAAGTGGAGAGCAAGCACTTCCACATGCCAGTCCTAGAGATTTACGTCCACCACCGGCCTGGGGAGGAGTCCGGCGTAAAATGCTTACCAGCCAACTTCTTCAAGTCTCAGATTCCTGTTTGGTAAGATGGGCATCAAAATTCCTGGCCAAGCAGCCACCCTAGTCAGGGTGTTGTGAAGTTGCCATGAGATCATCGGTGCTTTTTTTCCCGCCTGTCTGTATGAACTTTCTGCAATCACCACATGAGTCAGGCAGGATGGGATGAGATGTCTTTGAGGTAATGTGTGTCTGACAAAGAGGTGCCATATGCCACCATCATCCAGAAATGTCAGTGACAAGGCTGTGCAAATGGTGAAGCAGAAAGTGGGGGTGTCATCATCGTCCCCCAGGGAACTTAGGGGCAGATGCTGGGCCCCATCATTTGCAAGGCACAGGGGCCCAGGTGAAAATGTCAAGTGTCTATGATGAAGAAAACTGACCCTCATCTCATGCCCCAGCCCTTTTAGAGTCCCTGCCTTAAGATTTTCATCTTTGCACCCCTGAAACCTGTGGAAGTGTTTGATACCAAACAGGTATTTACTTAACGAATCAGTAACAATTCATGAGTGAATGAGGAATGAATGAATTAGACTTTGAGGAAATATTTGCAATATCTACAGCCTCCAGCTCTGAGGCTGCTTCCTTTCCAGCCCCACCAAGTCCCTGAGAACAGTGTCCTAGTTCCCTGTAACCCGTACCTTTTCCACATCTCTTATTTTGGATAGAGCAGGAAAAAGTACATGGTTAATTTTATCATAAGTGGCTAGAGACTTTAAGTCCCTCTTTCTGCACAGTTAATTTTGCATTATCTAACCATCACATTAGATTAGTCTGATTAAAGAAAATCTGCCTAGTTCAAACAGTGAAAATGGACAACTTTTTCCTCCAAATCAGAATTCTGAACTCTGGCTAAACACTTGAGTAAGTTGAGAAACTTGTATACACACACACTCACACCCCTCAGTACATGGGCTCTATCCCAGATCAATTAAACTAAAATGTCTAGGACTACGGCCTGACCCTGTCTGTTGCCAGTGCTCCCCAGCTTGTTTTGCACCCATGTTGGGAACCACTGTTATGCAGGAGCCAGCCTGTGCCCACAGCAGACTCGCCCATCATGTCCCAAGCAAATGCAGGCTTCCAAGTGGCCTTGCAAGTACCCTTTGACCCCGAAGAAAGGGGACATCTAGAGCCCAGGACTGATGAAGGCTTACAGTTCTCACTGCAATGTGAGAACCTCTTATTGACAGGGTGGGAGGACCCCAAGGTGCTAGATGTCCTGGTCCAGGGATAGTAACTCAGAGCAGGTCCAAAGGGTTGATGGTGCTTCAGACTGTAGTGTGGTCCCAGTTTAGGCTCGCCTGGAGTCCATCCTGGGCACAGGGAAGAGAGGGGGTGGCTCCCTCTTATGGCAGTGACTGGGTGGAAACCAGGCTGTCAAAGCAAATAAGCAGACCTGGGAGGATGCCTCTTAAGGAACCCACTACGCATTTTAAAGTATGCTTTCAACTGTCAGTCATGTGCCCAACACATGAACCTTCACTCAATCTGCTGCACTGTTGTTTTTTGCTAGTATTTTAAGGCCCCCTGGCCTCCACTAATTTAAGGGATGATCTGGTGATGTAAAGGCCACCACATACTTAGAAAAATGTCATTGGTGTGGCCTCCCTGGTGGCACAAGGGATTAAGCACAGCACTATGAAGTTTTTATCAGCCTCTGCAGCACAAGTTATATCCTGGCCAGCCAAGGAGCTACCCATATGGTGCAGCAGACCTCTCTGGTATCGCCCACTGCTCCCCTCAGCAGTGTATTTCAATCAGTCTGCCTGTTCTGATCCCCGTTCTGTCTCTGGTGCATCCTCTCACCACCCCTCTGTCCCTCTGGACTACAACCCAACTCTTGTATGCATAAATAAAATAAATCCTTAAAAACAAAACAAACAAAAAATGTCATTGGCATAGGTGCTGCTTCCCAAATTGAGAACACAATCAAGACTTGCCAAATCTTACCTATACGTTAGGAATCTTTTTCAGCGAGGCACCTGAGTCATATAAAATAAAGTTTGTGCACTAGGAAGCAAATCATGACTGTGCCCACCTCTTCTATCCTCCACCAAGTCATTTGTTCGTTTAATGTCTTCATGTTCTTAAACATGAGATAGCTGCCTTTGAACCCACAGAATAAACATAAGCACTATTCATCACTCTGCCAAGTTCAAACAGTAATTTGACCACGTCCTGCTGGCTCTCAGTGAAAGCTGCCGTCATGGGTTCATCCACAAGCCCCACGCTGAGATCACAAGTTCCACTCCAGACGCGAGGCACCAACTGCTCAGCTCCAACAGGCAGAAGCGTCACCAGACTGGTCCTTTGTGTCTGATGAAAACTTGGGGGAAAGGGCCGTGTTTTGGGGCTCCCTGCAGGCAGCTCTGACTGGCAGCCCAGGGAACTAGAGGCACTAGCACAAAGGGAAAGAGGACAGATTGGCATTTATCTTGACTGCATCAGCTACATCTAAGCAGGTGCTCTGAGTTTGCCACCCCAGGGTGTCCTGCACAAAGCAGGGACCTTCAAAGACATCTTTGTCCATAGTGCCAAATAGTTACAGCCACTACATTGCCGTTCAGAAAGTCTATCTGCAGCAAAATCACCTGTGTTTTCAAAATACCTTGACTCCCTCTTGCCTCACCCTTAGCACCCCTCCTGGCCCCCATCAACCTCCGTCCTCCCAAAGTGCTTGCATAGAGAGTGCTCAGTAAATGTTTGTAATAAAATTCCCAAGCAGTAAATAAGCAACCCTCCCCTCAATAGCTAACTTGTAAGACAAGAGAGAAGGAAACTCAGGAAAGCTTCTGTTCTTTTATCAGAATTTTTGTTCAGAGCTCTTTCACTTATTTGATCTGAAACATCACTGCCTTCATGGGGCTTTTTCTGCTCCCTAAAGAGTGAAGAAAGGAAAATAGAAGGTGTTGGGAGGAGTCCTAGAGCTTTTTAAACACACCCTGTCCTTTGGTAGAAGATGGAATTGAAAGGCAGAGAAGTGCAAAGACCTGTATGGCGAAGGCTTCTAAAAATACTGCTTCCGTGAATAATGAAGGTCTCAGCTGAACAGAATGTGCCAAGACATTGGCTGTGCGGCAACCTGTGCAGCGGCCTGTCCATGGTGCTGCTCCGCAGGGAAGCGGGTCAGGACGCAGCCTCCACTATCTTCCCGCAGATTCTCTGGGTCACAGGAGTCTGTAGGCTCCCCTGGAGCCCACTCTTAAGTGCCATCCTTGGTCAGGCAATGTTTCCAGTGAGCTGGAGAGCCACTGAATGTGACACTGATTATGGGGAAACTGAGGCATGCTGGGCACCTACAAATGGGCAAAGGGAAGCATTCTGAGGATTGCCCTGTACTTCAAAACAGGGTGTGCTGGTGAGAGGTGAAGGATAGACTCAGCTAGAGGGGATGAGCAGGGGTTATGAGCGCAGAGTGAGTGGTGGAGAGGAAAGAGCTGTGATTTGGATTGGGGTAAATCTCCCCCCTCCAGCACTTACCACCGGAGCAACAATAGGAAAGTTAGGTGATTTCTTAAAGAGACAGTCTGTCATCGTGTCTCCCAAAGGACACTCAGCAAAACATGCCTGAGGACAAGGGACTACTGTCCTATAAACATGTTCAGGACACCTTGCTGCTTCTAGCCTGGTCTTTTACTGTGGAGGACAGAGCTATACCACAGCTGGCACCAGAAAGCTCTGAGCACTCCTGCAGCCAAGAACCCTGCTTCCCTCAGTATCACCCACCCTTGATTGACTGTGTGACCTCTTTTTCTGGAAGCATCTCAAGGAATGAGTTCTATGGCTAACTAGTTAGGGAAATACTGGTGAAGTGTGGGGGTGAATTTGCCCTTAGGAAACATTTAGCAATGTCTGGAGACATTTGGGTTTGTTGCCACTGAAAGTGGGGAGAGGGTGGCTACTGGAATCTAATGAGTAGAGATGAGAAGCACTGCTTAACATTCCACCATGTCCAGCAGAGTCCCCACAGCTAAAAATTGGCCAGTCCAGAGTGTCAGTAGTGCTGAGGTTGAGAAGCTCCCATCTCTAGTGATTCCTACATTTCCTCACCATTTACTGTCTTCTTTATCTCAAGAACCAGCCCAGTTCTGCCTCCTTCAGTTCACCCACATGCCACCTCAGCTATCCTGAGGCCTCTTCCCATTTCTCCTGTAGCTTGATCTTTCTGCCAGTTAGCACTGGTGAGCTCCAGGCCTTTCTTAAAATGTTCCTGAACTTCTAAGACCTTTCTCGTGGTTCTGCCTCAACCCTTCTAGCTTTTCTCCCTCTTCCTCTTATGTAAACCAAGCGTCTACCAGAGATCTTTCTCCAACCCTCTGTGAGACTCTTTCATCTTTCCCTAGACGAACAATCCCAAGTAACCACAGAACCCAACAATGGCTTCTCTAGCAAACATTTTGGAGAACAGGGATAAAGAGATAAGTAGGAGACAGTCTCTGCTTTTCTTTCTCTCCTTGGCTTGCAGGTATCTGCTTTCTCCTCATGACCTTATCTCTGTGCATGTACATCCCTGTGTATTTATGCACCAAATCCCCTGGGGATTAGAGCTTCAACATAGGAAATTTGAGGGGACAGGTAAAATCTCTCTCTCCCACTTTTCTCCCTCGCTTCCTCCCTCCCACTCCAGCAGGTAGAGCTGAATTTCTATAAGGTCAGTGCACACACGATCAACATGATTGTTTCAAGCCACAGGATAATGCTGAGTGGGTTTCAGGTCAGTAACTATCTCATGTCGGGAGGATAGTGAGCTGATGGAGAACTGAGAAGAGCCCCTGGTTGGCTAGATGGGAAGTGTGCCCTCTGAGAGTAGCCTTGGACAGACCTGTGGGGAAGGAGCAGACATCCTATCAGCAGGGAACAGGCAAAGAGAAGAATAATAATGTAGTGACCAGGATGTGTCTGGGTGTTTGCTGAGCATTGACAGTGATGGCAGCTAGCAGAGAGTTCACACTGCAGGGACAGGAGAGAGATCAGGGTTCAGTGAAGTCACTTGAGTCAGACTTTGGAGGGCCTTGAATGCAAGAACAATGTATATGGACTTTACCCTGTTGAGGTTGTATATCCATTCAGAACTTTAGCGCCTAGGAATGGCATGAGGGAGGATGGGGCTGTTTCATGCAGGTGACCAGTAGAGATCTCCTAAGGCTGAAAAGAGCTGGAGACTTGGGCTGACACGAAACTTCCCATAATCTTCTGCTCGAAGTCAAGGTCAGAAATAGCTATTATGATCTCAGTCTGAATACCCTCCCCCAGAATACCAGAACCATCACATGACTCATTGACTTCAAACCACTAATCAAAATACAAAAAAAAAGCAACCTCATGCCAACAAAAATCAATTTCAGTTTTGCCCTTTGCTTTACAAATGATCTAGAAGAAATAAGGTAACTTTTCCAATAAGATTATTTCATGCAAGAAATAGTCTCCTTTTCAATAGTTTTAAACCATTCTCCCTGGTTTCTGAATTGTGCTATTCACTAAAGATATATAAATATCAGGTAGCAGCTTTATTTCCTGTGAGTGGGGAGCTTGGTTTTATAAGGAGGAGAGAGAGGCAGAGCAATAGACTCTTGGAGATGAGGCAAGATCTATTAGATCATCTTGGCCATTTTGCTTGCCTGCCCGAGATTGCTCCCAGCTGTACTGGCATATTCACTGCTGCTCAGGCTGGTCCAGTTTTAAGTGATTTAAGGGCAATATATTAAAGGCTCATGACCAGATATAAAGAGGTGCTTCTTCTTAAGACACTAGCCAAGACTTGGTTGTAATTATAGATGGATGCTCATTCTACTGGAGGTTGGAGAGCACCTCACTGCCCTTTAGTAAGTACCACACCAGGACCATGAAGTCACACCCATCTGGATGGTGGTCACCATCTGTGCATTTCTCAAAGCTGAAAGCTACTATGCCTATGAGGTGGAAGACAAAAAATATGTTCTTAATATTAATGGCACACAGTACAGATATGGTCATTCTGTTCCATTTTACACTTGACATATGAAAGGTGGGTTGCACACCTTGAGCAGTTGGGCCCAGTTTTTGGGATAGCAGGGTGGAGTGGAGCTGACTTAGTCCTTCCTCCTCCACCTCCTTCTCATCATCATCAAGAGCATGGATTATCCCCACTGAGTCCTGGAGCTGACCCAACACAGGCCTGGGAGCTTCAGAACCAAAAAGATTCTAAGTCTTACTCCTGATTGCTCCATCTCATCAAAACTCTAACTGCTTTTTGGTAAAAATGTAAATGCAAATGATGAAATTTATATGGGATTTGAAAAGGACCCTGGATAGCCAAAACAATATTGATTTTAAAAAGAACAAAACTGTCAGACTCATATTTCTTAATTTCAAAAGTACTGCAAAGCAACAATAATCAAAACAGTAAGGTACTGTCATAAAGATAGACTCTTAGCTTTATAGAGTTGAGAGTCCAGAAATAAACCTAGATATCTATGGTCAACTGACTTTTTTTGCTAAGTTTGCAAGATCATTCAGCAAGGCAAACACTAGCCTCTCCTACAACTGGTGCTGGGATACCCTTGATTGTGATAGCCACAATCAAAGAAATGGAGTTTTGTCCCTAATTTACATGATATACAATGAATATCTGAAAATACATCAATAACCAAATGTGACCTAGAACAATAAAACACTTAGAAGAAAAATTAGGGGTAAGTCTTCATAACCTTGGGTTTAGAAATGGATTCTTACATATGGCAACAAAAATATGATCAACAAAAGAAAAACGATTGAACTTCATCAAAATTAAAAACTTTTATGCCTCAAAGGACATGATCAAAAAGGTGAAGAGATAATTTACAGGAGAAAATATCTACAAACCATGTATTTGGTATCTATCTGGTATACCAACTAGATAAAGACCTCTTAAGAGCTCAAGAACAATAAGACAAACAACCCAACTTAAAAATGGGCAAGACTGGAATAGACATTTCTCTGAAGATATATAAACTGTCAACAAGCACAGGATAGGATTTTCAACATCAGTAGTTATTAAGGAAATGCAAATAAAAACCATATCACTTCATACAAGGTAGGATGGCTATTTAAAATTCACAAAAGTACAAATTTTGAAGATGTGGTGAGAATATATGATGTTTCTTATTTAGAACATAAAATATTCAGGTACCTTGAAAAAAAGTTTGGTGGTTCCTCAAAAAATTAAATGAAACCATCATAGTTACAATAGAAATCAGCAATTCTACTCCAACGTTTAATGCAAAATAACTGGAAACAGCTACTGAAACAAATATATGTACACAGGTGTTCACAGCAGCACAGTTTAACAATATCTGAAAAATGGAGCCATAAATGTTCTTCAATCAATGGGTAAAAGAATAAAATTCTAATACATGCTACAATGAGGATGAACCTTACTTTATACTAAGTGAAAGAAGCCACTCTAAGATGTAGAATAGGTAAGTCAGCAGACACACAAAGCAGATTTCCAGTCACCAGGGACTAAGGGGCAAGACAAATGGGAGGTAACTGCTTTCTCAGGGGGATGATGAAAACATTTTAAAACCAGAGGTGGTGGCTGTATGATGTTGCAACTGGGCTAATACTACTGGACCATTCATTTTAAAATGGTTCATTTTCTCTTATACGAATTTCACCTCAATTAAACATGAGGTAAACCAAGTTTTAAATGTTTGTTTAAAAAGAAAGCTCCCAGGGAGCCTCCCTGGTGGCACAAGGGTTAAGACGCAGTCTGTGAATCTGTCCGCAGCCACTGCAGCATGAGTTCAATTCCTGGTCAGGGAGATACCCTGATGGCGCAGAGACCTCTCCTGTCTCGCCCACTGCTCCCCTCAGCAGTGTACTTCAGTCAATCTGCCTGTTCTGTTCCCCACTTTGTGTCTGGTGAATCCTCTCACCCCTCTACACACACACACACACCTCTGGCATGTACCCTAGCTCTTGGATGCATAATAAATAAATCTTTAATAAAATAAATTAAAAAAAAAAACAAAAAAAATAAAATAAAATAAAATAAATTTAAAAAATAAAAAGAAAGCTCTGAAAGAGGAAGGGGGTGCCCAATGGACTGTGATAGATGATTTTTGGTGGTGGATGTAGTATGGTAATATACCTCTTCAGAGGTATGAACTTATACTCCTAGATCATATACAGTGTTTTAAATTAACATTACATCAACAAAAATTAATACAATGAAATAGAAAAAGAGAAGGCTCCCCAAATATATAAATCAAGTCTCGTTCATTTTTGTGAATCCTCTTCCCCCATGAGCTTTAGCACAAGTTGGCACATAAAGACAAAGAACAAACTGTTTGCCCGGATGAATAAATAATCTGAAGGAAAGTTATATGTAAATATGGGGTTATATATAAATTTTTAGAAGTCCCATAAGATCTTCCTTACCTTTCATTTACCTTTTTTGTTTATTTCAATGTTTCCTTAGATTTTCTTTTTCCAACTACAAAAGCGATATTCACTAGTTGCTACAAGCCAACAACAGGTATATAAAAGAATTCCCATCACCTGCCCAGCCCATTCCCCAATACTGCCACCTCTACACCCCAAAACACCAGGCCCCTGATAGTAACAGATTGACAGTCTGGTGTGTATCTTTCTGTGGTTTCCTTCATACTTAATCACATATCCCCTAAATGATGTGTGCAATCCATCTCTTAATTATCCTGGTATTAGTATTCTGAGGATAAATTACCCCTGTGTGTTTTCATTCCTTCATCTCCTTCCCAAGATGCTGAGGACCAAGAAGGAATGATTAGGAGGCATTTTCCCAGGTCAAAGAAATGATATTTCAACAGCTGCACGCATTGTCTAATTACACAAAGTAGGAGTTTGATTTGAAACTTAAAATGAGAAAGCTGAAGTGGGTGAGACATTTGGCAACAGCAACCTCCTACCCTGGATATATACTATTCATTATTTTATAACCATGCCCATTTATCAGTGAAAACCATCTGCCTCTCAGCATGGATTTTATCCAAAGTATTTTGACTTATATCAATTCAAAGATGAAATTTCATCACTTTCTAATATTTACTTATTTACTTATTTTGCTAACTGTCTGCCTGCCCCATTCGCACATTCCCCACAGACAGAGATTGTAGTCTGTTCTGCTCACTGGCATATATCCAGCACCTACATTCTGCTTGGCACATGGCAGGTGATCAACCTTGACTGAAATTCTACAAGATCTCTTGTAAAGGTCACGTCCCTCTAGGAAAGGTTCAGGGAATAAATCTAGAACATTTCCTCCATTATTCCGGGCTCTCCTCCCCATTTCTCAGGAAGGTTACTGCTAAGTAATGGGGTATGGGGTACGGTGGGGAGTTGATTGGCTGACGAAGCCCTGGCTCGGGGGGAGTTTGTTTCTCACCTTGCTGAGTCGAGATAATGACCTCCACATTATTTTTTGAAAACTGCCAGGCCCCTCCACACAATCTCTTTGTGTCTTCAGGCCATTCTTTGTGAGAGTGAGAGAAAGGCAGTAAGTGAGAATAGCCCCTTCACAGAAAGACATTTGGGAGGTTTCTGGGTGCCATGTGGTAGCTGAGACCCGACTTCACACATCCAGCTGCTTGCTCAGACTCTCTCCACTGTCAAAGAGAAATGCCACTTCTCCCTCATGAGGCTGCATCTTAAAACTCTATTTTTCTACCTTGTCAGGCAACATCCCTCCAACCTATTTTAAGGCCAACAGAGCGCAAAATCACAGGATGAATTTTTTTTCCCCAAAGGTTGGTTATTCCAACCAACTCCAACAGCTTGTTGGCCAGTTGTTAGCATTTCAGAAGACTTATTCCCTCCTTCCCTGTCCCAACCTGGAAACTGCCCCAACTTACTCTGATATTTTCTGTTTTCATCTTAGATGGCAGTAGAGTGTTCTGTACAGTGAGTACTGTATAGTGTGTGCGCACACACACACACACACACACACACGCTCAAACAAGTAATTTTCTACTTATATTCTAAATTTTTCACACCATCAAGTATGCCCAATATTTTGATAGTATTTGTGAAGTTGAAATCTATCTGTTTTCCACTGCCATAGCCACAAAGAGAGCAAGGGTTAGGAGGGATGTGAGGGATATTTTAAAGGAATGAAAAGAAGCACTTAATAACCAGAGGGAGTGGAATCTGAGAAAAGGAAAGACACAGCAGCCTATTCGCTGTTCCTGTCTCTCAGTTACTATCAGGGGCGTGGTGTTTTGGGGTGTAGAGGTGGCAGTATTGGCGGATGGGCTGGGCAGGTGATGGGAATTCTTTTATATACCTGAGGCTTTAGATCTGACATTGAGGAGGACTTTTCACCAACTGTCTTAGGCTGCCAGGGCACTAGGACAAAAATACAGCAGACTGGGCAGCTTATAAACAACAGGAATTGATTTCTCGTGGTTCTGGAGGGTCCCCACTGGTCAGGTTCTGTGCCTGGGAAGAGCCTGCTTCCTGGTTCCTCAAAAGCCATCATCTCCATGTAACTGCCTACGGTGAGGGGAGTGAGGGAGTTTCTCAGGCCTCTCTAAAAAGGGCACTAATTCCAGTCAGCAGGGGTCCACCCTCATGAGCTAACCACCTCCCAAGGGCCCCGTCTTCTAATACCACACTGGAGTTAGGATTTCAGCACATGAATTTTGAAACAATCATACTAGAACCAACCCTCAGTCCCTGGGTCTTTTTTTTCTGTACTAGATAAAATCCTGGACTCATCCTTATAGAATGAAAAATAGAAATGACTTGGATCCCACCAGATATGAACTTGACTTCCGAGGTTCCCAACTATCATAAGCAAGTGGAATGAGGAATACTTTGGGTATCGACTCAAGGACAAAGATTAAGTTTTCAGAGGATATGAAGATATAACCATGGTGTTTTAGAGGCCACTGACCAAACCCCTTAGTCCGCACTCCCCCCTCCACTGTCCACTAGACTGTATGGGCTACTGAGCAGGACAGATGATGGGTTAGCAGAGCTCAAAACCACCCGTTGTGGATGCTAAGAGGAGCTGCTCTTCATTTAGTATCTTAAATGTCTCAGTGCGAGTGAGATGTAGCAGCCACCTTGTTGCCCAACAGTACAGAAGAGTGTGACTGTCCCACATCTGCTCGGCCCATATTTTTAATTGCTTAATAATAGTGAGTGGGCTTCCCACCTCCCCTCTGGGGTAGCAGCGTGGGGGGCTCTGACATTCAGGGTCTGGTGTGTGGGCAGGATATGCAGATGAGGCTGGGAAAATGTCAACCTCCTACAGCTTCTCTCCCAATTAATCATGGTGCCATATGACAGGGCACACCTCCGAGGAGGAACACAGGGCTGGCAGTCCGTCCAGGAGCTGGGCTCCCGTCTTGGCTCTACGACTAAATTAGCCGTGTGACGTCGAGTCAGTGCCTTACTCACTGCAAGCCTCAGCTTCCTACTGATTTGAAATTTTTACAAAGGAATTGGAATTGGAGAGAAGGATTTTTGAGAGGCAGTTTTATGGGATAGTGATGAGGACACAGACTTGGGTTCTGGACCACCTGGTTCCACATCTGATTCTACCTCTTGCCAAGAGGGATTCCCAAGCATTGGGTTTAATCTACGTGTGTCACAATTTCCTCAACTGAAACATGAGCATAAGAACAGCATGTACCCCCTGGTGGCGCAGGGGGTAAAAGCACTATTCAAGCTATTGCCAGCCACTGTGGCATGATTCGATCCCTGACCAGGGAGCAACCCACATGGCTCAGCATCTCTCTCCTACCTTGCCCACTGCTCCTCTCAACAGTGTACTTCAGTGGATCCACCTGTTCTTCTCCCCAGAACAGGTGTCTCTAGTGAATCCTCTTACCACTCCCACCCCCACACCTCTGGCCTACACCCCAGTTCTGTGTGCATGAATAAATAAAATAAATCTTTAAAAAAAGAATAGTATGTAGACAACAAGGTGAATTATCTCACCCCCACCCCCGCACCGCCCTGCGACACCTCTGGCTTATACCCCAGTTCTACTATGCATAAATAAATAAAGAATACATCTTTTCAAAAAAATGATACAGGCAGCTGTCCTGCCCACCAATATCTGTGCAGGTGTCTTTTTTTTTTTTAAGATTTATTTATTCATGCTACAAGAACCGGGGTATAGGCCAGATTGTGGGAGGGTGAGAGGATCCACCGGAGACAGAGTGGGGAACAGAACAGGCAGACTGACGAAATACACTGCTGAGGGGAGCACCGGGCGAGATGGGAGAGGTCTGCCGCGCCATGTGGGTAGCTCCCTGGCCAGATAGAACCCTTGCTGCAGAGGCTGTGGACAGCTTCACAGCGCTGCGGTCAACCGCCTGTGCCACCAGGGAGACCCCCAGTCATCTCTTTCTTAAACCTACCACTTCCAAATGCAACTCTCCTGCCCGCCTGTGATATGCAGGCTTTTCTCTTCACCAACTTTCTCCCTTTGTAGAACAGCTTATGTCTGTGCAGGCGTCTCTTCTAACAAACCTGTCCTTTCAGAGGCAGCTCCTTCTGCCCACTTACGTCTGGGAAAGTATCCTTCACTTTCTTTCCCATCTTTATAATAAACCTGCCCTTTTTGGATCTAGAAAAAAAAATGCAGTAACCAACAACAGTGAAATCATTTATTCTTTTCCCTTATCAAATCGATTCTAATTTCTCGTTAAGATTGGACAACAGTAAAGAAGCCTAGGGTTTCAGGCAACTCAGGATTTGACGCCCGTGCTCAGGCAACAGCACCGTGCATAAATGTGGAGCTGGAAGCCACGCCTCTGTGCCCTAAATGCCTGTGTGACTGTGCAGTCCCCGGATGCTCCGGGCCTGGTGCATGTAGGGCTGACTCTCAGGAGACCAGAGGCAGCAGGAGGCAAAGATGCTTTAATGCAGGATTTCTCAGATGGGGTCTGAAGGTTATTCTCTCATAGCCTAAAGCTGAGGAAGCAAAACAGAGGCCCCAGAGGGTTGGGCCCGCACAGCATTTTACAGAATACTGAATTTATTCCAACATTGAAAAATAAGGAGATTTTACATCGTAAAATGTAGATCACCTGTACTGGAAAATCTGGCAACAACATATCAGAAGCTCAAAATGCACAGTCTCTTGCAGTTGCAAAGTGGGGGCCTTCTTTAGACTGACCTTGGGCCTGTGGGTCACAGTTCTTACTACAACCAGCTTTCCTCTTTGAAGCCAACTTTCTGGCTCCTATAGGCCTCTGACCAGGTTAACCAGAGGTCCCACTAGTTACCCAACACCTTCTAGGAAGGCACAGTGATAGGCACAAGTTGGTTCCCAAGAATTCAAAGGAAAGGGGGGTCCGGATGTTGGGAAGGGCAGGCGAGGTAATCACAGGAGCATGGGAAACGCGTGTGGTCCTCATGTAAGCCATTCTGGCTGGAGCAGGGGTCTGTGTAGGGGGAAGAGGTGGTGGGGAGGAGGGAGAAGAGAAGACCAGAAAGGGTGAAGCGGCCGAATGTTGGAATGAGGTCTCTGAAGACAAACAATGCTGTTTTCATGCCAGAAACTCCAGATGTGGGGTCTAAGGTGAAGCTGCCAGGCTCGCTCTACACACTTCCAAGCCCTCCTTGACGGGGGCTGAGTAGGAGTCTAGGCCTCAGGAAACAAGCACCAAGTTGAGAAAAGCAGCTCCACCTGCACAAACCCCTCACTCCGAGAGTTCCTAAAGCAAGCAGAGGCATCCCACAAAGAACCACCAGCAGCAGGTGGTCAAACTTCTGGGCTGAATTCTCCCAAAGCACCTCAGGGGGAAGAATAGGAGAGAGAATGAAGGGAAAAAACCTCCTTTCAGCTTCATTAGAGTTCTTGCTTAACTGAGCTAAAAATAAAACTAATTGCTTTTGCTATTCTAATGTGAAAAATCAGTTTTTAAAGGATCAAGATTCTCTCCCTGGCTGGAGAAATCATTGAATCGGTAATAGACTGACTGCCAATGAATTATGAATGTCGTAATCAAGCCTTTTGGAAGGCCAAAGTCTTGGTTACAAATGGGCACTATAATTAGAAATATACTGAAGCTGCCTAATGCCGCCCCACCCCTACCCCTCTGTCTTTTTTTCAGAGGGAAGAGGCATGGACGGCTCCTCTTTAGGTATCTGACTTATTCTTGAACAATGTCTTGTTCCCACCACTAGAGAAGACTAGAGAAGACACCTGCACAAAAGAGCAGAGAACACCATCCCTTTCCCCTCTAAAATGCCCCACCAATCCCCCCAACAGCAAAAGGAAAGCACTTCAATTGCTTCCATCTAGTACCTGAAATTCTGTCAACTGAAGATATTCTAGCAAGTTGTCTCTCGAAATCCAAGACTCAGGCTGTGGGCAGGCCTCAGTCATCAATACCTTAGCAGAAATCAGTTTGAGTTCATTCTTTCATTTGAACACACAGCGGAGCAGGGCAGGACTGGAAGTGGGGGGGTTGGGGGGCGGCATCCATATCAAGCAGGAAAGTAAAAAAAGGGGGAGATTGAAGGTTGAAGAACAAGGGGAGATAGGGCCTCCCTGGTGGTGCAAGGGGTTAAGCATAGCACTGTGAAGCTATCCACAGCCTCTGCAGCACAAGCTTGAGCCCCAGCCAGGGAGCTACCCACATGATGCAGCAGACCTCTCTTGTTTCACCCACTGCTCCCCTCAGCTGTGTATTTCAATAGATCTGCCTGTTCTGCTCCCCACTTAGTCTTTGATGAATCCTCTCACCCCCCACACACACACTTCTGGCCTGTACCCCAGCTCTTATGTGCATAAATAAATCTTTAAAAAATAAAACAAGGGGCGATCAATGGAACGTGGTTGCCCCTATCTCTATTCCCCCATCCAGGAGGAAGGAGGTAGCATCTTCACCCCAAATCTAGACAAGAAAATCCAGTTTAGAGTGACAGGCTAGTAGTAACAATAACATCCCCATAAAAAAAGTACCACATCTGAGAAAGGGTTAGTGACCTCATTTTCCTGAGCATGGATGCGCTTCTGGTAAAAAAAAAAAAAAAAAAAAAAAAAATGGCCGGGACTTGCTGCTATTCCTCAAATCCTTTACACTTGATTTGGCTTCCAGAGATGGACCCGTTTCTAACCTGAAAATTCCCGAGTGGGAACTGCTGCCAAGAACTTACACTATCCCAGCCCAGAGTGGCCTCGGGAGAGGCTGCTCTTTGAGCCCAGGACTGAAGGGGAGCCACACGCCTCAGTCTCGTGCCTCTTGCTGAGCCCGACCTCCTGGGCTTAGTCAGCAGGTCCAGGCCTGAGAGTACATCAGAGTCACCTGGGAGATTTTTCCATGTTGACGCTCTGGGCCTGTCCCAGACCAATTTAAGAGCGTATCCAGGAGCAGCTCCACCATCACCATTTGTTCAAATCTACTCCTGATTCGAACGTGCAGGCCTGGGCGCGGGCCACTGACTTAGTCATTTCCTGCCCTTACGCCGCTCCTCCCACCTCCCAGACCTACACGCAGGGGCTTCTCCAAGGAGACTCCAAAGGCAGATGTCTTCATTTCTCAGGTGGGCACCCAATTCTGGGGCAGCCCCCCAAATCATTCCACTAGAAGACATCTTCAGGCACATTTTATCCAGCGTAGTAAGTAGAATTAATCCTTAAGCCAACTTTGGCCTTTGTAACAGAGACCATGTAGGAGAGCTTCAGTATTTCCATCCAACAATGGAGAGTGTAGAAAATATCAAGGAAAGGCAAAATGAGCTTAACGGTTGTGAAAGGTTAATGGAAAAAGAACCATGGCTCTGGGGTCTTAGAGTTGGCCTTGCAGGATACATGGCGTTCAACTCGTAGAAACATTTCTCTAGTAATGAGTGAGAGAGGGCCCTGAGAAAGGGCTGCAAGGAGAAAGCCACGTCGCAGCAGCGACAACTTCACTGCAAGTTCCCATCAAGCAGGCACCCACTTTGGGCGAGGACCAGCACCAGAGGTTTGCCTGTTACTGTGCTTAATTCTCACCACTCCCTCCAAAGTATTATTACTTTCATTAAGCACGAGGGGTCTGAAAATCAGAGAAAATGAAGTCACTTGCCCAAGGACACAAACTAATGAGTGGAGAAACCAGCACGAAAATAGGGAACAGTTTACTATCAGATCCAGCGCGCCCCTGCCCCAGGCTCTGACGGTCCTCCTAGTCTACTGGGCTGTCGGGGAAGTCTCCATGTATTTTTTTCTAAGTTTCTCAAGCAAAAATGCATCATGCCTTTACCGACAACCCAGTCAGACTTGAGTCTGAGACTTAGGATGCTGAGGGCTTGTTTCTCGCGTCCAGAGAGAGGCACCGATTCTCTCCAACACGATCCCATTTCATCTGTGGCCCCTCTGGCTTTTCTCAACTCTTTCTAGTTTTCTCCATGCACCGGCCCAAACTGGGAATCACTGGGATCCACTCTCATACCCTGAAGAACCTCTTTCTTCCCTACGTGCAGCACATTAGTCAAGGCTCAGCAGAAAGTAAGGGAATGAGCCTGCAGCAAACCAGACTGTCTGGGGGTGTGGGGCCTCCCAGAGTTATTCCCCCTTGGCCCTCCCTGCTCAAAAAAGGCCTGAATGGCAGCTGCAAATTGCATGTGAAATCCATCCCCCAGCACTGCCAAGTGCGGGGGTGGGGGGGGGTGTTTTAAAGGAAAGCTATAATATACCCGCAATAAAACTTTACCAGCTTTTATATAGGTTCCCAATAAAGAAGGGAGATATTTCAGCAGTTCCCAGACTGCCATGAGAGGAAAAGCAATTCTCAGCACCTCCTCTTTAAGGTGAGAATCTTCCTCCCCCATAGGGTTCATAACCAAAAGCTGGGGGTTTGTCCCATTTAAAGGGAATTTCATTCCTCATTGGAGGTGATGATGACTTGAGTCTTCTGAATGAAGGATGTGTGAGGTGTAACTCTGCACTGAGGATGGTCGGTGAAATTTTATGCCCCCAAACCCTGGACGATTCAAGAGTTACAGCAACAGTGAGGGTTGTAGGATGCTCTAGGGGTGCAGACCTGGGAGCAAGGGAGTGAAGAGAAAGTGAGTTCTCAAGTTGTAGAACCTGGGAAATACACTAAGACTGGCTCAAAGCATTGCCCTGGACTTCCCAAGGAGGTATCCCCAAAAGATGGTCTGGAACTTAGGAGAAAGGAGAAGACTCTCCCTGAGTGCCCACGAAGGGGGTACAACGAACTGGGGAG
Organism: Talpa occidentalis; assembly: GCF_014898055.3. Lineage (NCBI taxonomy): Eukaryota > Metazoa > Chordata > Mammalia > Eulipotyphla > Talpidae > Talpa > Talpa occidentalis. Next base: position 17,637,176 of record NW_023605194.1, read on the forward strand.
TCAGAGGGAAAGATGAGCCACCAAGAAACAAGGAACACTCTCAAAGACACTGGTGAGCGGGCAGGGAGAGCTGGAGGTCACAGTGAGGGATGGCGTGAGGGCAGCCAGGACAAGGTTGATGAAGCTGCAGCGAGGCCAGAGGACAGACGCCTGCCCTTTAGGGCTGCCTCCCACACCTCCGGCGTGAGGTATCTCCTGCTCTGCAGAGCCCTGTGTCCAGCCTGTGCTGACAGCATCATTATCTGCTGCAGACCCCTGGGCCCAGGGTGTTCAGCGTCTAACGGGCGCCCTGTCAAAGCTCATTAGCAGCAACGTGGCTGATTTCCAACTTGTGATCATTCCAACAAGTTGACGTGTGAGCTTTCAATGAAAATAGTTTGTTACACAAATCAAGAGTGTGGAAGAACTATGGGCAAGAGGGATAATTACCCTGCGTGAGGCAAAGCCACTGATTTCAAGAACTTGGGATGACACTGGTGCCTCTCCCTTTGCCTCCAGACGGTGTCACTTAAAAATGACTGCTGTGTCACCTCAGTGAGGGCCCAGCAGCACCTCTGTCTATCCCACCTCGTTAGTCACTAATTGGTGTCCCAGCACATGATTAAAATGTCAACAGGAATGCGCCCCTTCTTTCAAGGTCCAGGTCTAATGCTCCTCCCCCTCCAGTCCACAGAGCTTTCCCCAAAGCACTCGGTGTCTGAGTCACCTGCGGGCCATTCGGGGGCACTTAAATGAGCTGCTCTCCTGTGCCATGGCTGTCGTGCTGCCTGAGCTGGACTGGAAGTACTTGGAGACCAAAAATGGGTCTTATTTATGGCCATTGGCACCTGCTGGGTAACCAAGAACTTCTTTTTTGGCTAATTGAAAGAGTAGTGTCATTTTTTTTTTTAGAAAAAATGTTCATATATGGATACTATGAAATATTAAGAAGCAATTAAAAGGAATGAGTTAGAGCTACGTATGTTGACTAATCTAGAAAGAGATCCATTTCTCTAGAAAGAGATCCATTTTCCCACTTTTAGTGAAAAAAATGTTGATTGTGGGGTTATACACATCAGGGGATCCCATTTTGGGAGGAAAAATGCCTTTCGGATTATTTTGCAGATATTTAGGTATGTTTTAGTGAGCACAGAGGAAGGAAAGGAAGGATAAACACCAAACTGCCCCTGTTTGTTTTCTGTGTTTGCAGGGACAGGTTGCGATGGAGGAAGGAGGGGCTGCTTCTCTGCCACCTGCATTATTTGGGTTGCAGAATGAACATGACTTTTTTGGGGGGCGTCAGTGAGCATCTCACACAGGGCTGAGTCCCGCTGTGCTGGACCTTGAACCAACCCAGACAGCATCATCTCACCCCTGAGGGCGAAGGCCAAGCTCTTTCATAGACTCCACATCCCCCACATTCCCACCTTTGAGGTCTTCCAGGCCCATCACTGCTCCATGAAGTGCTACCTAGTGGGTCCCTTCCTCATATCCCCAAAAGTCCTGTCTGGCACAAGAGAGCACCCACAGGTGCAGACAGTGTCTGCTTTTCCTCCCAAGTTCACCCCACCCCTCCCCCTGGCTTTCAGGGGCATTCATGGACCACAACAGTAACACTGTCCCTCCGGGCTGGGTTCCACCCACTGGGGGGGTCTAGCTGGAGTCCAGAGGGTGGGAGGAGAGAGCTCAGCATGTTAATTTCCCCAGTTCTCTGGCAGCTCAGCCGAGTGTGGCAGTAACTGTGCTCCCCAACAGTGGCATCAGGCAGCCTCTTCTGCAATTATGACTTTCCTGGGGTGTAGTAAGTGCTTCATGTCTTGGGTGGAAGGTTACTGTGCTAAGTTTCTTGTTATTTACCCCAAAGTGCTTCATGTCCCTTACGGGTTCCCTTAAACTGTCCCACAGTCTAGCGAACTGGCTCGTTATTGAAGAATCTTCAGCCTCCCCCTGTGGGTGTGCCAGCTGTTTTCTGCTGGGGGCCTGAGTGCTTCCCGGTTCTCTGCCTTTGGCATTGGGGTTAGGAACACCCCAGCAGAGAGCCAGGGATGTCTTCAAAGGCCGCCTCTGCTGTGAGAAGCCCCTCCATGCTGGAGACGTGCACACAAGGAAAACCTCTTTCAGCAGGCTGCCCAGCCTGCACCCAGCCAGGCACCCACAGGCTCGGGCACTTCTTTCCTTCACTCACCAGTCAGGAAGAGGCGGTAACCAAGCCAGAGACCTCCTTGCAGTCCATTGCAAGAAGGAATCAAGGCACACTAAAAGAGATGGAAATCTCCACCCCGCCTCGCAGCTGGAAAGGGTCCAAGGGGCGCTGTGCAGGCAGCCTCTGAAGCTGAATGTCTCCCACAGCCAAGTTATGCTCCTGCGCCTCTCCCCAGCGGGTGTCAATCAGGCAGGGAACAGGGAGATAACAGATGCAAAACAAGTCAACTAAAAATATGCCAGTGGCAAACTTCGTTAGATGTTCAGGAACATTCTCAGTCCCTGGGGCACTGATGGGACCTCAGGGTCTCGAGGGGCAGAAGAGGAAAGGCAACTGAAGTTACACCCGATTAAACAATAGCAATAATGATGAAAATGTATATCCAATTAGAAAAAAACTTCATGTGCAAATCATATGGGGCACCAACACCTAATTATTAACCAAATGGAGCAAGTATGAGCCACAGCCTCTCAGCCAGCTCCTCCCTATCCTCCAGAGCCCAGTGTTCGATCCAGGCATTCAGGAGGGGCCTGCCTGAGGCCTGATCCTAGACATCAAGTGGGCCTGGAGGTCAGGCACGATGGCAACACACAACCAAAACCCTCCACCACCATCCACCACTAAGAAAGCAAAGACCCAGGGTCCAGACAACCAGGAGGATAAAGGACTGGCTTTCCCATCCACAGAGGCCCATATATTGCCTTGTTTTAGTGAGAACGTTGGCTGAATGTTGCAAAGTCCAGTTTAAACTGGCTTCAGCAGAAAAGAGTAGTGGTCAGCTCATATAACTCAAACACCCAAGGGTGGCTTAGGCACGGCTGGATCTAGGTGCTCTGTGCTGGGTGCCACCAGCAATTGCTCGTTGTCTCTCAGGTCTGCTTTCCTTGCTGAGACTTCATCCTCACTACCCCCGCAATGCCCCTCATTACTCCCGCACAGCCCAGCAACTGCAGGCTGAGAGTGACTATTAGGCGATGGCCAAGCAGGTACAAGCTACTTCGCAGTTTCCACAAACTCTCGGATTTGAGTTTTGAGGGTGTGTCTTGAGCCACCCATGCAGCTGTAACTGACCTCTGCGTCTAGGAGAGTGGGGTGCTCTGGCCAGGAGTGGTCACGGGCTCACCCTGGGTCATGGGAGAGGAGCATTCTGGCATACAGTAAGCACTCAGTAAATGCATGTTTCATGCACAGGTGAAAGGATGAAAGGAAGGCCCAGAGAGAGAAAGTCCAGGGCGTGTGGAGGACAATGAGTTGGCTACTGAGGGTAGAAGGAAGGGACAGCCCCGGAGGCACAGACACGCCAGGGGTGGTGGCCCTGGGCTGGGCAATTTGCCAACTGGCTGGAGCTGCATGACACACAGGGACCTCAGACGTGCTCTCTGCCTTCTGGAACCGATGTTACTCCCACATCCATGTTATAACACAAGGACGAGGTGACAGGCCCTACAGGAGTGGAGAGAATGTCCTGCTCAGGGAGGAGGGGGCTTGGACACTGTCTGTGGAAGAGTCTGTTTTATCAGGAGCTGGAGCAGGAAGAACATGGATGGGGGAAGGGCTGGGTGCTTCAGGCAGAAAGGCTGCTCCAGGACTTGGGGTGCAGGTGGCAGGTCACAGCCCCTGAGAGGAAAGCCCAGAGGGGGGCTGAGCTCCCTGAGTAAGGCTGAGCCTTCTGGGCCCAGAACATCAAGCCCTGCTCTGCTGACTGGGGCACTGCAGTTGCTTCTGGGGCCAGTTCGCCTCAGCCACTCCCGACACACAGTCTTTAGCTTCTCTTACGTCATATCGATTCAAACATATAGTTTTAAGAAATTGGCAGGATCTCTGCTCCCAACAGGCTTTCTCCCAGTCTGCTGGGGGCTGGGAGTTGGGGGGGTGGTGCGGTGAGGGGAGACATCATCGTCTCCCAGGTTACAAATCGCCCTCTCTGACTTTCTACCATCCCAGCAACAATGGCGTGGTTGCTCTGAAAAGAGGTTTCTCAAATGTGTGATAAACTCAACTTTAAACTGATTATTGAAATCTACAAGCTGTTAATCCAGAGGCTGCCAGCAAAGCCCCATTCTCTCCACTGTTTAATCTTCACTCACAATGACAGAACTCATATGTTCCCTCAGCTGCTCTCAGCAGTCCCCGCAGTGCCTTCCAGTGCCTTTCTCCCAGTCACTCCACAGCAAATACATTCATGCCCTCATCTCTCCGTCTCTCTCTCCACCTCTGTGCTCAATGGTCACTGGTCAAAGCAAGCAAGGAAATCACCTGACAGGCATACATTCTGTGCAGGGGGCAGGAGGGATGCTGACCATATTTTTCAAGGCTCAGATAACCACTCAGTTTGACAAGTGGCCCCAGCGAGTGACCTGAACTGGCAGACTGGGCCAGGCCCCTCGGCAATGGGGAGCCTTGGCTAGGGCTTCCTGGGGGAACCTAGGAGCAGTCGCTCAAGTGTCCTCCTACCCAATAAGTGGTTTTACTGCCAGCTGAGGCTCACAGCTCCCCAGGCAGACTCTCACCTCAGGCTGAGTCAGAGCTGCCTCCCTGTCCCCAGGGGGGGCAGACATGCCACAAGCCTGGGGCAGACCTTACCATGCCACTGTCCTGCCTGTCATCCTGTCTGTCCCCTCATGAGGGCTACATGTGAGGTCTCACCCAGCTGCTCCCAGTTACTTCTCCAGCCTTCTCTGCCCCCACATCCCCACATACTGGTGGAACCAGGCCCACTGACCTACCCCCTTTTACCCCAAACCCCCTCACACTTTCTCATCCCTGTGCCTTTGCACCCTCTGACTCCAGCACAGGCCTCTCACCCTGAAACCAGCACTTCCTGATGAATGCCCTGTTTCCAAAAATTCTACCTAACCTTCCGCTCAAATGCCACTCTGCGACAAAGCGCCCCCCAGGATCCTGAGCTCACGTGGGAACCCCTTTCTCTGAAATTCTGTGACATTGTCTGGGGAACAGCATCTTCAGGCTGCAAATTGCCCTCCTATGCATTTGTGGACATCCATCCTCTTCCATTTTGTATCACAATAGCACAGCCTGGAGTGGAAGAATCTAGAGCTTGGCTCTGTGGCCCTGGGGAAAAAAACTGAACCTCTCTGGGCTCCAACATCCTAATCCATAAAATAGACTATTCCTACATCAGAAACTTACTGGGAAAAACAATTGGGCCAAATTCTGAAAGTAGATGTGGCAAGATTCAGCATGTAGTACTTATTTAAAAATCACAGTCATATTATCATTAGGATGGTGGTCGTTAGTATAATTATTCCATTTCTCTTATTATCCTGTGAGTTCATTTAGGACATGACAATGCCTTGTCCATTTTTGAATCCTCTCATTGCCTGGCATGTTTCCTGGCACACAGCACATACTTACTAGTTGATAAATGAATGAAAGCGCAAGAAAAAGGATAAACTGCCTAGCCCTGGCTTTGCTGCTTGGATAATTGGTATTTTAACTTCTTTGCCACTTTACACCACTCTCCCCCACAGACACCTCCTGAGAGGCCAAGGAAGGCTGCTTTTCCAGGTCTCATACATTCATGCTGCACAGAGCACTACAATTGGTTCTTGTCATCATTCAGTCTTTTCTCTCATTTAGTCAGTCAACAAACCTTTGCTTAGCTCTCACTTTCTGCCAGGCTCTGGGCTGGATGTCAAGGAAATAGGCATCATTCTGCCTGCATGGAGCTTTCATCTAGTAGAGAAAATAGACCCTCATGAATAGGGACACAAATGACTATAAAATTTTAACTGTGACATAGGCCATGAGAGTGGCTGTTAATAAGAGGGACTAGCCCCCCTGGGGAGCCAACAATGCACAACTCAGGGACACCTCTTTATAGTCTTGCCTGTGGGAGGTGCCAGCATGTAAAATCCCACTCCGATGAGCCCTCCAGAACGTTGCCCAGCAGTGGCCAGGAAGGCTTCTGTAGGGTGTGTCCAGGCTTATATTGGACCATGAGAAGAGGCACAGTGAGTATTCAAGGCAAAAAGGACAGCCTATGCCATGGCCCTGAGGCAGGAGGTGCCCCATAGAACCAGAAGGCAGCCACCTGTGGCCACCTCTCAGGGTGCCAGGGGCAGAGAGGCTGGAGGAGAGACCACTTGGGGCTTTGCTGGTCAGGCTAGGGGTCAGGCCTAACGCACAAGTGGAGGGCAGTGGGAAAGGCCCGGCATGAACACCATAAATGTCAACTTCCTAAGTAGTAAACTTCTTTGCAAGGCACCCACTCAGAAGAGCTAGAACAGGTGGGTGGGGCCTGCACACCCAACCCTTGTACTGACTTCATTTTCAATCTCTCCCTAGACCCACCTACATAACTTCTTAATGCCTGAACCCCCAAACCACACCTGGTCAGAATGTGTTGAGTTTTTCAATGTATTAATAAAGGCAACTGTTAAAGATAAGGTGTGATGAGATGGCTTAAATAAGAGTTCAGAGGTAGGCAGTCTAAGCTATGGGTCTGCTCCATAAAATTTTTAAGAATAAAACTCCTTCCAGCTCACCGTTTTTCTATCTCTATAATGGCCCTCATCCTCATGGTCCAATATGGCAGCTAAAGCACCAGCCATCACATCTCCACTTCCAAGCTCCAAGAGAGGGAAAAAAAAAAAAAAAGAGGCAATGAGCATATGCCTAATCCCTTAATGAAGGTGTTCCCAGGCTGACAAATGTCCCTTTCACTTACACCTCAGTGACCACGAATTTGCCCATGGTCACACCTATCCACAAAGAAGACTGGGAAATAGTCTTTATTCTGGTTTGCCATGTTCCCAGGTGAAAAATCAGAATTTCTATGGAAAAAATAAAGAATACATACTGGAGGACAACCAGTAGCATCCGACAAAGGTTTCAAGTGTTAGATGGAGGGTGAATACTTCCCAAGCATCCCATCTGGCCATGGGTTGCCACAAAGAGGCCGGACTAGCCTAGAGAGTGGAAGAAATAGGACTCACTTGGCAAGAAGGACCATCCAGAACAAGGTGACACTGGTGTCATCGATGAGCAAATGAACCCCCATGGAGACCGTGAGGCACTCGACGCTTAACAGTGGCAGAGCTGGGCATGGAGCTCTGACACCTTGACTGCCTGACAGAGGGAAGGGGAGGAATGACAAGCCTTGTCTGGAGCAAAGAGCACAACCCAAAGCCCCAAAGGCCTTGCTTCAGTATGAAGACATGGCTCTTGCATGACCTTCTAGAACAGGGGCTCTAGAAGGATCCTCCAGTGCTGGGCGCCTCCCCCATTGTCCATCCTGCTGAGTGAAGCCTCTGTCTTCAAGCCTCCGGGGAAGAACCCAAGTGGCTGTCACCGGTCTCATTAAGTATGAGGCTCCCTTCACCTTCTTTGGTAGAGAGAAGGGGAGCTGAGGGGGGCTGGAACCCTAAAATGAAGTTGTCACATGAAGTGGTGGTATGGTAAGAAAGGACACAGAAAAGAAACTGATCATAGCACGCCTGCTAGGGGGGTGAGGGTGCTTATTTTCCTTGTTGAATTTGACCCATTTGTGTTCCTCAGCACTGGATTCTCTTAGCCCAGTGGGTGCCCCGATGAATTCTCAGCCAGGTTCAAAATGTGCCACTGGGTGGTATTTGCTTACAACCAGCACCTGATCAATGGCCTGTGGAGTGTTACAAGCACAGCCAGAGCCCTGAGCTTGGATACAAGAGGCTTTCCTTTCCCTAAGAGAGCTGCGAGCTCACTGGAGAGACAGCAGTAATCCCCAAGACATAAGTAATCCCACAAGCTCCCAGACAACACCTCAATTCACACCCAGGGCACGTGCCTGCTGTCTTAAGGAAGGTTCCCGGAGACTGACAGGTGACACCTCTGCTCACATCTCACCTGCCAGGTATGAAGGCATTCGCCTTGAGCTGGACAGCAGGCCTAGGAGGGAAGGCAGGTGGGTGGCCCAAGAAGGCTTCCTAAATCACCCAGCCTGAGCAAATGTGTGAGTGAGCAAATTGGTGTGTGTGCGTGCGAGTGGGTGTGTGCACGCACGCTTACACAGATGCAGTCTGGCCTTTGCCACAAAAAGGGCAAAGCTGCAGGTTTGTCTCTGCCTCCATTCTAAGTGGCCTTCTGCCCCTGCCCTCAGCACCCCCACCTCCTGCCCTCACCTCCTCCACTGCCCACCCACAGCACACGTAAGAACCTCTTCCAGCCCCAAAGATGACCAACTTAATATGACTGAAAGTATGAGCCCTCACCAGGGAATCTGCCTCTACATTTTGAAAAGGGGTGATGCTAAACCCTTTGACCTGGATTTTTAATAGGGCCTGCCAGAAGGGGGATGGGTCTTCTAGCAGCTTTGAGTCATGCCTAGCATTTGCTAGGCAAATCTTGCCTGTTATTTCATTCGACCTTTCTCATTCTGCAAAAGATGCAGCCCCAGCATCATGTCTCAGAAAGGGAAACTGAGGCACAGAGACAGGAATGGGGCTTGCTTGAGTCACCCCGTGGTGGAGCAGCGTCTGCCCTTTTTCAATACCCTAATGCCTTGATGGGGACGAAACACCAGGGCGGGGTAGGGACGGAAAGGGAGACATGGCTCTCGGAGCCCCTGCAAGCACAGACGCACGCACAGAATCTACTCTCTGGGCAGGCTGACCCCACATCTGTCAGGCCCAGGATCCTTCTAAGTCCTCCCGCATCACCCCGGCCCCTCCTTCTCTCCCTCCCTGATCTCCTCTGCCCTCCCTCCCTCTTTTCCCTCCTCTTTCACTCAGGGAAGCAATTAGCAAGGCAGGATCATTTGCCCTTGCGTTCACACCTCCCCAAATGAGGCGCTGGTTTGGGGCCATCCCTAAGCAGTCTTTAAGGAAGCAATCTAAACTGAATTGAGTGTCCTTCCCGCCTCAGATTTCAGCAACAGAGTCATTTCTCCGGGAAATAATGATAATGAAAAATGGTCTCCAATTATTCAAGCCTGCGCCATGAATAATTCAGGAGCGAAGGAGCTGGGCTTCTTACCTGTTTATTGCTTCGTCCCTCTCCCACCCCTCCTTGCTCCTGGGGTATTTATGAATCCCCCCCAAAAGACTGTGGTGCTCTGTGAGCTCTGAGGTACCCAGAAACTCGGTCACCTGGAAACACCACTTGTGACAACCCAGGTGTGTCCAGAACCGCACCCTGGACCAGGCACATAGCGGCCTCCCTTCCTGTGACTCCCCCTCCCTCCTGTGACAGGACTGGGATCACCCACATCTTAGAGATGAGGGAGCAGAGGCTCAGAAAGGGAACGAAATCCCCAGGCATGAAACTGGAAAGTGACAGAGCAAGCCCAACCCCAGGAGACGGCCGCGCGGGCTCTCCACAGCCTCTGCTCACCCACCGCCCACACAGCAGGCAGCGGCCACGTCCCTGCTGCCTCTTCTTGCCCCCACTCTCAACTCCGAAGCAAGTGAGCCCTGGGTTCACCCCAGTCCTCTAGGATTTGCACAAAATCGTCCCTCCCCAGCTGTGCTGGACTCCCCAGGGAGAGACCAGGCTTCTGGGAGAGACCAGCTTGGTGATGGAGACCTAAGAAACCTCTCTCAGCCTCTGGCATCTGGGGCCAGGCTTTGCCTGACTTCAAGTCCTGTCCTCAGAGGAAAGTAGTGCAAGGTTTAATGGGCAGGTGAAGCATCCTCCAAGCCCACAACCCATTCCTCATCTCAATATCACCATAGCAGCCTGCATCCCATCATCAGAGGGTAAACTGAGTCAGGAACCACTTGGCCTTCTCTGGAGACAACTGAGAAAGGGGAATAATGACCCCACTGCATCACCTGGGGATAGGCCTGCGGGCCAGGGCTAGATGGAGGGTGTGGCAGACACAGGCAGGAAGAGCGAAGGGAAGGCCAAGGCACAACTTATACAGGCCTGCAGAGTGCCCGAAGCCCACAAGCCTCTGCCCTCTCCTTCCCCGAGTCCAGTGAGGTGGGAAAGGGTCTGGAGAGTCATCAGCATCACAGTGGACTGAAACTCCTGCACCCCGATGCTTGGAGAGAGCCTCTAATATTTCCCAACATCAATTTGGACAGGGCAGAAATACAAGAACCTGAGTAGTTGCCCAAATCACACAACATAATCGAGTATGTCTTTCCACGCATCCTGATGCCGGAGCAAATCCAGTTAAAATGGAAATGCCGCGAGCTCTATCCTGCAGGAGACGCTCCAAGCCCAGCCTGTGTCCTTTGCCCTGGACTAGACCTCCATCCCAGGCCTGTGGCTCTGTGCTCCCTGACCACACAAGACAGGGAGGCCGGTCCAGGCCGCATCGCAAAGCCATGGAAACATGGCTAAGAACTGAGGTAAAGCTGAGGGATGTGGAGCTAAGAATCAGGAAAAGCTGGAGGATATGGCGGCCATGTGTGCCCCTGCGGGCTGCTCACCACTCTCGGGCTCCTACGCTGCCTTTTTCTAGTTTGCATCTTGGCCCCCTACAGAGTAGCTATGGTCCTGATAAGACAAAGACTTTTTAAGTTGAAAGGATGGGGCTTCAGAAATCATCTCCCATCTCTGATCTCCCCAAATTGGATACCTCTATTATTAGCTCCCATATGCAGCACCTGTCACAGTTGCAGATTTACATTTATTTGTGTGAATATTAATGTCTGTCTTCCTCCTAGATCATCTCCATGGGAGCAGGAAGCAAGGGGTGGCTTTGGTGCAGAGCAGAAAAAGAGAAGATGCTCAATGGAGGTTCAGTAACTGAAAACTATGGCCCCAGCGGCTGGTCACCCCCAGGATGACTTGGGCCTCCTAATGCCTTTCCCCAGCTCCATTTCCTGGGAGAACCATCATCACACTCTGGCACCTCCAGATTTGAAGCGAGTGCATTGTGTGAAACCCTCAAGCCACAGCAAGGATGGAAACCCAATTAGGCTCCCTCACCTCTTGTGTCCTATCCTTATGCCACCAATAATGCCATGAGCCAGCTAGGGATCCCATGACAGAATGATGGAAAAGTCCAATTTGTGAAAAGGCATCTAAGTTGGCCTCTGTCTGAAATCCACACACCCTCACGTACATGCCCAGACGTTACTTAGGCTGCAGAGTGACTAGGGAAGTCAGTGATGGGTAACAACAATTTTTGTGATGATGGGGAAATGTGCCCCTTTGCAAAGAAGTCTAATTTCTGTTTTCCTCACACAAAGGCCTCATCACTCAGGATTGTACAGCAACAAGGGTGCCTTACGGAGGAAGATGCTTGGGGAAATTTTTATACCTCCTCCACTTTCCGTTCGCCTTTGGGGAATAATCAGCCACTTCAGTCACTCCCTCATGGCCCATTCTTTGTAAAATTATCCGCTCAATCCTTAAGGTCAGCTACTTTTTTTCAGTCTACAGTTTAGGTAAACAGTTGTAGTTGATAGGAAACAACTATCATTGCAAAACAAACACCCCCCAAATCCTGGTGGCTTCTATCAAGAGGCATCTACTGCAGTGTTTTCTCATCCTCATCCTGGGGCAGGGGGAGTCAGGTGATGATGAAAGTACAGAGAACCAATCAGCTATGCCAGCACATCCTCAGCCTCTGCCTGCAGCATGTCTGCGAGCATCCTATTGGCTAAAGCACAACATCGATGGGCAGGGAAGTCTAATCCAGCTTGTGAGAGGCTGGCAAAGGGAGATGGCAGAGGGCTTGGATAATGAGAAGAGCAACCCGTCCTCATGGCAAGTCCCAACTCTCTACTATCTGCCAAGTTCCACATCATGCAAGGCATGATGGGATACCAACCTGTATTAGATCCAGTCTCCACCCTCCAGGAATTTACAGCCCAATATAGGAGACAAGTGACTCCACAAAGAGGTGATATTTGAATCTGAAGAGCTTGGGAACAGAGAGGAAGTCCTTTGCAGGAAAGGGAGCACCTCAGATTCAAGAATGATTGTGAGGAGCAAAAAAGGAAAGGACCCTGACCTCTCCAGCCAATGCAAGAAACCCAAGAGAGGGATGATGTCTAACACTGTTCCTGCTTTCCTAACACGCAGAGGATGCTGGGTCCCAGCATGATGGTACTGAACCGGATTTGAAAAGTCGCCTAATTCAAGCCTGTATCAGGACCCCCAAACTCTGCTCCGCCCTGGGGATGCAAAATGAAAGACACACAATTCTCTGCCCTCAGATTAGGCAGTCCTCACAACTCTCAAAATAGATTAAGAACATTTGCACATGTACAGGTGCACAGCTTACAGTTCTGGGAGAGCCCCAGGACTGGTTTGTGACAGTAACAAAGTAAGGAGAGTTCAAATGCAGCTGCCTTAAGGACAACAGAAATGCTCAGAGCTGCTGGGCAGGGCCCACACATCTTTCCCTGGAAGAGGATCCGAATTTGCTCTGTGCATGCAGGTGTCTGGGGTGGAAATTCTCATGAAGCCCCCAGGCCGCAAAGGGTTTAGGTGGACTCCCTGATTTTCTTCCCAGAGCTTGGAAATTAAAAGCAAGATTACCTGTTACATAATGGGGGAAACAAGGTGGTGCAGGAGATGCTTTGCTCACTGATGATCCAACCAAATAAATGCTCAAGGGCATCTAGAGGTTAATGTGGCCAGGCAGTCTCACTGTGGCATCCAGGGATGGCCGCCAGGGACTCTTAAGCACCCTAAAATGACATAAAACATGTAATTTTATGAGTTCAATTTTAGAATAAGAATTCATAGCTTTCGTTATATTTATATTCCCGGTACAATTATGGCCATCCCCCCAAAATTTAAATTTTTGATCCAATCATTCCTTCATTTATGCAACACTCATTCATACTGACAACTCGGAGACAACAGCCCAGCTCTGGGGACACAAGGTAGGTGATGTCACGGTGTGATCCCCAGGGAGAGGGGTGTTCCAGGCCCCCTTCCCCACCTTAGGGAAGGGTAGAGCTGGCCAGAGAGGTAAAGCCAGGAAAGGGGGAAGAGGAAGAGAAAGAAGCAGCAGAGAGAGATCGAGAAAGATAGCTGGAGGAGGCACATGGAGCAGAGACAGGTGAAGAAGCTGCACTTGCTTCTCGGCCTTTGACTTGTTCCTGGGACTAAGGGGACATGAAAGGAGACACTTGAAAGAGACAGAGATGTGGGCAAGAGCCCTGTGGGGAGACTGACAATGGCAGCATTTATCTTGACTTTGGTTTTGATTTTGCTCCTTTCCTTCCAGACTGGCTTGACCCCTTCTGCCCCTTTCCTATGGGTTCCCACCAGAAGGTGCCTTAGACTTGTGGCAGGATTTTGGACCTCAGCTGTCCTGTTTGGGGCCGACCCTCTTTGGCTGGGCATTTGCCCATAAGGCGACGGGTAACTTTAGGTGCTTGATTTGGAAACTATAAGAAATCTTTCTCTTTCTCTTCTCTCTATTGCTCATTAATTGTATTAAAGTCCTTTTCTATTGAAGGGTCTACACACTAGAGTGTGTTTGTCTTTATGCAACTGATGGCAGAACTCATTTGGAGCAGACAGGTTTGGGGGCTCTGGGGCACCCCCATTCTGCCTGCTAAAGTAAGACACCACACCACAGGATAATCCATACCTCCTCTTGCTCTTTCCGGAAGCCCTTAGGTTGGCTCTTTCAAGAAACCCTTTTAAGTGGGTCTATTTAGCCACCAGACTTTTGGGGAGTCCTCAGGATCCCCTACATTCTTGTCCTCTACATCACCATCTCCCTGCCTCCTTCTTGCTTTTAACAAGCATTTAAGGAGCCCCCTCTTCATGCTTGACTCCAAGGCTATATCTCGTTTAATCGCTACAACCACGCTTTGGACTGAGTCAATTGTAAGACAATTCATCTCCATGGCAAAAAAAAATAAGAGCCTAACTCTCCTCTCCTCCTCCCTGCCCCTCCCCACCACCCTGCCCTGGCCCAGTCAGGGAAAGCTTTGTTTTCTCCTTGAAGAAGCCATAATAAAGACACCCCCTATGTTTACGGTTTATGGAAGAACATTAGAGAATTGCCATGGTTACAGGCCCCATTCTGCCTCCATTTGTGGGCCGGAGGGAGCCGGAGCAGAGCGCCCAGCAGCAGCTCCTGGTGCCGCTCAGCCCGGAATCATCATAAAAAAATGTTTACATCAGAGGAGAAATTGCTGCTCAAATAGCAAAGGGAAAACGCCAGGTTTGATGAGATTGTTACACAGAATCTTGGCTGAGTTGTTTCTCCCCAGCTCCCCCTCCCCCCTGCCCCATTATTATTTAAGGTTGTATTAAATCAGGCAAAGGGAGCAGACGACAAAATGCAACTTCATGTTGGCAGTTCTGGCAGGACTCCCAGGCTCCGTGCTGGCCCTGCATCTCATCCTCGCCAGCTCCAGCTGCAGCCCTGCCCGATCAGCTGCCCCCTGCAGGCCCGGCTTCGGGATCAGCCCAGAGCCCATCAAATCCACCCACACCGTCTCCCTTGGGGGCTCGTGGGCTCCAGTAGACCCTTATGATTCTGAAACAGAACCCGGCTATGCTAGAGGCGGCACGCGTGGTCCTAATCCCCCTGCTCATCAGCTGTGTCTTTGGGCAGGGATCCTTGCCTTTCTGACTAGGATTTCCCTTTCTTTGAAATGACGCATAGGTGACCATCTCAAAAGCAAAACAGCGAAATGCTGCTGTTAAGAGTCAGGCTTCCAGGATTCCAGTCTGGACTTGACCTTAGCTAGTTTCATGGTCCTGGGCGAGGTGTGGCATCACCTCAGCTCAGTTCCCTCACCTGAAAAACAGGTAGTGTAACAGGGTGGTCCCCAGGAAAGGGGGAGGTTCCAGGTTCCCTGCCCCACCCAAATGGAGGGTGGAGCTGAGCAGGGAGAGAAGAGGCTGCAGAGGAGACTGAGGAAGGAAGCAGGATGGAGCCAGAAGGAGACCAGGAGGAGGCGCATGGAGCCTAGAGACATGTGAAGACACTGTGCTTGTCTTTTGGTCGTGGACTGGGTGACACAGATGTGGGTGAGACCCGTGGGGAGGTGACCATGGCAGCTTTTATCTTGATGTTGATTTTGCTCTTTTCCTTCCGGGCTTCTCTGGTTGTTTCTGACCCTTTTCTGTGGGTCCCCACTGGAAGATGCTTTAGACTTGTGGCAGGCTTTGGGGCCTTGCTCTGGGCCGATCCCATTTGGATGGACTTTTACCCACGAGGGGATGGGTAACTTTGGGTGCTTCATTTAGAAACTGGACTCTTTGCCTTTCTTGTATTGTTTCCTAATTGTATTAAAGTTCCTTCCCATTTAAGTCTCATGTTTTGTGTTGATGCGGCGGATGACAGAACCCATGTAGAATAGGCAGGTTTGCGGGGTTTGGGCTGCCCCTCTCCCTGCCCTGTAACAGTAGCACTCACCCTGTGGGGTTAGGAGGATAAACAGAGTCACAGCATCGCTCAGAATCAGGGCATTCCCTAGCCACAGCGTGTTACCTGGGCCTCTACTCTTTCAGGACGCTTTTCTTCAGTAAAGAGGCAGGTGCCTGCCTGAGGGCTGAAGAGGCAGTGGATTACCGAAGGATGATGAGTGTCCTCCTCCTCCCCTTCTTCCCAACAGCCCCCCTCAATGACTGCAGGGCTCTGCATTCTGCAGGGCTCAGCCTCAGGAGGGGTGGGAGGTGTGAGTGCCTGGAGGGAGGGCTTTCCTAGTGTCAGACAAGGGCTGGAGGCCTGGAATTTTTCATGCTAAGTTTGTGAAAGCAGAGCTGTCTTTGGGGCTGCCCTTCAAGAGATAAGCCAAGTTCTAACTGAGGGGTCTCAGCAGAAGAGCCATAGCTGAAGGGCAAGACTGAGGCCTTCATAAGCATATGTTCAGCAGGCACTGTGCTGCCTCCCGCACTGGGGTTCCCACGGACCCTGAGGCACACTCTTACTCTCCATGTCCTGCACATGAAGAGAGGACAGTGTAGGTAGCCTCCTGCCCAAACACCTAGAGTTCCCCATCCAAGCCCGACTCCCCCTGGGATAGTCTGAGACTGCCCCTTCGCCTCCCCACCCAGTTTCCAGACACAGGGCCCAGGAGGAAAAGGATGAGCCAACCAGCCCCAGACCTCCGTCCTGTCTCACCACTCCTCTGTTCTCTGGGGTCTCACCAGCCCTGAGAACTTAGAGAGGCAGCACAGGTGAAAACCCAGCCTCACCTCAATCTTGCAGCCCCAGGCAGAACTCGGAAGACAAAAGGTAGCAGGTGCCTGTGAGACTGCTAGGGGGAAAAGGCTGTCCCAAAGCTAATTCCATACAGGCATCGTGGACTCCACCCCCACCCCAGGCCAAAGCCAAAGACACTGGGAACTCCACATCCCATCCCCACCAAAGGGAAGGTGGCTGGGACCTGAGGGTGGGGTTCAGCAGCCAGGTGGATACAAAAGACAGACACGTGGGCTTTGGGGGTCCCCCATTTTTGGCTCTCCGCCAGCTCGCAGCGTCCGGCCAGCTCTGAGAGTGCCTTTGGGTTTCCAGGTCGTCGGATCGGGTAGGACGCATTAAAGACTTTATTTCCCTATTTTCTCCCTGAGTTGTACATTTTCCTTATTTCTTTTTCTCTTGTAAATAAACCTTTTATTAACCCTTTTGTGTGTGTCTGGACTCATAAGTCCCTTTAAAGCGCGCGGGTGAGGACCCACAGCCAGGAACCCGTTTAATATAGGGGTTGCTCTATAACAAGACCAGCAACTGGGCCCACGTGCAGATGCTACTCCAGGAGCCGCCTTGAGAGAACCTCACCTCAGTCCCTTCAGAAAAGCTGGGAGAGGGGAGAGCACAATGAACTATGGTGGACTAGGGGTGCTTTGGTGGTGGGAAAACTATGGTTTTTAAACCCAAGGGGAGAAATCCTACACTATGTAAAAACAAACAAGGATGTAAAAGGAAAAGAAAAAAAGAAATCTGTGGTGCAGCTCTAAACTAACCCTGTAAGCGGCTCTGGCACAGCCCCAGGGCACACAGGAAGCACCTGCAGGGAGGGCGTGGGGGGAAGCACTCACTGCCCCTCCCTCTCTGTGCTGCTGCTAAGTTAAGTGCTTTCCATACTTTATACCACTTTGTCCTCACAACTACCTGATGAGATAAATACAGTAGTTACTCCCATTATGTGGATGGAAAGAGCTTTGTGAGGTTGTGTGCCCTCTCCAAGTTCCCCAAGCAGAGTGACAGAACCAGGATGTAAATTGTGGACTGTCCAAGTCCAGAGTCCAGTGCTGATGTCTGCAGCCACTGGATCCGTTCTGAAGGCAGAATGTGAGAAGAACCACCACACACAGGGCAGCCCTTAACCCCAGAGCCCGTGCTTGGTTGCTAGGACAAGCTCCCTTCCTCAAGAAGGGAAGGACAGGACCACCACTAAGACCAGTTAAGCAGCTCTGAGATGGCCCATGGTGAGGGACGAAGGCAGAGGGTGGGCAAGACCGAGGAGAGCTCCTGAGGGCAGCTGAGAGGGCCCTGGAGGAGGGGTGCTCAGAGCAGGGTGTCTGGCAGTGAGGTGGCTCTGCCCATCAAAGCAAATGGGAAAGCATCCAGAACAAAGGCGGACGGCTGGGGGACACATCTAGAAGGAGCAGGGCAGGGGGGAGGCCCAGCAGTCACCCTGAGAGACAGGTGGCGGAAGCCCCCTCCAGAGCACAATGAGGAGTGGTAGGAGGTCATTGAGTTGGGTGAGTGATAGATGTCAGGGCCAGGAGCAGCTCTGGGCCTGAGCCCTTGACTCCTGTTTGTCCCACAGAAGGGCTCTGGGAAAGGGAATGAAACAGCTCAGACCAGGGAGCCCAAGTCCTCATACCCCAAACACTCCCAAACCCTCCTCGGAAAAAAAAGCAATTTTCCATATTAATGTACCTGAGTCCCAAACCTGCTGACCTGTGGAAAACCCTTCCTAGTGATTTATTTGTCTCCTTTTACTAAGACAACTGCCTCATTATTTTAAGTCACGCACACAGCAGAGGCACTAGCTCTCTTCTGGGTCAGACTGAACTTGTCATGAGGGCCAGAGAAAGTCTGGAAGAGGTCCCAAGGGCTCCCTGGCCCCCAGGGAAGCACTCCTTGACAGGGCACTTAGCGCATCCTGGGACCACAACTCCCCACGCAGGTAGCAAGGGACTAGGGCAGGAGGAGCCAGACAAAGAGAAAGTCTGGGCTCATGCCAACAGCCAGTAAAATAACCTCTGCAAGCCTCAGTTTACCTCCCTATGAAACCAGGACACCTGTGTCATGGCAGACACCCTAGAAAAACTTGTTTTTCCTCAGTGCTCATCTATGGCCGGGGGCCTTGTACTTTAAAAGACATGCTCATGTAGACAGAGCATTAGGAATAATAATAAGCATCTCTTTCTTGAGTTCCCACCCTGCACCAACCCTGCGCCAGATGCCAGTGGGGCTCAACAAGAAGTATAAAGATACCCTGTTCTCATAAAACTGTAATGAGAAAACAGCACCTCTACTCCCCAAACAGTATAAAACAGTACATGAAAATATCTGATCCCATATTTGAATGTTTGTAGACAATAAGCAGTACTAGGAGGCAACAGGGGCTAGAGGACAGGCAGCTCATATTCCAACAAGCTGGAACCTGAGGGTCAGAAAACTGATCCACTGAACTGCCCAGGTAAAGGCTGACTCAGTGTTTATTGAGGATTGCCTACATCACAGGGGATGGGTGGACGGGGGATGAATGGACAAATAGTCGGATGATAGAAAGATGGATGGATGGATGGGTGGATGACTCTTGCATAGATACGTTGACACAATAACCATATAATGAGGATATTTCTCTGGTCCCTTGGGCTCTTCAGGCCTGAATCTTTTATTTATTTATTTAGTTAGTTATACAAGCACTGGGTACAGTAGGAAGCTCAGGAGGGTGAGAGAATTCACCAGAGCCAGAGCGGGGAGCAGAACAGGCAGAAGGACCGAAGTACACTGCTGAGGGGAGCAGCAGGCGTGACAGGACAGGTCTGCGCGCCATGTGGGACCCTTGCTGGCGGCGGGGGATCGAACGGGTGCTGCAGAAGCTGCGGGCAGCTTCGCAGCCCAGCACTCAACCACTGAGCCACCGGGGAGGCCCTGCCCTGATTCTTTACCTTCTTTCCTCCTCCACAGGCTGCACCGAAAGACCTGAAGCACAGGCTGATTAGTTTTCTCACTTACTTATGTTGTGTAAGTAAATAATATAAAATCAACTTCATGTCATGCCCCCAGCATTTCTGCCAATGTTGTCAGCCTCCTAATGAAAGCCATCGCCTGTCAGGACCTTGGCAGTCTGTTCCCTGAGCTCCTTCTGATCCCCAACTGGCCATGCCAGGTCTGGTGCAGCCTGCATCAAGCCCCAGCCAGTGACTTTCTCTTCTTCCCACAAACATTTCTAGTAAGGTCAGAGCAAAGGAAGATCAATGTCATCACATTTTCAGGGATGTGGTTACAAAGATCACATAGAAATGTAGGCTCTGTCATTGAGGACATGCTGGAATGGGACCTCCAGGGCTTCTTTCCACAGCCTGAAATTTGCCCAACTCCAGTCCCATCCTCTAGTAAACCCTCCCAGACTTCTCACCTCAGGCCCCTCATCTGGCCTCTATAACCTCCAGCCAACTTGAGGGAGAAGATGCAACTCTTCCCCTCAACTCATATTCCAGTAGCAGCTTATCAGAGCAGGATACCTTTTGCTAGTTTCTCCCCAAAGAACATTCTACAAAACGTCTGATCATTATTCCTTAAAACTGTCAAGGTCATCAAAACCACAAAATCTGAAAAACTGTCACAACCTGGTAACTAAAATGTAATGTGGTTTCCAAGACGGGGTCCTATATGAGAGGAGGGACACTAGGCAAAAACCCAGGAAATCTGGATCTAGTGTGGACTTCAGCTCGGAACAACGACTAAGTCTTGGTTCGTAACATTGGTTTGTAACAAATACCACAGAAATGTAAGATGGCATCAACAGAGGAAATTGGATGTGGGGTATACAGAAACTATTATTGTTGTAATTTTTCTAAAGATCTAAAGTTGTTCTAAAATTATTTTTCAAACATGAATGGAAAAATTGGGGCCCAAGCCCTACCTACTCTGAAAAGGTAACACATAGACTGTTCAGATACTGTTTCATGAGGCCACTTAGCACCCCGCAAGCCCAAGTTCCCTAAAGACAAGGACCAAGTCTTCTCTTTGTCTTACATCATGAGTAGATGTGTAATATAGAGCCAAGCACGTAGCAGGTGCTTAATAAGTACCTATACAATCTTTTAAAACACCTCACCACCTCAGAAAGGAGGTGAATACTGTTCAATTTTGCATTTAAGTGCAATATATATTTTCTACAAAGAAATCAACAGACTGTGATAAGTTAAATGAAGCAAATTACCACAACTCACAATTAACTGACCTGCACAAGTACATGAGCATTTGTACTCACAAGATGCCAGGCAGGGGCCTCCCTGGTGGCATAAGGGGTTAAGACAGAGCACTGTGAAGCCATCCGTAGCCACTGCAGTCTGAGCTCAATCCCCGGCCGGGAAGCTACCCACATGGTGCAGCAGACCTCTTCTGTCTCACCCACTGCTCCCCTCAGCAGTGTATTTCAGTCAATCTGCCTGTTTTATTCCCCACTCTGTCTCTGTCTCTGGTAAATCCTCTCACCTACCCACGCCTCTGGCCTGTATCCCAGTTCTTGTATGCATAACTAAATAAATCTTTAAAAAAAAAAAAAAAGATGCCAGGCAGTATGCATATTAGAACTCTAAATAGTAGGTAGTTTCAATCACTATAATCCCCATTTTATAGATGAGGAAACTAGAGCTCATGGTCATATAACCCAAATTGTTGTTTGGGCTCCTGTCCATTCCTGGATATATTCAATAATCAGGCATAATCAGAAATATAAGTAATTGATGGGGTTAGACTCCAGGCCAGGTAAAGTAGTTATTGCTTAGAAGACAGAAGCTTTACTTCTGTTAGCAGGCCAAACCCTTAGAGCTACTCAGTGAAGAGTCAGACTCTCATTCTGACCCAAACTAGTTCAACCAAAGTCAGAGACCTTTAGTGACCTAACATTACCGGAGGGTGAGCAGCGTCCATTTACATAATACCATCCCCATCCACGGGGGAGTGAGGTGGTCATTTTCTGAACATGCGCTCCATGTCGAGGCATGATCTGGCCATGAAAGCGGACTGCACCCGTGCAACCAAAATTCCAGACATTGTACCCTAAGCCCCCAACCTGTTCTAATACCACCAAGCCAATAAAAACCCCAGCTCCCTTTAAAGAAGGAGAGGTGGCACTTAAGAATGATCCCTCTGCCCCCTACTTAAGTAATTAAATTCCCTTTGCCACAAGTCTTCTACTTGGTCTGGTCTATTGGCTGACACCCACCAAGGACACAGATGCACTGAGTAACATAGTCTGACTCCAAATTTATTCCAAGCCCATATATTCTGTTTGTACAACTAGCTATCAACCTATGTTAAGCACTGCAACCTGTTTCTCAACAAGGTCTGTGTGTTCCATGTTAAATGATTGCAAATTCCCAGTGAGTGGGTCAAAATAAACAAGGCTATCTAAAAGTCTCTCTCAGACTAAGAGAGAGGAGTTGCCCAGGCCATCACAGCAGAGGGCCTATCTTCCAACCACTGGTCCTGGCTCTGCCATCTGCTGGCTGTGTCACCCTAGATTGGTCTGTTCCCGCCCCCCCCCCCAGTACAATGAGAGGTTTGGACTAATAGACTTCTGAGGTTACTCTCAACTGGAACATTCCAAGGCTTTTCAGCCATGAATTGATGCCCCCAAGCAGTCATGCCAGTATGAGAACCCTGCAGTGGGGGCACAGGGGGGTAAGGGTCTAAGGAGATAGGCCTACTTTGGACTTTTCACTCCAAATAAACCCAGCTTAATCTTGGGGTCGGATTCCTTCCCACACAATCCCTTGGAACAAGGACAATCCCTGATTCTGAGAATTTCCTGGAGTGAAGCAGATTCGAACAGTTGCATTGGAGAGTTTCTCTCAATCCCTTTGTTTGGGCTTCCTTCCCTGGAAGAGAGCACATCCGCTGTCAGGCTAGAATTGGAAGCATAAGTTACATTTGCAACCTGTGGGCAGGCAGGTGCCATCTCTAGCAGAAATCAATCTCCTCTGACAGGCCCGCAGACACCGGCCCAGAGCCTGCTGGAGCTGCAGCTGGTGGTGGATGCCCGAGGAATGAGCCAAGCTACTAGTCTCCCCGTCCAGACAGCCAAGGCCCCTGCTTGCCTGCTGGCTCTGTCTAATCCTCTGGAAGAAGCCTCAGAAAGGGATATTCTTACCTTGTCCCCCCAGGAACTCTTGAAACAACAGAGCCCCTTTAAAGGGCTACACTTATGTTGCTAGCACAGCCGGCTAGAGTTTGGGAGACATGGACCCAGTCCCAACTTCGACACTACTGAGCTGCGTGTCTTTAAGCTTAACAAGCATCCTCCCTGGGACTCGATGCTCTCGTGGGTTTTAATTATTTCCAATCCTATAATTAATTGTAAAATCCATTATATTCAGACCTGAGCCTCATTAATGATGATACAAGGATTCAGTTAGACTGTAGACAACAGCCCTTTCTACTTAAGGAGAACTGACTTTAAGCCAGGTCCCAAGTTAAATAGTTCTTTAGTCACCAAAAAAAAAAAAAAAAAAAGGAAAAAACGGGGGCCTCCCTGGTGATGCAAGGGGTTAAGACACAACCTATGAAGCAATCGGCAGCCACTGCAGCACGAGTTCAATCCCCAGCCAGCCAGGGAGCTACCAACATGGCGAGCAGACCTCTCCTGTCTTGCCCTTTGCTCCCCTCAGCAGTGTATTTCAGTCAGTCTGCCTGCTCTGTTCGTCGCTCTGTCTCTGGTGAATCCTCTCACCCCCCACATCTCTGGCCTGTACCCCAATTCTTGTATGCATAAATAAATCTTTTAAAAAAAAAACTAAGGTTTTTATGCATAACAAAGTATTGTAATCTTAGCTGCTGGAAATATTATTCCTCTGTTGTTATTTGTGTAGGTGTTAGGGGCCCGTGAATGTAACAGGGTGGTCCCCAGGAAAGGGAGGGGGGTCCAGGTTTCCTGCCCCACCCAAGGGAGGGTGGAGCTGAACAGGGAGAAGAAGCTGGAGAAGGGGCAGAGGAAGGAAAGAAGCAGGGTGGAGCCAGAAGGAGACCTGGAGGAGGCGCATGGAGAAGAGAGACATGTGAAGAAACTGCGCTTGCCTTTTGGTCGTGGACTGGGTGAAGCGGATGTGGGTGAGACCCGTGGGGAGGTGACCATGGCAGCTTTTACTTTGATTTTGATTTTGCTCTTTTCCTTTCAATCTTGTCTGGTTGTTTCTGATCCTTTTCTGTGGGTCCCCACTGGAAGGTGCTTTGACCTGTGGCAGGCTTTGGGGCCTTGCTCTGAGCCAATCCTGTTTGGGTGGACTTTTGCCCAAGAGGGGACGGGTAACTTTGGACGCTTGATTTAGAAACTAGATTCTTTGCCTTTCCTGTATTGTTTCCTAGTTGTATTAAAGTTCCTTCCCATTAAAGTCTTATATGTTTTTGTGTTGATGTGGCGGATGGCAGAACCTATTTAGAGCAGGCAGGTTTGCAGGCTCTGGGTGCCCTCTAGCTGCCCTACAACAGGACCAGTTTCTCTGCTCAGGGCATCATAGACTGAAATCACCTTCCTTTTTGGTGCCTCTGGGGAAAAATCCACTCCCAGGTAGATCCTTCTAGCTGTAGGACTGAAGCCCCATCTTCTTGCCAGCTGGCAGGAGCTGTTCTCAGCACCGAGAGGCTGCCCTCACTCCTTACCACATGGTTCCCTCCATCTTGAAGACAACAATGGAGACCGTCTCAAGCTTGAGGCCCCCTCAAATCTCGGACTGTCCCAGTCTTGCATCTTGAAGGCTATTTTTAAAGGGATCATGTAATTAGGTCACGCCCACCCAGATCATCTTCCCACCTTAATCTCAAATGATTTTGGACCTTGTTAATAATTGCAAAATTGCTTTACACGGTACCTACATTAGTATTTGAATACTTGGGAAAATGTGCATGTATAGAAGGGGCTGGACATCTTGGGACCATCTTAGAATTTCTGCTACACTTTTCTGGCTACTACAAATAAATCTGCTATGAAATTATTTTCTTTGAAAAATTTAAGCATTTTACATATTGTTGAACCTGCTCCACCTGGGACAGGTTTACTTATATGTCTCAAGGCTCATCTTGGGTCTTAATAGTAGCTGAGCCCTGCTAGGCTCCCCATTCCTCTGGACCAACAGGTAGAAAATGGGGCAGAGTGCTGGCTGGGGTCACTGACCCTGGGGAAGGTAAGTGATCTTGATCCAAAGGGAAAGTGGTGCTTGCTCCAAATGGGCCAAGAGAAATGATGTCTCGGACTCCTCCAGGAGTCACTGGCACCTCTGTTCTTCTGTCCAACGAACCTGCTCAGTGGAAAGGCAGCAATCTCATGGGTCCCCAGGAATGAAAATTGGGGACATCCTCCAATAGAACCCCACGCAGCAGGAGAACCCCACACAGTCTAGTCTACCTGTTCAATAACTAGCCCTCTGAACTTCTTTGCCTCTATTCTGCAGGGAATAATCCAGCCCAGATCCTCTTTTCTGTTTTGTTTTAAATTGCAAGGACATTCTATTACACAGACTTTAAGATTGAATCGCAGACTCTCCAGGTTGGCAGTCACTTCAAAAATAATTCAGCTCAGAGGTATCCAAAGTAGGCGGGGGAGGGGAACGGGGTCTGCAGGATGAAAGATGCAGACCCTTTAGGGCCTTTGAACTGAGAAATGGTTCAAATGATACATTATATAGTGTGTTTTTAATTCTGATAAAGTTTAAACATTTTTCATTCAAAATTTAAAAATAGTTCATAATGAAACAGGAGCTCAGCACAAACCATCACCACCGTGGATGTTTCACTCCACCCTACAGCAACCGCTCTGAGATCTATTATGTCAACACCCCTTCTGGGGGTGCCCCGAACTGGGCACTGGTGGAGGGGAGGCTGGGGCAGGAAGCAGGGGGAACTGGCAGCTTGTGCTTGTCCCCTGTAACTGAGTGCTAGGGAAACAGAGGCTCACCATCACCCACCAGCCTGGCTGTAGGTAAACAAAGCAGCCTCTGTCAACAGAAAACGCAGTGGAACCTGCATAGTACAAATTAACTGACTCCATTTTAGCAACCACGTCTTCTCCCAGCTATGTGGTTGACCCAAGGGTAGTTGCGCTTTTACACAAGAATGACTTTCGCCTGGGCTAGGTGGGGGTGTGAGAGGAGTCAGAGACAGATGCTTCTCTAGAGCCTCTTCTGAAAATTCACCAGTTGAGAGTCGATGGGATTAATGTAAGCACCCAGACCCACCAGAGCGAGCAGCTTTTTAAGAAATGAAAGGAAGATATTTGCGTCAATGGAAAAGAGAAGAAACAACATGTTTACTCTTCGCTTGGTTCTTTAAAATGAAAAGAAACAAAAGAGCAGCCTCGAAAGCTGTTTAACTACGGGGCGCAGGCTTAGCAGGCGAGGACTCTGAAGGTACGGCTGACGGTGGGCGAATGAGATACGATATTTAACCTGTCTGCTCTGACGAGAAAATTAAAGACAATTGAGCAGGGCAGTAAGCCTGGAGAAACAGAGATGGTTCCTTTGTGTTCTGTCTTCTCTTGCTGCAGCCCCGCTAGAAGGAAACAGCTCTATTTCCAGCTCAGTCAAAATCTACATACAAACTGGGTGGGGGGTGAGGAGGGCAGACCTGGGGGTCTGGGGGATAAGGCAGAGTCTTTTGCTAACCCTTAGAAAGTTGACTCTTTAATTTCAGACCAAAGGTGGCAGAAAAGCTCCAAGGATGTTGTCCTAGCCTGCAGAGAGAGAGGCCTCATTCTCCAGAAGGGGTTCTGACTAGTGATTTTCTGGGCTCCCCCTCCTAAGTCTGGATGGGACCCACAAATTTTCATTTGAGTGAATTCTAGCTACTGCTGCTGCTGGGGGTGGGAGCCAAACTTTGAGAACCACTTCTCTAAAGGGAAGTTCCAGGGCAACCCAAGTGGAGGTCACGTTCACTGTCCACTCAGGGTCATGTCCAGATGAATAGAATGGGATGCACTGATTTTGAATTTTTTAATGTTACATGAAAATATCTGATGACCAAGCTTTTCGTGCCTCCCTGCTGAGATTCTGCACCTGCCCTGGTAGCCTTCACTCTCCTCACCCTAGTCCAGTCCCAGCAGCAAGACTGGCACAAGGATCTTCATTTTCTCCTGTCTGAGGCTCAGAGATGTGCAGTGACTTGCTCAGGGTCACACCGCAAATGCAAAGCCACATCTTAGATACAGGATTTTTGACTTCCAAAGTCCAGGACCCTTTCCACTAATAGTTCCCCCAAACGACGCCTCCTGTAAACTTATTTCCCACTGCTCTGTGGGGACTCCGTCAGGCAGGATGGCAGAGGCCAAACCCCCTTTCCATCCACACCCCCCACAACTATAGGGAACAGCGTTCTGGCTGCCAGCACAGCAGTCCACACCAGAGAGCTTTCCTTTGTCTCTTCGAGGTGTCCAGCAGGGAACTGACTGCTCACCTGTTGACTCATAACAAACAACTCCAACCAAGACAAGGCAATTGCTAACATTCATTTCACACATTATCTCCCGCTAGACACTTCACCCACATCATCACACTAGGTCCTTTTATCAAATCTCGGGGAGGAGGTACGGCTGGACTTGCCATTTCATAAATGAGAAATGCCTGGTTCAGAAAGGCATGTTTGTCCAAAGTCACAAAGGTTGCAAAGGGAAAGCTCCAGGCCTCTGACCCATACCCACCGCTACACCATAACATGAGTAAAGGGTGGACCTAGGTTCAGCAAGATGCCCACAGCACCTGTACAACTACACATCTCACCCAAGGCATGTTTCAGTTTCTTCTTTGAGTCAAAGACTGACTGACACCTACTATGTGTGGGCCCTGAGTGAGATTTCTTAGTTCTTAGGTGCACAGAGAGGCTGGTCCTCTGTGAATAATGCCCAAATCATTTTTCTCTCAAAAACATAGAAAAAATAGGAATGCATTTTTAGCAAAAAGAAGATGCCAGAAGGTAATTGCTTTGCAAATGACTGTAAGTTATAAACGGATCAATGATTTTCTCCAAAGTTGGAATCAACTGTAATTAGCAATTTGCAAATCCCATCCTGAGCCCTTTGCTGCCCACAATGAAGTGGGAGGCCCCGAAGCAGCCATTTATATTCATTTGGAGTAGGCCGGATGGATGCCCACCAAATGGGGTTTGCAGGCTGAGGCCCAAGGAAAGCAGAAAGGGGCACAATAAACCTGTGTCCTGCCTGAAGCTGGAGGCCAGGCTGGAGGGCGCTCCCCAGAACTCCCAGAAACACCCTGCACCTGCCCCAGCCCAGGCCTGAGTGGGGAGTGCAAAGGATGATCTGGATCAGAAGTGACTTTCGGGGGCCTCCCTGGTGGCCCCCACACCTCTGGCCTGTACCCCAGCTCTTGTATGCATAAATAAATAAATCTTTAAAAAAAAAAAAGTGACTTTCCTCCCACATCCTACAGTGAGGTCAGAGGACAGGAGAACTCTCCGGATAATTTCTTTTTTTTTTTTTTTAGCAATTTAGTCATATATATTAAGAATCTCAAAACTATTCACATGTCTGTCACCTGAACAGAGAAGTCGGCCTAGGTGAGAAGGAGCACTAGACAAAGAGTCTGCAAGTCTGGATTCTATTCCTGCCTCTGCACAACTATCTGAAGCCATGTATCCCATTTACTACCCAGGGGCTCAGCGTCTGTTCTTCCAAGGCGCTGGTGAAGAACCTGGGGCTGTCTCCAGGCCAATCCTTGGGCCTCTGTTCTTCTAGTCCCTCCCTATGACTAATGACGGGCTCCAGGACCCAGAGACACCGGGTTTCCCAGCTCCAGTTTCCCTCTCCTCTCTCCCCCACCCCCACCAGAAGGGGGTCTTCACCCAGGCTGGGAAGCAGACAGTAGCAGGGTATGACTAGAGAAATTGTACTGCCCAGGGCCTCCCTGTGGCACAAGGGTTTAAATCTTAGTACTATGAAGCTATCCACAGCCATTGCCCCATGAGTTCAATCCCCAGTCAGGGAGAAACCCACATGGTGCAGCAGACCTCTCCTGACTCGCCCGCTGCTCCCCTCAGCAGTATGTTTCAGCAGATCCGCCTGTTCTGCTCCCCACTCTGTCTCTGGTGAATTCTCTTATCCCCCACACCTGTGGCCTACACCCCAGATCTTGTATGCATAAATAAAATAAATCTTTTAAAAAAAAATAGAAATTGTACGGCCCAGACAGCAATGCCTGTTCCGCAGGTCTCCACCAGGTGGCTCCACCTGTCATACAGGCCCCAATCCTACTGTCACTTCTTCACGGGGACCTTCCCAGAGGAGCCCACCTCCTCAGTTCCCCCATCATCTAGTCCAGCGTACCTGGGGGTATGCATTTCAAAGGTAGCCCTGACACATCGTGACACAGGACCTGCCACACCCAGTCTCATTGCCTGACACCAGACACTGCCAACCTGTGAGCAGAACTCGGCCACACAGACGACTTTCAGCAAGATTAGCAAGAGTGCACACTGTGAGGCCAGGCCTGGTTACAGAATTGTGAGCAAGTTAAATCAGTTTTGTTTAAACCATTGGGTTTTAGGCTGGTTTCTCATGCCGCAATAGTTATCTGCTAACTTTCTATTTCATCATCTTTATACCATCTAACACCAAAATAAAAAAACAAAATCCTCTGCCTACCACCTCCAGAAGGTAAGATCCAGGAAGCCAGAACTGTTCTCTCAGCACTGGCCCCACCCCCTGGCCTGGCACAGAAAGAGGTGGGGGGTAGGAAAGTTGGGTCCCTAACACTGGTTGGATGAATTCAGAGTCACTCATCTGAATCTCAAACTGGTCCAGGAGAAAGATGCCAAAAAATGCCCCCGGCCTCCCTGCCACAGCCAGAGTCAAAAAGACACGTTGATTTTCCATTAACAAACTTCACACTAATCAAAGCAAACTTGAAAGGATAAAGAAAAGCAGCTAAGGAGGGATTTTATGCTTGTTCAGAGGTGCCAAAAACATCTGGCTCACACACAGCAAGCGCTGCAGTCCCTGGGGTCACAGGAGGCAGCAGCCGAGACCAATGGTGCTGGCGCCAATCCTTGGTGGTCTGGCGCTAACAGCTGGCCGTCCACACGGTCCTTCACCACACACCCAGCGCTCTTCTGGGCACTGACACTCCACACAGCTCCTCTGCCGCCACCCTCTGGGGAGCACAGCCAGCAGCTTGCTAATGCCCTGAAGCCAAGGGTCCCCTCTGGGGCTGGGGGTGTCCACTCCGTGTGGGACAAAGAGGGACAATGTAGAAGGAAGATTCCAGGTTTTGTTTTTGTGTTTTTTTTTTGTTTTTTTTTTTTGCAGATGTGACCTGCCTTCAACCCCTGTACTCCACCTCCATGCTTTCTAGATTCTGTCCTGTCCCTGTCTCTGTGTGCAAGGGCCTGGGAACCTTTCCCTGTAGGTAGCAACTTGCTAGAAATGCAAGAATGCTATCTGCCAGGATCCCTTGAACCCCCAAATCTGTTGGTGTTGGGACTTTTAAGGAAATCTAATCAACCCCTTTATATTTAACCTTTCTAAATTTCCTTGCCTTCTCTTGAATGGGGATTCTTTCCATGCTTCTGTTAAATCACATCTTAATGCTCACAGAATCATCTGGAGAACTTATTAAACACAGATGGCAGCTTCTCACCCCAGAGTCTGAGCTGGCCGGGCATGAACTCTCAAGTCTGCACTTCTAGCAAGTTCCCAGATGATACTGATTCTGGACAGTTTGACAACCTGATTTAGCATAGCAAAAATATAAGCAGGTACATGCACACACATGCAGACAGGAGCCTAGATTTTTCTGGAGTTGTCCCACGTTTTTGTCAATAGAAACATATAAATCATTTTAAATTGCCCAACCACAGCCCCCAAGGGACTGTCAAGAGAACGATCTTGTAGCAGAGTGGTTATAAAGGAGACAGAGAGTAGAGGATAAATATTCCACAGGCTCAGAAACTAGGGTCGTTCCCTGAGAGAAGCCAGGGTGTCCAGGGAGAAGAAGGGTGTATTATGCATCTTCTGACTCCATTGTCTATGGAGCATTACTTCATTATTCATCAGTCATGGAGGACTTTCAGGAGGAGGTGGGCTTTTGTGGTGGACTGTGATATACCCTGATATACTGGACCGTGGTGGATCAAGTGAACACCCTTTGGAGCGCTAAGATCCAAGGACCTCCTGCCTTGGAATCATAGAACTCAGAGCCCCAAATTCACTCCAGAAGCACAAAATCAGAATCTGTAAAAGGAAAGTGTAGGAATCTTTATTGAAAGGCAACCCTCACACTGGAGTCATACACACTTGAGGAGTTCTTTGCTATAGTGTCTTAAAGTCCCTTCAAGGATACAAGGAGCTAGGGGAGGGGTAAATGAGAAGCTGGTATTTAAGGGGGACAGAGCTTCATTTGGGGAAGATTTTTAAGCTCTGATGATGGATGGTAGGATGGTTGCATTGCAAAAGAAAAGTGCTTGATGTCATAAAATGTACACTTAAAAATGGCTTAAATTGCAAATTTTCTGTTATGTATATCTTACTACTAAAAAGTGAACCCTGTCAAGGAGATAAAAGTGCAATCAATGAGGTAAGTTGTACCTGATTAATTACAAATTATCTTCAACAAGTGTCAAAATGTACTGTGTGGAGTGCAGAAAGACGAAAGAACATTTTGACGCATCCCCAAACAGAAGAATGGGTGGCCTGGTTCCAATCACACAGTCCTCTGAAACAGGCGAAAGTGTCTTCATGGCAAATAGGAGACACTGTGGTTTGTGAACACGCAGCCCCTCTGCTCCTATTCTGAGCTCCCAGGCAATACCCTGATCTACAATGGGGTCTCCTGGAGCCCCACTCTCCACCCATCCAGGAGGCGATGTCCCCTGAAGGTGTATGTGGCCAGAGGCGTCTATAGCAAATTACATCAGCATTCACTGCCCGCCTCTCTCCCCAGGAACAGAGTTCCGTGTGATCACAGCAATCCATTCCCCAGCACCTCAGTGCCTGACCCACTGAAAAAAACTAAAGTTCTAACCCTACAGAGCTGAGGATGCCATTGGCTCCCTGTGGGACCACAAATTCCAAAAGGCCCAGCCCTGGAAGTGAGTTGTCATCTCCACCCACCGCCACCAACCCTGACATACACCTGTTTATAATGAAAGTAGAAGCCACACCTGGGAAATGTTCTCCTTTGCCCAGCAGTGGAAGAAGCATGATCTGCTCACGCTTTCCAAGCCCATCACAGAGACCTGTCGAATCCCACTTTAATCTCAGCTCAGCAAAATTGTGGCTGAATTCTACTCACACATTCCCCTCTCTTCTAAATGCCTATTGAATCAGAGTCAAGGATTGGGTGTTTAATTATACATGGCCCTGTGTTATTACCTGGCACAAGTAACTTGATGGGATGCAAAAGGTGTAGGTTTGTTGTTGTTGTTTTTTAAGATTTATTTATTTATTTATACAAGAACCAGGGTACAGGCCAGATGTGTGGGAGGGTGAGAAGATTCACCAGAGACAGAGTGGGGAACAGAGCAGGCAGACTGACTAAATGCACTGCTGAAGGGAGCAGTGGGCGAGACAGGAGAGGTCTATCTCACCATGTAGGACCCTCGCCCAGCAGGCCAGGATCAAACCGGCACAGCATGGTGCCTGCGCCACCAGGAGAGGCCCTAAAAGGTGTAGGTTTTGCAGCCAGAGAGGCTTAGTTAGGCTCTAGCCAGGCCCTGGTTGCATCACTCTTGATTTTGAGCCTCAGATTCTGCATCTACCTTAGAATTTAAGAAACTTGAGTAAGGGCCTCCCTGGTGGTGCAAGGGGTTAAGTTTCAGTGCTATCAAGCTATCTTCAGCCACTGAGGCCTGAGTCTGATCCCCGGCCAGGGAGCTACCCACATGGCACAGCAGACCTCTCCTGTCTCGCCCACCACTCCTCTCAGCAGTGCATTTCAGTAGATCCACCTGTTCTGCTCCTCTCTCTCTGGTAAATCCTCACCCTCCCCCCACAGCTCTAGCCTGTACCCCAGATCTTGCATGTATTAATAAATCTTTAAAAAAAAGAAACTTGGGTAAGATAGAGAGCCAGGAAGGGAGCCAATGGCTGTGAGGATCCCTGCACAATGCCGGCCCACACAGGGACCCTCTGAACATACTACTAAGCTTCCCCCCCACCCAGAGCCTGTTCTCAACCCTGGCTGCATGTTAGCCTAGTGGGTAGTGACCCTGGGGTGGGGGTGGAGCTCCTCTTCTTTGGAGTAAATAACACAATGCAGGGTCCAACACATGTTCAAGAAGGACTCAATAAATTGATTGGGATGCAGAGTTCTGGGATCAATATGATTGACAAGAAGGGACCGTTCCTGCAGGCACCACTATTATAAGATCCCATTTTAGTAGTGAGAAAGCCCCACACAGTACCAGCTCTCTCCAGAGGAGCATCGACCGAGCTGCACACTCTTGGCCATAAGGCCAAGAATCCCAACAATATTTGTTAATTATTCACATTTTACAGCAGTGGCTCTTCACATCGTGAGACTCCTTATTAGGGAAATAACCGTCTTGTCCAAAACATACTTTGTTTGCAGCAGTGGTGAAAAATAAGGGGGTCAACTTCGGGAGGAGGCACCGAGAAGCCCCGTGGCGTATAAATAGCTAGCTGGATGGTCACTAAACTTGACCCCAGAGTCATGTAATTAGAGAGCTGGGGGAACCTCATTAACTACAAAAATCATTAGTGGAGAAAGAGAGGAGAAGGAATGTCGAAGGCAGCAGAACAGAGCCACAGAAGGAAGGCCACAGAAGGAGGCCAGACAATGCAGGGGAGCAGGCTCTGTGGAGTGCGGCAGGAGCCTGAGACACAGGGCGGGGCAAAAAGCTGTTCAACCCCTATACCACCACCCTGGGCTTTCCACGCGAGAAAGACAAGAACTTGAAAAGGCTCAGAGTGTTTAAGTGCCCACAGCCTCTGTCTCCCCTGCCACGCCCGGGGAGATGGGCAGGGCTGCCGCAAGCACAGAGGGTCCTGACCCTCTCTGTCCATGTGTGGACATCTCTCCCCTGACTCCCATGATCTGGAGAGCAGTCAAGAGGCAGGATGCAGAATGAAGCCAGAACCTAGATGATCCCGGTCCCCAGTTAGCTAGGCTGACCAGAGGCCTGTGCCCCAAATCCCAGCTCGCTCTCTGAATCTGCAAGGCTGGCCCTTGTGTTTGACTCAAGGAGGGTGAGTGCTGATTCCTGGCACGTCCCATGAGCTACTGTTCTTACCCTGGCCAGTGAACAGACACAGAGGATAATGCTGGGGAGCGAATGAATGGCAAATATTACTAGCAAGAATAACTAGTATTGATAGATGTAGTATCTAGGCACTGTGCTAAGTGCCTGATGTCACCATCACATCTTTAAACAATCTATGGTGAAGCTATGCCTGTGCCAGGTTTACAGATTAGGAAACTGAAGCCTGGAGAATTTAAAAAGCCCACCTAGAATATTTTGTGGGCGGAGCAACATGGCAGCGAGGAGACGCTGCGAGTAAGATCTCCCATTAAAAAAAAAAGTTAATAGGGAGGAAAAGCGGCAGGTCCCAGTGAGAACTGGAACAGGGAAGATAAACAGACGACTCCAGCAAACTGCCCGAAGAAGAAAGTGGCCATAAAAGAGGACGAGAAGGGAGGGAAGCGCAGAACCCTGCTCCCCTCCCCCGCCCACAGAGGCGGCACTCTCCGACCGGCAGAGAGGAGGAAACAACAAACCAAAACGGCCCACAAGAACAAACGACGCAGCAAGCGGGACTGTGAGTGGAAAGGAACTATTGCAGCCACCACACCCTGTGAACGGGAGCTGAGGCGAACCCTGCAGGATCCGCCGCGGAGGTGAGCTCCAGGCGCCATTAAAGAGAGACCCCTCCCAGGAGGAGACCAGCCCCAGCACACAGCCCCAGCCGCCCGGTAAGCTTGCGTGGAAAAGGGGCACGCTAGAAAAGCAGACGCAGAGCGGGGTCGGGATTGCACAAAAAGCGGCGCGCTGGAAAAGCAGACGCGGAGCAGGAGCGGGGTCGGGATCTAGCGGAAAAGCAGTGCGGTTGAAAAGAAAACGCGGATCTGGACCACAGCTGCCCAGGTCCCTGCGCCTGCGACCTAGGCTTGCGGAACCAGGCGCCCAGTGAGCAGGAACCAGGCGCCCAGGCACAGGAGCGGGATTCAAAAGGCGCCATTCCCGCGCCACTGAACTGGGCTACAGCCCGCGTCCTGGAACTGAGGGCTTTGGAACTGAGACCCGGGGCACGAAATTCGGGGCGTGGGTTCTCCACGACGGTGGGGCACAAGGCAGACACAGCACCCCAAAGCCGTTGAGGTTTACCCTACCATTCCCGCTCTGTTCCCTGTCCCACCGGGTGGAAAAATCAGCTCCCCAAGGGCTCTAGGAGAGATCTCTGGCGCCACCTAGCGACTTGAACCAGCACAGGCTCCTGGAGGAGCCAGTGGCCAGCTGGGGAGTTAGCCCACACCGGGCCCCTTCCGACCAGTAGTCTGAGCCCACAGGTGGAACAAGCACCCACAGCCGGGGCAGACCAGGCGCGCAGAAGAGTGTGCCTGAGACCGGACGCGCAGGGAGTGTGTCCCGCATCGCCATTTTAGAACAGGGACATTTCTTCAGTAAAGACTACCTGCAGAAGGCTTCCTCAGGAGCCAGAGGTGAGTGGGGGAAGTTCGCCCACGCCAGACCCCCTCTGGCCTGCAGTCCAAGCCCAGAGGAGGAGCAGGAACCCACCACCGGGGCAGACCAGGCGCACAGGGGAGTGTGTCCCCACATCGGCATTTTAGAACAGGGACCTTTCTCCAGTAAAGTCTGCTTGAAACTGACATATGGCTCCTGGAGGAACCAGAGGGGAGCAGAGAAGCTCACCCAAGATGCCGGCCAGACCCAGCAACACAGTATCCCAACGCATAAGGCAAATTAGAAAACAGACAGTAGGGAGTAGAAGAACCACACGCAACCTAGCAACTCCCCGGGGAAAAAGCACACCACAAAAAGAAAACCAGCCCCCAGATAGCAACGACAGTAACTTGGAAGAACTTCTGAGCCTTCCAGAAAGAGAATTTAAAATTGCCATGATTAAAAAAGTTATAGAAGTCATAAAGGAAAACAATGATCAGAAGAAGGAAATTGAGTCCCTAAAGAGGGAAAACAATGGTCAGAAGAGTGAAATTGAGTCCCTAAAGAGGGAAGTAAAAGAAATGCAGGAGACCAAAGAATTAATGGAAGAACTAAAGAATTCTGGGAAAAGCAATGAAAGCAGAATAGATGAAATGGAAGAACGAATAAGTTCTCTTGAAGACACAGAAATAAAAAGAACCAAAACAGAAAAGGAAAGAGAAGTACGAAGGAAAAAGAATGAAGAAAGACTTCGGGAACTATCTGACTCCATGAGGAAAGGAAATATAAGAGTTATAGGAATACCAGAAGGAGAGGAGAGAGATGTAGGAACGGAGAAAATATTCAAAGAGATAATTGAAGAGAACTTCCCAAATGTGAAGAAGGAGTTGAAAATTGATATAGAAGAAGCAAGAAGAACACCAAACTTCCATGACGAAAGGAAAAATACAGCAAGACACATAATAATAAACCTCCCAAGAATCCAGGACAAGGAAAAAATAATGAAGCTGGCAAGAGGGAAGAAACAGATAACATTCAAAGGAAAGCCAATCAGGCTGACATCAGACTTCTCTGAAGAAACACTATGGGCAAGGAGAGAGTGGAGGGACATAGTCAACAGACTCCAGGAAAACAGATGCCAACCAAGAATACTCTATCCCACAAAGCTCTCCTTCCTCTTTGAAGAAAGAGTATGGACCTTCCCAGACAAACAGAAACTCCGGAATTTCATTACAACTAAACCCCCACTCCAAAAAATTCTACAAGGAGTCCTAAAGCCAGAACCTCAGAGGGACGAATAACAATGAAAGAAGGCCAAAAAAAAAAAAGTTATTAAAAGAATAATTAAATAAAATCAAAGGAAAGACAAACACAATGGCAAATACAGATGCTAACATATCAATATTAACTCTAAATGTAAATGGACTAAACTCTTCAATAAAAAGACACAGAGTTGCAGCCTGGATTAAGAAACAAAACCCAACCTTTTGCTGTCTCCAGGAAACACATTTAGCTACAAAAGATAAAAATAGGCTCAAAGTTAAAGGATGGAAAACAAACCTACAAGCAAATGGACCAAAAAAGAAAGCAGGAACAGCTATACTTATATCAGATAAAACAGATTTCAAACTCAAAAAGATAAGAAAGACCCCAATGGTCACTACATTATGATCAAGGGGACAATACTTCAAGAAGAAATAACACTCATTAACATATACTCACCAAACGAAGGAGCACCAAAATATATCAGACAACTGTTGTCCTCTCTGAAAACAGACATCAGAGAAAACACATAAGTAGTGGGAGACTTCAACACACCACTATCAACAATGGATAGATCAACAAGACAAAAAATAAGTAAAGAAACCAAAGCTCTAAATAAGGACCTAGAGCATTTGGGCTTAACAGACATCTATAGAACACTAAACCCCAAAAAAACGGAGTACACATTTTTCTCAAGCGCACACGGATCATTCTCCAGGATCGATCACATACTGGGGCACAAGACAAATATCAACAGATACACCAAGATTGAAATCATATCAACCATCTTTTCTGACCATGAAGGCATCAAACTGGAAATAAACCATAAAAAGAAGGCAAGGAACTTTCCTACCTCATGGAGATTAAGAACCACACTACTGGAAGACCACTGGACTAATGAGGAGATCAAAGAAGAAATTAAAAAATTCTTTGAATTGAACGACAAGGAGGACACCAATATCCTAAATGTATGGGATGCAGCAAAAGCAGTAATAAGAGGAAAATATATAGCAATAGAAGCTCACATCAAGAAACAAGAAAGAACTCAAAGAAACAACCTAATCTCGAAGCTCAAAGATCTAGAAAAAGAACAACAAAAAAACCCCAAAACCAGTAGAAGAAAAGAAATAATAAAAACCAAAGCAGAAATAAATGAAATTGAAACTAAAAAAACAATCCAAAAGATCAATGAAACCAAGAGCTGGTTCTTTGAAAAAATAAATAAAATAGACAAACCCCTAGCCAGGCTCACAAAGGAAAAAAGGGAGAAAGCACAAATAAACAGGATCATCAATGAAAGAGGAGAAATCACAACGGACACAGCAGAAATCAAAAGAATAATCAGTAACTACTATGAAGAGTTATATGGAAACAAGTTTAACAATCTAGAGGAGATGGACAAATTCCTACAACTCTACAATCACCCAAAGCTAGATAAAGAAGAAATAGAACACCTAAACAGACCAATTACAAGCAGTGAAATTGAAATGGTAATCAAAAATCTCCCCAAAAACAAAAGCCCAGGACCTGATGGATTTACAAATGAATTCTACCAAACATTCAGAGACGAATTAGTGCCTATCCTTCACAAACTCTTCCAAAAAATTGAGAAGGAAGGGACAATACCAAACACGTTCTATGAAGCCAACATTACACTAATACCAAAACCGAACAAGGACAACACAAAAAAGGAAAACTACAGGCCAATCTCCCTAATGAACACTGATGCAAAAATCCTCAATAAAATTTTAGCTATCAGAATCCAACAATGTATCCATAAGATAATTCACCACGACCAAGTAGGATTCATTCCTGGAACACAAGGATGGTTTAACATCCGAAAATCAATCAACGTTATCCAACACATCAACAAAAAGAAATATAAAAACCATATGATAATATCAATAGATGCTGAGAAAGCTTTTGACAAAGTGCAATACCCATTCATGATAAAAGCCCTTGAAATTCTTGGGATACAAGGAACATACCTCAACATCATAAAGGCCATCTATGACAAGCCAACAGCCAGTATTATTCTCAATGGTGAAAAGCTGAAAGCAATTCCATTAAGATCTGGAACAAGACAAGGATGTCCACTCTCACCACTGCTTTTCAATATAATACTGGAAGTCCTAGCCAGAGCAATAAGACAAGAGAAAGACATCCAAGGAATCCAAATAGGAAAAGAAGAAGTCAAACTATCACTATTTGCAGATGATATGATAATATACATAGAGAACCCCAAAAACTCCACAGAAAAACTAATTCAACTCATCAATCAGTTCAGTAAAGTGGCAGGATACAAAATCAACACGCAGGGGGGGCGGAGCAACATGGCGGCGAGGAGACGCTGCGAGTAAGATCTCCCATTAAAAAAAGTTAATAGGGAGGAAAAGCGGCAGGTCCCAGTGAGAACTGGGACACGGAAGATAAACGGGTGACGCCAGCGAACTGCCCGAAGAAGAAAGTGGCCATAAAAGAGGACTAGAAGGGAGGGAAGCACAGAACCCTGCTCCCCTCCCCCGCCACAGAGGCGGCACTCTCCGACCGGCAGAGAGGAGGGAAACAAACCAAAACGACCCACAAGAACAAACGACGCAGCAAGCAGGACTGTGAGTGGAAAGGAACTATTGCAGCCACCACACCCTGTGAACGGGAGCTGAGGCGAACCCTGCAGGATCCCCCGCGGCGGTGAGCGAACGGCTCCAGGCGCCATTAGAGAAGAACAAAGACCCCGGGAGACGCACACACAGCCCAGGCTGCCGGTAAGCTGGCGCGGAGAGCGGCGCGCTTGGCGCTCTTGAAAAGCAAGTGCAGACCTGGATCGCGGCTGCCCAGGTCCCCGCGCCTGCGACCTAGGCTTGCGGGAGACGACCTAGGCTTGCGGGGAGACGCGCGGAGGTCCTCACTGAGGTGAAGGTCCCTCCCTGAGTGAGCAGGAACCAGGCGCCCAGGCACGGGAGCGGTGCAAAAGGCGCCATTCCCGCGCCACTGAACTGGGCTACAGCCCGCGTCCTGGACCTGAGGGCTTTGAACTGAGACCCGGGGCACGAAAATTCGGGGCGTGGTTTCTCCACGACGGTGGGGCACAAGGCAGACACAGCACCCCAAAGCTGTTGAGGTGTACCCTACCATTCCCGCTCTGTTCTCTGTCCCACGGGGTGGGGGGAGGCGAAAAACAGCCCCCCAAGGACAATAGGAGAGATCTCTGGCG
This sequence comes from Talpa occidentalis, assembly GCF_014898055.3. Classification (NCBI taxonomy): domain Eukaryota; kingdom Metazoa; phylum Chordata; class Mammalia; order Eulipotyphla; family Talpidae; genus Talpa; species Talpa occidentalis. Next base: position 17,676,536 of record NW_023605194.1, read on the forward strand.
CCACCTAGCGACCAGGAAAAAAAAAGTCACTAACACCCTATAAAACAGGACATTTCTTAAGACTGCTTGAAAAGGGCAGAAGGTTTCTGGAGGACCCAGTGGCCAGCCGGGAAGTTATTCCACGCCAGGCCCCTTCCGACCAGCAGTCTGAGCCCACAGAGGGAGCAGGCACCCACGTCCGGGGCAGACCGGGTGCGCAGAAGAGTGTGCCTGAAACCGGAGGTGCAGGGACTGCATCCCGCTTCGCCATTTGAGAACAGGGACATTTCTTCAGTAAAAACTGCCTAAAACCAGCAGAAAGCTCCCCCAGAAGACAGAGATGGCTCCTGGAAGAGCCAGAGGGGAGCGGAGAAGTTCACCCAAGATGTCAGTCAGTCCGAGCAACACAGTGTCCCAACGCATACGACAAATTAGAAAACAGACAGTAGGGAGTAGAAGAACCACACGCAACCTAAAAACTCCTCAGGAAAGAAGCACACCACAAAAAGAAAACCACTCCCCAGATTGCAACGACAGCAACTTGGAAGAACTTCTGAGCCTTCCAGAAAGAGAATTTAAATTGCCATGATTAAAAAAGTGATAGATCAGAAGAAGGAAATTGAGTCCCTAAAGAGGGAAGTAAGAGAAATGCAGGAGATCAAAGAATTAATGGAGGAACTAAAGAACTCTGGGAAAAGCAATGAAAGCAGAATAGATGAAATGGAAGAACGAATAAGTAATCTTGAAGACACAGAAATAAAAAGAACCAAAACAGAAAAGGAAAGAGAAGTACGAAGGAAAAAGAATGAAGAAAGACTTCGGGAACTATCTGACTCCATGAGGAAAGGAAATAAAGAGTTATAGGAATTCCAGAAGGAGAGGAGAGAGATGTAGGAACAGAGAAAATATTCATGGATATAATTGAAGAGAACTTCCCAAATGAGAAGAAGGAGCTGAAAATTGATATACAAGAAGCAAGAAGAACACCAAACTTCCACGACGAAAGGAAAAACACAGCAAGACACATAATAGTAAAGCTCCCAAGAATCCAGGACAAGGAAAAAATAATGAAGCTGACAAGAGGGAAGAAACAGATAACATTCAAAGGAAAACCAATCAGGCTGACATCAGACTTCTCTGAAGAAACACTACGGGCAAGGAGAGAGTGGAGGGACATAGTCAACAGACTCCAAGAAAACAGATGCCAACCAAGAATACTCTATCCCGCAAAGCTCTCTTTCCTCCATGAAGAAAGAATATGGACCTTCCCAGACAAAGAGAAACTCCGGAATTTCATTGCGAATAAACCCCCACTCCAAAAAATACTACAAGGAATCCTAAAGCCAGAACCTCAGAGGGACGAATAACAACGAAAGAAGACCAAAAAAAAAAAAAAAGTTATTAAAAGAATAAATAAATAAAATCAAAGGAAAGACAAACATAATGGCAAATACAGATGCTAACATATCAATATTAACTCTAAATGTAAATGGACTAAACTCTTCAATAAAAAGACACAGAGTTGCAGCCTGGATTAAGAAACAAAACCCAACCTTTTGCTGTCTCCAGGAAACACATTTAGCTACAAAAGATAAAAATAGGCTCAAAGTCAAAGGATGGAAAACAATCCTACAAGCAAATGGACCAAAAAAGAAAGCAGGAACAGCTATACTTATATCAGATAAAACAGACTTCAAACTCAAAAAAATAAAAAGAGACCCCAATGGTCACTACATTATGATTAAGGGGACAATACTTCAAGAAGAAATAACACTCATTAACATATACTCACCAAACGAAAGAGCACCAAAATATATCAGACAACTGTTGTCCTCTCTGAAAACAGACATCAGAGAAAACACATATGTAGTGGAGACTTCAACACACCACTATCAACAATGGATAGATCAACAAGACAAAAAAAATAAGTAAAGAAACTAAAGCTCTAAATAAGGACCTAGAGCATTTGGCTTAACAGACATCTATAGAACACTAAACCCAAAAAAAACGGAGTACACATTTTTCTCAAGCGCACATGGATCATTCTCCAGGATCGATCACATACTGGGGCACAAGACAAACATCAACAGATACACCAAGATTGAAATCATACCAACCATCTTTTCTGACCACGAAGGCATCAAACTAGAAATAAATCATAAAAAGAAGGCAAGGAACTATCCTACCTCATGGAGATTAAAAGCCACACTACTGGAAGACCACTGGACTAACGAGGAGATCAAAGAAGAAATTAAAAAATTCTTTGAATTGAATGACAAGGAGGACACCAATATCCTAAATGTATGGGATGCAGCAAAAGCAGTAATAAGAGGAAAATATATAGCAATAGAAGCTCACATCAAAAAACAAGAAAGAACTCAAAGAAACAACCTAATCTCGAAGCTCAAAGATCTAGAAAAAGAACAACAAATAAACCCCAGAACCAGTAGAAGAAAAGAAATAATAAAAACCAAAGCAGAAATAAATGAAATTGAAACTAAAAAAACAATCCAAAAGATCAATGAAACCAAGAGCTGGTTCTTTGAAAAAATAAATAAAATAGACAAACCCTAGCCAGGCTCACAAAGAAAAAAGGGAGAAAGCACAAATACACAGAATCATCAATGAAAGAGGAGAAATCACAATGGACACAGCAGAAATCAAAGAATAATCAGTAACTACTATGAACAGTTATATGGAAACAAGTTCAACAATCTAGAGGAGATGGACAAATTCTACAACTCTACAATCACCCAAAGCTAGATAAAGAAGAAATAGAACACCTAAACAGACCAATTACAAGCAGCGAAATTGAAATGGTAATTAAAAACCTCCCCAAAAACAAAAGCCCAGGACCTGATGGATTTACAAATGAATTCTACCAAACATTCAGAGACGAATAGTGCCTATCCTTCATGAACTCTTCCAAAAATTGAGAAGGAAGGGACAATACCAAACACGTTCTATGAAGCCAATATTACACTAATACCAAAACCGAATAAGGACAACACAAAAAAGGAAAACTATAGGCCAATCTCCCTAATGAACACTGATGCAAAAATCCTCAATAAAATTTTAGCTATCAGAATCCAACAATGTATCCATAAGATAATTCACCACGACCAAGTTGGATTCATTCCAGGGGCACAAGGATGGTTTAACATCCGAAAATCAATCAACGTTATCCAACACATCAACAAAAAGAAATATAAAAACCATATGATAATATCAATAGATGCTGAGAAAGCTTTCGACAAAGTGCAACACCCATTCATGATAAAAGCCCTTGAAATTCTTGGGATACAAGGAACATACCTCAACATCATAAAGGCCATCTATGACAAGCCAACAGCCAGTATCATTCTCAATGGTGAAAAGCTGAAAGCAATTCCATTAAGATCTGGAACAAGACAAGGATGTCACTCTCACCACTGCTTTTCAATATAATACTGGAAGTCCTAGCCAGAGCAATAAGACAAGAGAAAGACATCCAAGGAATCCAAATAGGAAAAGAAGAAGTCAAACTATCACTATTTGCAGATGATATGATAATATACATAGAGAACCCCAAAATCTCCACAGAAAAACTAATTCAACTCATCAATCAATTCAGTAAAGTGGCAGGATACAAAATCAACATGCAAAAGTCAGTAGCCTTCCTATACACAAACAATAAATCTGAAGAAGAAGAAATCAAAAAAAACACCCTTTTATTATCAAAACAAAAAAAATCAAATACTTGGGAATAAATCTAACAAAAGAGGTAAAGGACCTATACAAAGAAAACTATAAAACACTGTTAAAAGAAATAGAAGAAGACACAAAGAAATGGAAAGACATCCCCTGCTCATGGATTGGAAGAATAAACATTATTAAAATGGCCATCCTGCCAAAAGCAATATACAGATTCAATGCTATTCCAATCAAAATCTCAATGGCATTCTTCAAAGAAATAGAACAATTATTGATGAAATTCATATGGAATCACCAAAAACCCCGAATAGCCAAAGCTCTACTGAAAAAAAAAGAAGGAAATGGAGGCATCACACTCCCAGACTTCAAACTATACTACAAAGCCATAATCATCAAAACTGCATGGTATTGGAACAAGAACAGACATACAGACCAATGGAATCGAATAGAAAATCCAGAATAAACCCACAGATTTATGGTCAACTAATCTTTGACAAAGGAGCAAAGACTATGCATTGGAGCAAAGAAAGTTTGTTCAATAAATGGTGCTGGGAAAACTGGGTCGCTACATGCAAAAGAATGAAGCTTGACCACTACTCACACCATACACAAAAAATCAACTCAAAATGGATTAAAGAACTAGACATAAGACCTGAAACCATAAATACATAGAAGGAAATATAGGCGAAACACTACGGGATTTGCACATCAAAGACATCTTTACAGACACATCACCAAAGCAGTGATAGTGAAGAGAAAGATAAACAGCTGGGACTACATCAAATTAAAGAGCTTCTGCACAGCAAAAGAGACAATAACAAAAACAAAGAGAAACCCCACCAACTGGGAGAACATTTTTGCACCCAACACTAATGATAAAGGACTGATCACAAAATCTGCAAAGAGCTGATGAGACTCAGCAACAACAAAGAAAACAATCCAGTCAAAAAATGGGCAGAAGAGCTAAAAAGAAACTTCTCTGAAGAGGAAATGCAAATGGCCAACAGACATATGAAAAAATGTTCAACATCACTTGTAATCAGGGAAATGCAAATCAAAACTACCATGAGATACCATCTTACACCAGTGAGAATGGCACATATTAAAAAAACTAGCAACAACAATGTTGGCGAGGATGTGGAGAAAAAGGAACTCTTGTGCACTGTTGGTGGGAGTGCAAACTGGTCCAACCACTATGGAGAGCTGTGTGGAGATTTCTGGACCTACTAACAATAGAGCTTCCATATGATCCAGCAATTCCACTCCTAGGTATTTACCCAAAGGACACAGAAACATCAATTCCAAAGAGCAACCTGCACTCCTATGTTTATAGCAGCACTGTTTACAATAGCTAAGCTTTGAAACAACCCAATGCCCAAAATAGATGACTGGATCAAGAAGATGTGGTACATATATACCATGGAATATTACTCAGCATTCAAAAAAGATAAACACATGCAATTTGCAGCAACATGGATGGCACTGGAGGGATCATGCTCAGCGAAATAAGCCAAAAAGAAAAAGAAAAATACCGGATGGTCTCACTCATAGCAGGAATCTAGAAAACTTATAAGGACCAGGAAAATGAATATAAGAAAGTGAAAATCAAAATCAACAAAAAACTATGAACCAGAGACACTTTTGGGGGGTGGGGCGGGAGGGAAGGATTGGGGTCAGAATGGGGCGTTTGCAATTGTATGGGGGAATATAAAAAATAAATTTAATATTAAAAAAAAAAAAAAAAGGAA